>NW_026968921.1:0-337295 GCF_028390025.1 Pseudophryne corroboree
AAGAACAAGGCTAGAGGAAGATCTGAGACAAAGAAATCTGACTTTTACCAGAGCTGACCAGAGGAAAACACAAACACAGTCCCCCACTACCACAAATAATGCAGTTGAGTTTCCCACATTTGGGGAAATCACAGGGGTCAGCATACCCAGAATGCAATGAATGAACCTCACCCTGGGAGAACAATCTTTATGACCATGGTATCTCCTATGCAAAATAAGTATGATTTGGGAAAGGGCTGGGGAGGGCCGCTGCTCAGGCACATCTCTGTCAAGTAAAGGAGATTCAACTGAGGCAGCACAAAGGAACTCTCATCTGGGGACAACAACTGCCGGGAGAACACATATTTTCAGATGAACATGGGAGGGCAGAAGGCTGCCTAATACTGAAGCACCCCCAAACAACAAACCAAATGCAACAACTAGTTCAAGCATTCCAGGGGGAAGGTCTGCAGAAGACGGATTTGCATACAGTGATGTCATCCAAGCAGTGGGCCAAAGTTGGCTGGAACCCTCATCTGCATATGAAAAGAGAAAAGGGGTATGCAGGGCATGGCGGCCTTTTGCGGCGCTTGGATGACCCTTAGTTCGCATTAAACACCCCCACCCTCCTTCGGTGTGGGGCTCATGTTGGCCATGCCCCAGCCCCTGAAGCATTCAAGCTGATTTCTTTCAGCAGCTTGGCACTGTAACAGCTCCAGAGCTGCTCTGTAAGGCAAGTAAAAGGGTGTGGGCCCTGCAGCACTACCTGTAGTTTGCATTGTGCATCGGAAGGCACAAAGTAAGCAGACAGGAGGAGAAGTCAGGATAGTGCACAAGGGTGTAGAAGGGAGGGGCTCAAGAAAAAAGAAGTGGAAACAGACAGCAAACTAGGCTGGAGAGAGACCTGAGACAAAGAGATCTGAATTATATGAGAGCCGACTAGGGGAAACACAAATTATGCAGTCAAGTTTCCCACATTTGGGGAAATCGCAGGGGCAGCACACCCAGAGTGCAATGGGTGAGCCTTGCCCTGGGAGAAGCAACTTCATGATCATAGTATCTAACCTGGCAGGTAAGTAGGAGTTGGGCTAGAGCTGGGGAGGGTCGCTGCTCGGGCACCCCCCTGTCAAGTGAAGGAGATCCAACTGAGGCAGCACAAGGGAACTCTTGAAAGAAGAACAAGGCTAGAGGAAGATCTGAGACAAAGAAATCTGACTTTTACCAGAGCTGACCAGAGGAAAGCACAAACACAGTCCCCCACTACCACAAATAATGCAGTTGAGTTTCCCACATTTGGGGAAATCACAGAGGTCAGCATACCCAGAATGCAATGAATGAACCTAACCCTGGGAGAACAATCTTCATGACCATGTTATCTCCTATGCAAAATAAGTATGATTTGGGATAGGGCTGGGGAGGGCCGCTGCTCAGGCACATCTCTGTCAAGTAAAGGAGATTCAACTGAGGCAGCACAAGGGAACTCTCATCTGGGGACAACAACTGCAGGGAGAACACATATTTTCAGATGAACATGGGAGGGCAGAAGGCTGCCTAATACTGAAGCACCCCCAAACAACAAACCAAATGCAACAACTAGTGCAAGCATTCCTGGGGGAAGGCCTGCCGCAGATGGATTTGCATATGGTGATGTCATCCAAGCAGTGGGTCAAAGTTGGCTTCAACCCTCGTCTGCATATGAAAAGAGAAAAGGGGCATGCAGGGCATGGCGGCCTTTTGCGGCGCTTGGCTGACCCCTAGTTTGCATTAAACACCTCCACCCTCCGTCGGTGTGGGGCTCTTGTTGGCTATGCCCCAGCACCTGAAGCATTCAAGCTGATTTCTTGCTGCAGCTGGGCACTGTAACAGCTCCAGAGCTGCTCTGTAAGGCAAGGTAAAAGGGTGTGGGCCCTGCAGCACTACCTGTAGTTTGCATTGTGCGTTGGAAGGCACAAAGTAAGCAGACAGGAGAAGTCAGGAGAGTGCACAAGGGCATAGAAGGCAGCGGCTCAAGAAAAGAGAAGTGGAAACAGACAGCAAACTAGGCTGGAGAGAGACCTGAGACAAAGAGATCTGAATTACACCAGGTCCGTCATTATATTATATATACCTACAGTAGTTATATATATATTTTTTTTATATCATTAATTATCATCTCTATACTAGCAGACGCAGTACGGTAGTCCACGGCTGTGGCTATCTCTGTGTCGTCAGTGCTCGTCCATAATTGTATACCTACCTACCTGTGGTGGAAGTTTTTTTCTATCTTCTTCATACTAGTAGTTTAGCAGTCTGCTGACAGTGTCCACCAGGTCCGTCATTATATTATATATACCTACAGTAGTTATATATATATTTTTTTTATATCATTAATTATCATCTCTATACTAGCAGACGCAGTACGGTAGTCCACGGCTGTAGCTACCTCTGTGTCGTCAGTCACTCGTCATCCATAAGTATACTAGTATCCATCCATCTCCATTGTTTACCTGAGGTGCCTTTTAGTTGTGCCTATTAAAATATGGAGAACAAAAATGTTGAGGTTCCAAAAATAGGGAAAGATCAAGATCCACTTCCACCTCGTGCTGAAGCTGCTGCCACTAGTCATGGCCGAGACGATGAAATTCCATCAACGTCGTCTGCCAAGGCCGATGCCCAATGTCATAGTACAGAGCATGTAAAATCCAAAACACAAAAGATCAGTAAAAAAAGGACTCAAAAATCTAAATAAAAATCGTCGGAGGAGAAGCGTAAACTTGCCAATATGCCATTTACCACACGGAGTGGCAAGGAACGGCTGAGGCCCTGGCCTATGTTCATGGCTAGTGGTTCAGCTTCACATGAGGATGGAAGCACTCAGCCTCTCGCTAGAAAAATGAAAAGACTTAAGCTGGCAAAAGCACAGCAAAGAACTGTGCGTTCTTCAAAATCACAAATCCACAAGGAGAGTCCAATTGTGTCGGTTGCGATGCCTGACCTTCCCAACACTGGACGTGAAGAGCATGCACCTTCCACCATTTGCACGCCCCCTGCAAGTGCTGGAAGGAGCACCCGCAGTCCAGTTCCTGATAGTCAGATTGAAGATGTCAGTGTTGAAGTACACCAGGATGAGGAGGATATGGGTGTTGCTGGCGCTGGGGAGGAAATTGACAAGGAGGATTCTGATGGTGAGGTGGTTTGTTTAAGTCAGGCACCCGGTGAGACACCTGTTGTCCGTGGGAGGAATATGGCCATTGACATGCCTGGTGAAAATACCAAAAAAATCAGCTCTTCGGTGTGGAAGTATTTCAACAGAAATGCGGACAACAGGTGTCAAGCCGTGTGTTGCCTTTGTCAAGCTGTAATAAGTAGGGGTACGGACGTTAACCACCTCGGGACATCCTCCCTTATACGTCACCTGCAGCGCATTCATCATAAGTCAGTGACAAGTTCAAAAACTTTGGGCGACAGCGGAAGCAGTCCACTGACCAGTAAATCCCTTCCTCTTGTAACCAAGCTCACGCAAACCACCCCACCAACTCCCTCAGTGTCAATTTCCTCCTTCCCCAGGAATGCCAATAGTCCTGCAGGCCATGTCACTGACAATTCTGACGAGTTCTCTCCTGCCTGGGATTCCTCCGATGCATCCTTGAGTGTAACGCCTACTGCTGCTGGCGCTGCTGTTGTTGCTGCTGGGAGTCGATGGTCATCCCAGAGGGGAAGTCGTAAGACCACTTTTACTACTTCCACCAAGCAATTGACTGTCCAACAGTCTTTTGCAAGGAAGATGAAATATCACAGCAGTCATCCTGCTGCAAAGCGGATAACTGAGGCCTTGGCATCCTGGGCAGTGAGAAACGTGGTTCCGGTATCCATCATTACTTCAGAGCCAACTATAGACTTGATTGAGGTACTGTGTCCCCGGTACCAAATACCATCTAGGTTCCATTTCTCTAGGCAGGCGATACAGAAAATGTACACAGACCTCAGAAAAAGACTCACCAGTGTCCTAAAAAATGCAGTTGTACCCAATGTCCACTTAACCACGGACATGTGGACAAGTGGAGCAGGGCAGACTCAGGACTATATGACTGTGACAGCCCACTGGGTAGATGTATTGACTCCCGCCGCAAGAACAGCAGCGGCGGCACCAGTAGCAGCATCTCGCAAACGCCAACTCTTTCCTAGGCAGGCTACGCTTTGTATCACCGCTTTCCAGAATACGCACACAGCTGAAAACCTCTTACGGCAACTAAGGAAGATCATCACAGAATGGCTTACCCCAATTGGACTCTCCTGTGGATTTGTGGCATCGGACAACGCCAGCAATATTGTGCGTGCATTATATCTGGGCAAATTCCAGCACGTCCCATGTTTTGCACATACCTTGAATTTGGTGGTGCAGAATTATTTAAAAAACGACAGGGGCGTGCAAGAGATGCTGTCGGTGGCAACAAGAATTGCGGGACACTTTCGGCGTACAGGCACCACGTACAGAAGACTGGAGCAACACCAAAAACGCCTGAACCTGCCCTGCCATCATCTGAAGCAAGAAGTGGTAACGAGGTGGAATTCAACCCTCTATATGCTTCAGAGGATGGAGGAGCAGCAAAAGGCCATTCAAGCCTATACATCTGACCACGATATAGGAGGTGGAATGCACCTGTCTCAAGCGCAGTGGAGAATGATTTCAACGTTGTGCAAGGTTCTGCAACCTTTTGAACTTGCCACACGTGAAGTCAGTTCAGACACTGCCAGCCTGAGTCAGGTCATTCCCGTCATCAGGCTTTTGCAGAAGAAGCTGGAGACATTGAAGGAGGAGCTAAGACAGAGCGATTCCGCTAGGCATGTGGGACTTGTGGATGGAGCCCTTCATTCGCTTAACCAGGATTCACGGGTGGTCAATCTGTTGAAATCAGAGCACTACATTTTGGCCATCGGGCTCGATCCTAGATTTAAAACCTACGTTGTATCTCTCTTTCCGGCAGACACAAGTCTGCAGGGGTTCAAAGACCTGCTGGTGAGAAAATTATCAAGTCAAGCGGAACTTGATCGGTCAACAGCTCCTCCTTCACATTCTCCCGCAATTGGGGGTGCGAGGAAAGGCTCAGAATTCCGAGCCCACCCGCTGGCGGTGATGCAGGGCAGTCTGGAGCGACTGCTGATGCTGACATCTGGTCCGGACTGAAGGACCTGCCAACGATTACGGACATGTCGTCTACTGTCACTGCATATGATTCTCTCACCATTGAAAGAATGGTGGAGGATTATATGAGTGACCGCATCCAAGTAGGCACGTCAGACAGTCCGTACGTATACTGGCAGGAAAAAGAGGCAATTTGGAGGCCCTTGCACAAACTGGCTTTATTCTACCTAAGTTGCCCTCCCACAAGTGTGTACTCCGAAAGAGTGTTTAGTGCCGCCGCTCACCTTGTCAGCAATCGGCGTACAAGGTTACTTCCAGAAAATGTGGAGAAGATGATGTTCATTAAAATGAATTATAATCAATTTCTCCGTGGAGACATTGACCAGCAGCAATTGCCTCCACAAAGTATACAGGGAGCTGAGATGGTGGATTCCAGTGGGGACGAATTGATAATCTGTGAGGAGGGGGATGTACACGGTGATGAATCGGAGGATGATGAGGTGGACATCTTGCCTCTATAGAGCCAGTTTGTGCAAGGAGAGATTAATTGCTTCTTTTTTGGTGGGGGTCCAAACCAACCCGTCATTTCAGTCACAGTCGTGTGGCAGACCCTGTCACTGAAATGATGGGTTGGTTAAAGTGTGCATGTCCTGTTTATACAACATAAGGGTGGGTGGGAGGGCCCAAGGCAATTCCACCTTGCACCTCTTTTTTCTTTTATTTTTCTTTGCGTCATGTGCTGTTTGGGGAGTGTTTTTTGGAAGGGCCATCCTGCGTGACACTGCAGTGCCACTCCTAGATGGGCCAGGTGTTTGTGTCGGCCACTTGGGCGCTGAGCTTAGTCACACAGCTACCTCATTGCGCCTCTTTTTTTCTTTGCGTCATGTGCTGTTTGGGGAGTGTTTTTTGGAAGGGCCATCCTGCGTGACACTGCAGTGACACTCCTAGATGGGCCAGGTGTTTGTGTCGTCCACTTGGGTCGCTGAGCTTAGTCACACAGCTACCTCATTGCGCCTCTTTTTTTCTTTGCGTCATGTGCTGTTTGGGGAGTGTTTTTTGGAAGGGCCATCCTGCGTGACACTGCAGTGCCACTCCTAGATGGGCCAGGTGTTTGTGTCGGCCACTTGGGTCGCTGAGCTTAGTCACACAGCTACCTCATTGCGCCTCTTTTTTTCTTTGCGTCATGTGCTGTTTGGGGAGTGTTTTTTGGAAGGGCCATCATGCGTGACACTGCAGTGCCACTCCTAGATGGGCCAGGTGTTTGTGTCGGCCACTTGGGTCACTGAGCTTAGTCATCCAGCGACCTCGGTGCAAATTTTAGGACTAAAAATAATATTGTGAGGTGTGAGGTGTTAAGAATAGACTGAAAATGAGTGGAAATTATGGTTATTGAGGTTAATAATACTTTGGGATCAAAATGACTCCCAAATTCTATGATTTAAGCTGTTTTTTAGGGTTTTTTGAAAAAAACACCCGAATCCAAAACACACCCGAATCCGACAAAAAAAATTCGGTGAGGTTTAGCCAAAACGCGTTCGAACCCAAAACACGGCCGCGGAACCGAACCCAAAACCAAAACACAAAACCCGAAAAATTTCCGGTGCACATCTCTAGTGGCCATGCCATGTCACTGTGCAGGAGCCAGCACCGCTCACACACTAGTCCCCGGTGCAGCCCCCAACCCCCGGGACACCCGGAGCAACAAAATGTAGATTCAGGCCACCAGGCCACGCCCCTACCTATGAAACCATGCCTCCTTTTTACCATTGCGCTGCTTATCTGCGCGCACTGCATTACAATCTCCCTCGCCACCTCTCTGGGTGTCACCAGTGATAGTGACACCTCTGCCATGCTTGTAGCAGCTGGTCCTAAGATCTACGCCTCAAGCCCTGAGTGTTTGCCCTTGTGACTTGTTGATCATCATAGCAAAGCAGATGCTTACAGAAAACTGCAGGGGCTTAGATTGAAAATAAAAAAAATTGATGGGTATAAGGTAGAGAGGAGCGGGTTCGGTTCTCCGAGAACCGAATTCCCCACGAACTCCACGTGGTTTACACTGGTACGAGGCAGGCTCGGTTGTTCCCGCCTGACTCGGAAAACCTGAACAAGGGAAAATGTCATCATCCCGCTGTCGGATTCTCGCGAGATTCGGATTCCATATAAAGAGCTGCGCGTTGCCGCCATTTTTACTCGTGCATTGAAGAGAGAGCGGAGAGGACGTGGCTATGTTCTCTCAGTGGAAATCTCAATATCAGTGCTCAGTATCAGTGGATACTTATTGCTGCTCAGTAATACTAGTAGTGTGTCTCTCCTGCTCAGTGTCAGTTCTCAGTAGTATCCTCATCAGTGCTCAGTATCACTGCTCATTGTCTTGTGCTGCATTGTTGTGCTCAGCATACTACAGTACATTACTAATAGTCCAGTGCTGCATCTTGCTGCTCAGTGTCAGTTCTAGTATCCTCATCAGTGCTCACTATCACTGCTCATTGCATTGTGGTGTTCTGTATACTACAGTAACATAGTAATATAGTAACATATAGTAACATAGTTTTTGAGGTTGAATAGAGGCAAATTGCCCATCGTGTTCAACCTGTTTTAAGTTGTGATGATTCTACATACTTGCTGAATAATGTTTTATGACTAGTTAGCTACTACAACTCATGTTACCCCCGGATTAACCATGTTGATATTTTAAGTATTATAACCTTGGATAGCTTTTTCATTCAGAAATGTATCCATTCCTTTTTTAAATCCAAT
This sequence comes from Pseudophryne corroboree, assembly GCF_028390025.1. NCBI lineage: Eukaryota > Metazoa > Chordata > Amphibia > Anura > Myobatrachidae > Pseudophryne > Pseudophryne corroboree. The sequence goes on from NW_026968921.1 coordinate 7,859, forward strand.
TACAGAGTCCGCCATTACCACCTTCCCTGGCAGGGAATTCCACATCCTGATTGCCCTAACAGTGAAGATCATAGTATCTCTCCTGGCAGGTAAGTAGGAGTTGGGCCAGAGCTGTGGAGGATTGCTGCTCGGGCACCCCCTGTCAAGTGAAGGAGATCCAACTGAGGCAGCACAAGGGAACTCTCGAAAGAAGAACAAGGCTAGAGGAAGATCTGAGACAAAGAAATCTGACTTTTACCAGAGCTGACCAGAGGAAAGCACAAACACAGTCCCCCACTACCACAAATAATGCAGTCGAGTTTCCCACATTTGGGGAAATCACAGGGGTCAGCATACCCAGAATGCAATGAATGAACCTCACCCTGGGAGAACAATCTTCATGACCATGGTATCGCCTATGCAAAATAAGTATGATTTGGGATAGGGCTGGGGAGGGCCGCTGCTCAGGCACATCTCTGTCAAGTAAAGGAGATTCAACTGAGGCAGCACAAGGGAACTCTCATCTGGAGACAACAACTGCAGGGAGAACACATATTTTCAGATGAACATGGGAGGGCAGAAGGCTGCCTAATACTGAAGCACCCCCAAACAACAAACCAAATGCAACAACTAGTACAAGCATTCCTGGGGGAAGTTCTGCAGAAGATGGATTTGCATACGGTGATGTCATCCAAGCAGTGGGCCAAAGTTGGCTGGAACCCTCATCTGCATATGAAAAGAGAAAAGGGGTATGCAGGGCATGGCGGCCTTTTGCGGTGCTTGGATGACCCTTAGTTCGCATTAAACACCCCCACCCTCCTTCGGTGTGGGGCTCATGTTGACAATGCCCCAGCCCCTGAAGCATTCAAGCTGATTTCTTACAGCAGCTTGGCACTGTAACAGCTCCAGAGCTGCTCTGTAAGGCAAGTAAAAGGGTGTGTAGTTTGCATTGTGCATTGGAAGGCACAAAGTAAGCAGACAGGAGGAGAAGTCAGGATAGTGCACAAGGGTATAAAAGGGAGGGGCTCAAGAAAAAAGAAGTGGAAACAGACAGCAAACTAGGCTGGAGAGAGACCTGAGACAAAGAGATCTGAATTATACGAGAGCCGACCAGGGGAAACACAAATTATGCAGTCAAGTTTCCCACATTTGGGGAAATCGCAGGGGCAGCACACCCAGAGTGCAATGGGTGAGCCTTGCCCTGGGAGAAACACCTTCATGATCATAGTATCTCACCTGGCAGGTAAGTAGGAGTTGGGCTTGAGCTGGGGAGGGTCGCTGCTCGGGCACCCCCCTGTCAAGTGAAGGAGATCCAACTGAGGCAGCACAAGGGAACTCTCGAAAGAAGAACAAGGCTAGAGGAAGATCTGAAACAAAGAAATCTGACTTTTACCAGAGCTGACCAGAGGAAAACACAAACACAGTCCCCCACTACCACAAATAATGCAGTCGAGTTACCCACATTTGGGGAAATCACAGGGGTCAGCATACCCAGAATGCAATGAATGAACCTCACCCTGGGAGAATAATCTTCATGACCATGGTATCTCCTATGCAAAATAAGTATGATTTGGGATAGGGCTGGGGAGGGCCGCTGCTCAGGCACATCTCTGTCAAGTAAAGGAGATTCAACTGAGGCAGCACAAGGGAACTCCAGCATCCTCTACAGACTAAGAGAAAAGGATTTACCGGTAGGTATTAAAATCCTATTTTCTCATACGACCTAGAGGATGCTGGGGTCACATTAAGAACCATGGGGTTATACCAAAGCTCTTGAACGGGTGGAAGAGTGCGTACGACTCTGCAGCACCGAATGACCCAACTTGAGGTTATCATCGGCAAGGATGCAGTGGCGTTAATGTTTCCTGGTGTCAACCTGTATTATTTCAGTAGATATTGAAATGAGGATGCATCTTGCTGCCTTTCCAATGAAGCAAGTTTAATTTAGTAATAGGTGAAAAACCATCCCTACAAAGATGTCAATCAGATACTTGGCTTTGTGGACACTTTTCAGAGAACAAATTTGTTAGCATAAAAATAAAGCCAGAAAATGAAGAGCTGTTTAATCACTCAAATGGATTTTTTTGCCAGCATATTTCTTTTTCTCTGCAAACCACTGCTAAATTGTGCTTCCTAGCTGTTTTTATAAAATCACTGAATCAAATCTAACTCTGATTACATCAGAGAAGGCCAGGTACCCTACACCATAACAGGGGTTTTTGAAATTTTGACTTGTCTACTTAAAGATCACCAAAATCTGATAACAAGGTCAATTACATCGCTGGGTGGGATTGAACCACCAACCCTTTGGTTAATAACCAATCACACTAACCAATTGCGCCACAGAGACACTTTGCAAAAGTCCATACTGACAAAGGCTAATAAGCATTCATCTAGAACGTTTCCTAGAAAAACTTTAAAAAGTCAATAATCTGGAGAGTTTTTGTAAGATGTTTCTTCCATCAACCAACGAAGAAACACATTGTTACTTTCCCATGATGAGTGAGTGCTTCAAGATCTCTTGCACTTACATGTGCAGCAGAGTACTGTAATGAAAGCATGCTGGGTTCATAACCCAGAGGTAGGCAGATTGAAACTATCCTCTGCTATATGCATTTTTTTTTTGTTAATTAAAGTAATCCAAAACTGGGATTGATATTTTTTCTCTTTTATTTTTACTTAAAGTACAATAACTTTTACCATTTTAATATGTTTTAATAGTATATTGACAGTATTGTTTTCTTTCAAAAATCCACTTAATTTTCTTTACCCGATTATTAAAATGGTAATTGACAAAAACAAACTACATTGTCACCAGAAGAGCAATACAAAATGTACAAGTGATATATTAAAATCATCTTTCAAGCTTGAATTTCAATGATGCATTGGGGCAACGATTTTGTGAGAAACATCTTCACCCTTAAATAAAGATTTTCTTAATTCCTTACCTGTGTGCTAATTAGATATCACCTTGTTTTCACATTAAACAGACTTCCACATGAGAAAGCAGCAAGGATGCAGTGGCGTTAATGTTTCCTGGTGTCAACCTGTATTATTTCAGTAGATATTGAAATGAGGATGCATCTTGCTGCCTTTCCAATGAAGCAAGTTTAATTTAGTAATAGGTGAAAAACCATCCCTACAAAGATGTTAATCCGATACTTGGCTTTGTGGACACTTTTCAGAGAACAAATTTGTTAGCATAAAAATAAAGCCAGAAAATGAAGAGCTGTTTAATCACTCAATTGGATTTTTCTGCCAGCATATTTCATTTTCTCTGCAACCCACTGCTAAATTGTGCTTCCTAGCTGTTTTTTGATAAAATCACTTAATCAAATCTAACTCTGATTACATCAGAGTAGGCCAGGTACCCTACACCATAAGAGGGGGTTTGAAATTTTGACTTGTCTACTTAAAGATCACCAAAATCTGATGACAAGGTCAATAACATCCCTGGGTGGGATTGAACCACCAACCCTTTGGTTAATAACCAAACACACTAACCGATTGCACCACAGAGACACTTTGCAAAAGTACATACTGACAAAGGCTAATAAGCATTCATCTAGAACGTTTCCTAGAAAACTTTAAAAAGTCAATAATCTGGAGAGATTTTGTAAGATGTTTCTTCCATCAACCAATGAAGAAACGCATTGGTACTTTCCCATGATGAGTGAGTGCTTCAGGATCTCTTGCACTTACATGTGCAGCAGAGTACTGCAATGGAAGCATGCTGGGCCCATAACCCAGAGGTAGGCAGATTGAAACTATCCTCTGCTATATGCATTTTTTTTTGTTAATTAAAGTAATCCAAAACTGGGATTGATATTTTTGCTCTTTTATTTTTACTTAAAGTACAATAACTTTTACCATTTTAATTTGTTTTAATAGTATATTGACAGTATTGTTTTCTTTCAAAAATCCACTTAATTTTCTTTACCCTATTATTAAAATGGTAATTGACAAAAACAAACTACATTGTCACCAGAAGAGCAATACAAAATGTACAAGTGATATATTAAAATCATCTTTCCAGCTTGAATTTCAATGATGCATTGGGGCAACGATTTTGTGAGAAACATCTTCACCCTTAAATAAAGATTTTCTTAATTCCTTACCTGTGTGCTAATTAGATATCACCTTGTTTTCACATTAAACAGACTTCCACATGAGAAAGCAGCAAGGATGCAGTGGCGTTAATGTTTCCTGGTGTCAACCTGTATTATTTCAGTAGATATTGAAATGAGGATGCATCTTGCTGCCTTTCCAATGAAGCAAGTTTAATTTAGTAATAGGTGAAAAACCATCCCTACAAAGATGTTAATCAGATACTTGGCTTTGTGGACACTTTTCAGAGAACAAATTTGTTAGCATAAAAATAAAGCCAGAAAATGAAGAGCTGTTTAATCACTCAATTGGATTTTTTTGCCAGCATATTTCTTTTTCTCTGCAAACCACTGCTAAATTGTGCTTCCTAGCTGTTTTTATAAAATCACTGAATCAAATCTAACTCTGATTACATCAGAGAAGGCCAGGTACCCTACACCATAACAGGGGTTTTTGAAATTTTGACTTGTCTACTTAAAGATCACCAAAATCTGATAACAAGGTCAATTACGTCCCTGGGTGGGATTGAACCACCAACCTTTTGGTTAATAGCCGTACACACTAACTGATTGCGCCACAGCGACACTTTGCAAAAGTACATACTGACAAAGGCTAATAAGCATTCATCTAGAACGTTTCCTAGAAAAACTTTAAATAGTCAATAATCTGGAGAGTTTTTGTAAGATGTTTCTTCCATCAACCAATGAAGAAACACATTGGTACTTTCCCATGATGAGTGAGTGCTTCAGGATCTCTTGCAATTACATGTGCAGCAGAGTACTGTAATGGAAGCTCGCTGGGTCCATAACCCAGAGGTAGGCAGATTGAAACTATCCTCTGCTATATGCATTTTTTTTTGTTAATTAAAGTAAACCAAAACTGGGATTGATATTTTTGCTCTTTTATTTTTACTTAAAGTACAATAACTTTTACCATTTTAATTTGTTTTAATAGTATATTGACAGTATTGTTTTCTTTCAAAAATCCACTTAATTTTCTTTACCCGATTATTAAAATGGTAATTGACAAAAACAAACTACATTGTCACCAGAAGAGCAATACAAAATGTACAAGTGATATATTAAAATCATCTTTCCAGCTTGGATTTCAATGATGCATTGGGGCAACGATTTTGTGAGAAACATCTTCACCCTTAAATAAAGATTTTCTTAATTCCTTACCTGTGTGCTAATTAGATATCACCTTGTTTTCACATTAAACAGACTTCCACATGAGAAAACAGCAAAGATGCAGTGGCGTTAATGTTTCATGGTGTCAACCTGTATTATTTCCGTAGATATTGAAATGAGGATGCATCTTGCTGCCTTTCCAATGAAGCAAGTTTAATTTAGTAATAGGTGAAAAACCATCCCTACAAAGATGTTAATCAGATATTTGGCTTTGTGGACACTTTTCAGAGAACAAATTTGTTATCATAAAAATAAAGCCAGAAAATGAAGAGCTGTTTAATCACTCAATTGTATTTTTCTGCCAGCATTTTTCTTTTTCTCTGCAACCCACTGCTAAATTGTGCTTCCTAGCTGTTTTTTTATAAAATCACTTAATCAAATCTAACTCTGATTACATCAGAGAAGGCCAGGTACCCTACACCATAAGAGGGGGTTTGCAATTTTGACTTGTCTACTTAAATATCACCAAAATCTGATCACAAGGTCAATTACGTCCCTGGGTGGGATTGAACCACCAACCTTTTGATTAATAGCTGAACACACTAACCGATTGCGCCACAGAGACACTTTGCAAAAAGAATATACTGACAAAGACTAATAAGCATTCATCTAGAACGTTTCCTAGAAAAACTTTAAAAAGTCAATAATCTGGAGAGTTTTTGTAAGATGTTTCTTCCAGCAACCAATGAAGAAACACATTGGTACTTTCGCATGATGAGTGAGTGCTTCAGGATCTCTTGCACTTACATGTGCAGCAGAGTACTGCAATGGAAGCATGCTGGGCCCATAACCCAGAGGTAGGCAGATTGAAACTATCCTTTGCTATATGCATTTTTTTTTTGTTCATTAAAGTAATCCAAAACTGGGATTGATATTTTAGCTTTTATTTTTACTTAAAGTACAATAACTTTTACCATTTTAATTTGTTTTAATAGTATATTGACAGTATTGTTTTCTTTCAAAAATCCACTTAATTTTCTTTACCCTATTATTAAAATGGTAATTGACAAAAACAAACTACATTGTCACCAGAAGAGCAATACAAAATGTACAAGTGATATATTAAAATCATCTTTCCAGCTTGAATTTCAATGATGCATTGGGGCAATGATTTTGTGAGAAACATCTTTACCCTTAAATAAAGATTTTCTTAATTCCTTACCTGTGTGCTAATTAGATATCACCTTGTTTTCACATTAAACAGACTTCCACATGAGAAAGCAGCAAGGATGCAGTGGCGTTAATGTTTCCTGGTGTCAACCTGTATTATTTCAGTAGATATTGAAATGAGGATGCATCTTGCTGCCTTTCCAATGAAGCAAGTTTAATTTAGTAATAGGTGAAAAACCATCCCTACAAATATGTTAATCAGATACTTGGCTTTGTGGACACTTTTCAGAGAACAAATTTGTTATCATAAAAATAAAGCCAGAAAATGAAGAGCTGTTTAATCACTCAATTGGATTTTTCTGCCAGCATTTTTCTTTTTCTCTGCAACCCACTGCTAAATTGTGCTTCCTAGCTGTTTTTTTATAAAATCACTTAATCAAATCTAACTCTGATTACATCAGAGAAGGCCAGGTACCCTACACCATAAGAAGGGGTTTGCAATTTTGACTCGTCTACTTAAATATCACCAAAATCTGATCACAAGGTCAATTACGTCCCTGGGTGGGATTGAACCACCAACCTTTTGATTAATAGCTGAACACACTAACCGATTGCGCCACAGAGACACTTTACAAAAAGAATATACTGACAAAGACTAATAAGCATTCATCTAGAACGTTTCCTAGAAAAACTTTAAAAAATCAATAATCTGGAGAGTTTTTGTAAGATGTTTCTTCCAGCAACCAATGAAGAAACACATTGGTACTTTCGCATGATGAGTGAGTGCTTCAGGATCTCTTGCACTTACATGTGCAGCAGAGTACTGCAATGGAAGCATGCTGGGCCCATAACCCAGAGGTAGGCAGATTGAAACTATCCTTTGCTATATGCATTTTTTTTTTGTTCATTAAAGTAATCCAAAACTGGGATTGATATTTTAGCTTTTATTTTTACTTAAAGTACAATAACTTTTACCATTTTAATTTGTTTTAATAGTATATTGACAGTATTGTTTTCTTTCAAAAATCCACTTAATTTTCTTTACCCTATTATTAAAATGGTAATTGACAAAAACAAACTACATTGTCACCAGAAGAGCAATACAAAATGTACAAGTGATATATTAAAATCATCTTTACAGCTTGAATTTCAATGATGCATTGGGGCAATGATTTTGTGAGAAACATCTTTACCCTTAAATAAAGATTTTCTTAATTCCTTACCTGTGTGCTAATTAGATATCACCTTGTTTTCACATTAAACAGACTTCCACATGAGAAAGCAGCAAGGATGCAGTGGCGTTAATGTTTCCTGGTGTCAACCTGTATTATTTCAGTAGATATTGAAATGAGGATGCATCTTGCTGCCTTTCCAATGAAGCAAGTTTAATTTAGTAATAGGTGAAAAAACATCCCTACAAATATGTTAATCAGATACTTGGCTTTGTGGACACTTTTCAGAGAACAAATTAGTTAGCATAAAAATAAAGCCAGAAAATGAAGAGCTGTTTAATCACTCAATTGGATTTTTTTGATAGCATATTTCTTTTTCTCTGCAACCCACTGCTAAATTGTGCTTCCTAGCTGTTTTTATAAAATCACTGAATCAAATCTAACTCTGATTACATCAGAGAAGGCCAGGTACCCTACACCATAACAGGGGTTTTCGAAATTTTGACTTGTCTACTTAAAGATCAACAAAATCTGATAACAAGGTCAATTATGTCCCTGGGTGGGATTGAACCACCAACCTTTTGGTTAATAGCTGTACACACTAACTGATTGCGCCACAGCGCAAAAGTACATACTGACAAAGGCTAATAAGCATTCATCTAGAACGTTTCCTATAAAAACTTTAAATAGTCAATAATCTGGAGAGTTTTTGTAAGATGTTTCTTCCATCAACCAATGAAGAAACACATTGGTACTTTCCCATGATGAGTGAGTGCTTCAGGATCTCTTGCACTTACATGTGCAGCATAGTACTGTTATGAAAGCATGCTGGGTCCATAACCCAGAGGTAGGCAGATTGAAACTATCCTCTGCTATATGCATTTTTTTTTGTTAATTAAAGTAATCCAAAACTGGGATTGATATTTTTGCTCTTTTATTTTTACTTAAAGTACAATAACTTTTACCATTTTAATTTGTTTTAATAGTATATTGACAGTATTGTTTTCTTTCAAAAATCCAATTAATTTTCTTTACCCGATTATTAAAATGGTAATTGACAAAAACAAACTACATTGTCACCAGAAGAGCAATACAAAATGTACAAGTGATATATTAAAATCATCTTTCCAGCTTGAATTTCAATGATGCATTGGGGCAACGATTTTGTGAGAAACATCTTCACCCTTAAATAAAGATTTTCTTAATTCCTTACCTGTGTGCTAATTAGATATCACTTTGTTTTCACATTAAACAGACTTCCACATGAGAAAACAGCAAAGATGCAGTGGCGTTAATGTTTCCTGGTGTCAACCTGTATTATTTCCGTAGATATTGAAATGAGGATGCATCTTGCTGCCTTTCCAATGAAGCAAGTTTAATTTAGTAATAGGTGAAAAACCATCCCTACAAAGATGTTAATCAGATACTTGGCTTTGTGGACACTTTTCAGAGAACAAATTTGTTATCATAAAAATAAAGCCAGAAAATGAAGAGCTGTTTAATCACTCAATTGGATTTTTCTGCCAGCATTTTTCTTTTTCTCTGCAACCCACTGCTAAATTGTGCTTCCTAGCTGTTTTTTTTATAAAATCACTTAATCAAATCTAACTCTGATTACATCAGAGAAGGCCAGGTACCCTACACCATAAGAGGGGTTTTGCAATTTTGACTTGTCTACTTAAATATTACCAAAATCTGATCACAATGTCAATTACGTCCCTGGGTGGGATTGAACCACCAACCTTCTGATTAATAGCTGAACACACTAACCGATTGCGCCACAGAGACACTTTGCAAAAAGTACATACTGACAAAGACTAATAAGCATTCATCTAGAACGTTTCCTAGAAAAACTTTAAAAAGTCAATAATCTGGAGAGTTTTTGTAAGATGTTTCTTCCAGCAACCAATGAAGAAACACATTGGTACTTTCGCATGATGAGTGAGTGCTTCAGGATCTCTTGCACTTACATGTGCAGCAGAGTACTGCACTGGAAGCATGCTGGGCCCATAACCCAGAGGTAGGCAGATTGAAACTATCCTTTGCTATATGCATTTTTTTTTTGTTCATTAAAGTAATCCAAAACTGGGATTGATATTTTAGCTTTTATTTTTACTTAAAGTACAATAACTTTTACCATTTTAATTTGTTTTAATAGTATATTGACAGTATTGTTTTCTTTCAAAAATCCAATTAATTTTCTTTACCCGATTTTTAAAATGGTAATTGACAAAAACAAACTACATTGTCACCAGAAGAGCAATACAAAATGTACAAGTGATATATTAAAATCATCTTTCCAGCTTGAATTTCAATGATGCATTGGGGCAACGATTTTGTGAGAAACATCTTCACCCTTAAATAAAGATTTTCTTAATTCCTTACCTGTGTGCTAATTAGATATCACCTTGTTTTCACATTAAACAGACTTCCACATGAGAAAACAGCAAAGATGCAGTGGCGTTAATGTTTCCTGGTGTCAACCTGTATTATTTCCGTAGATATTGAAATGAGGATGCATCTTGCTGCCTTTCCAATGAAGCAAGTTTAATTTAGTAATAGGTGAAAAACCATCCCTACAAAAATGTTAATCAGATACTTGGCTTTGTGGACACTTTTCAGAGAACAAATTTGTTATCATAAAAATAAAGCCAGAAAATGAAGAGCTGTTTAATCACTCAATTGGATTTTTCTGCCAGCATTTTTCTTTTTCTCTGCAACCCACTGCTAAATTGTGCTTCCTAGCTGTTTTTTTATAAAATCACTTAATCAAATCTAACTCTGATTACATCAGAGAAGGCCAGGTACCCTACACCATAAGAGGGGGTTTGCAATTTTGACTTGTCTACTTAAATATCACCAAAATCTGATCACAAGGTCAATTATGTCCCTGGGTGGGATTGAACCACCAACTTTTTGATTAATAGCTGAACACACTAACCAATTGCGCCACAGAGACACTTTGCAAAAAGTACATACTGACAAAGACTAATAAGCATTCATCTAGAACGTTTCCTAAAAAAACTTTAAAAAGTCAATAATCTGGAGAGTTTTTGTAAGATGTTTCTTCCAGCAACCAACGAAGAAACACATTGGTACTTTCGCATGATGAGTGAGTGCTTCAGGATCTCTTGCACTTACATGTGCAGCAGAGTACTGCAATGGAAGCATGCTGGGCCCATAACCCAGAGGTAGGCAGATTGAAACTATCCTTTGCTATATGCATTTTTTTTTGTTCATTAAAGTAATCCAAAACTGGGATTGATATTTTAGCTTTTATTTTTACTTAAAGTACAATAACTTTTACCATTTTAATTTGTTTTAATAGTATATTGACAGTATTGTTTTCTTTCAAAAATCCAATTAATTTTCTTTACCCGATTATTAAAATGGTAATTGACAAAAACAAACTACATTGTCACCAGAAGAGCAATACAAAATGTACAAGTGATATATTAAAATCATCTTTCCAGCTTGAATTTCAATGATGCATTGGGGCAACGATTTTGTGAGAAACATCTTCACCCTTAAATAAAGATTTTCTTAATTCCTTACCTGTGTGCTAATTAGATATCACCTTGTTTTCACATTAAACAGACTTCCACATGAGAAAACAGCAAAGATGCAGTGGTGTTAATGTTTCCTGGTGTCAACCTGTATTATTTCTGTAGATATTGAAATGAGGATGCATCTTGCTGCCTTTTTAATGAAGCAAGTTTAATTTAGTAATAGGTGAAAAACCATCCCTACAAAGATGTTAATCAGATACTTGGCTTTGTGGACACTTTTCAGAGAACAAATTTGTTATCATAAAAATAAAGCCAGAAAATGAAGAGCTGTTTAATCACTCAATTGGATTTTTCTGCCAGCATTTTTCTTTTTCTCTGCAACCCACTGCTAAATTGTGCTTCCTAGCTGTTTTTTTTATAAAATCACTTAATCAAATCTAACTCTGATTACATCAGAGAAGGCCAGGTACCCTACACCATAAGAGAGGGTTTGCAATTTTGACTTGTCTACTTAAATATCACCAAAATCTGATCACAAGGTCAATTACGTCCCTGGGTGGGATTGAACCACCAACCTTTTGATTAATAGCTGAACACACTAACAGATTGCGCCACAGAGACACTTTGCAAAAAGTCCATACTGACAAAGACTAATAAGCATTCATCTAGAACGTTTCCTAGAAAAACTTTAAAAAGTCAATAATCTGGAGAGTTTTTGTAAGATGTTTCTTCCAGCAACCAATGAAGAAACACATTGGTACTTTCGCATGATGAGTGAGTGCTTCAGGATCTCTTGCACTTAAATGTGCAGCAGAGTACTGCAATGGAAGCATGCTGGGCCCATAACCCAGAGGTAGGCAGATTGAAACTATCCTTTGCTATATGCATTTTTTTTTGTTCATTAAAGTAATCCAAAACTGGGATTGATATTTTAGCTTTTATTTTTACTTAAAGTACAATAACTTTTACCATTTTAATTTGTTTTAATAGTATATTGACAGTATTGTTTTCTTTCAAAAATCCACTTAATTTTCTTTACCCTATTATTAAAATGGTAATTGACAAAAACAAACTACATTGTCACCAGAAGAGCAATACAAAATGTACAAGTGATACATTAAAATCATCTTTCCAGCTTGAATTTCAATGATGCATTGGGGCAACGATTATGTGAGAAACATCTTCACCCTTAAATAAAGATTTTCTTAATTCCTTACCTGTGTGCTAATTAGATATCACCTTGTTTTCACATTAAACAGACTTCCACATGAGAAAGCAGCAAGGATGCAGTGGCGTTAATGTTTCCTGGTGTCAACCTGTATTATTTCAGTAGATATTGAAATGAGGATGCATCTTGCTGCCTTTCCAATGAAGCAAGTTTAATTTAGTAATAGATGAAAAACCATCCCTACAAATATGTTAATCAGATACTTGGCTTTGTGGACACTTTTCAGAGAACAAATTAGTTAGCATAAAAATAAAGCCAGAAAATGAAGAGCTGTTTAATCACTCAATTGGATTTTTCTGCCAGCATATTTCTTTTTCTCTGCAACCCACTGCTAAATTGTGCTTCCTAGCTGTTTTTATAAAATCACTGAATCAAATCTAACTACATCAGAGAAGGCCAGGTACCCTACACCATAACAGGGGGTTTGAAATTTTGACTTGTCTACTTAAAGATCACCAAAATCTGATAACAAGGTCAATTAAGTCCCTGGGTGGGATTGAACCACCAACCTTTTGGTTAATAGCCTTACACACTAACTGATTGCGCCACAGCGACACTTTGCAAAAGTACATACTGACAAAGGCTAATAAGCATTCATCTAGAACGATTCCTAGAAACATTTTAAAAAGTCAATAATGTGGAGAGTTTTTGTAAGATGTTTCTTCCATCAACCAATGAAGAAACACATTGGTACTTTCCCATGATGAGTGAGTGCTTCAGGATCTTTTGCACTTACATGTGCAGCAGAGTACTGTAATGGAAGCATGCTGGGTCCATAACCCAGAGGTAGGCAGATTGAAACTATCCTCTGCTATATGCATTTTTTTTTGTTAATTAACGTAATCCAAAACTGGGATTGATATTTTTGCTCTTTTATTTTTACTTAAAGTACAATAACTTTTACCATTTTAATTTGTTTTAATAGTATATTGACAGTATTGTTTTCTTTCAAAAATCCACTTAATTTTCTTTACCCGATTATTAAAATGGTAATTGACAAAAACAAACTACATTGTCACCAGAAGAGCAATACAAAATGTACAAGTGATATATTAAAATCATCTTTCCAGCTTGAATTTCAATGATGCATTGGGGCAACGATTTTGTGAGAAACATCTTCACCCTTAAATAAAGATTTTCTTAATTCCTTACCTGTGTGCTAATTAGATATCACCTTGTTTTCACATTAAACAGACTTCCACATGAGAAAACAGTAAAGATGCAGTGGCGTTAATGTTTCCTGGTGTCAACCTGTATTATTTCCGTAGATATTGAAATGAGGATGCATCTTGCTGCCTTTCCAATGAAGCAAGTTTAATTTAGTAATAGGTGAAAAACCATCCCTACAAAGATGTTAATCAGATATTTGGCTTTGTGGACACTTTTCAGAGAACAAATTTGTTATCATAAAAATAAAGCCAGAAAATGAAGAGCTGTTTAATCACTCAATTGGATTTTTCTGCCAGCATTATTCTTTTTCTCTGCAACCCACTGCTAAATTGTGCTTCCTAGCTGTTTTTTTATAAAATCACTTAATCAAATCTAACTCTGATTACATCAGAGAAGGCCAGGTACCCTACACCATAACAGGGGGTTTGCAATTTTGACTTGTCTACTTAAATATCACCAAAATCTGATCACAAGGTCAATTATGTCCCTGGGAGGGATTGAACCACCAACCTTTTGATTAATAGCTGAACACACTAACCGATTGCGCCACAGAGACACTTTGCAAAAAGTACATACTGACAAAGACTAATAAGCATTCATCTAGAACGATTCCTAGAAACATTTTAAAAAGTCAATAATGTGGAGAGTTTTTGTAAGATGTTTCTTCCATCAACCAATGAAGAAACACATTGGTACTTTCCCATGATGAGTGAGTGCTTCAGGATCTCTTGCACTTACATGTGCAGCAGAGTACTGTAATGGAAGCATGCTGGGTCCATAACCCAGAGGTAGGCAGATTGAAACTATCCTCTGCTATATGCATTTTTTTTGTTAATTAAAGTAATCCAAAACTGGGATTGATATTTTTGCTCTTTTATTTTTACTTAAAGTACAATAACTTTTACCATTTTAATTTGTTTTAATAGTATATTGACAGTATTGTTTTCTTTCAAAAATCCAATTAATTTTCTTTACCCGATTATTAAAATGGTAATTGACAAAAGCAAACTACATTGTCACCAGAAGAGCAATACAAAATGTACAAGTGATATATTAAAATCATCTTTCCAGCTTGAATTTCAATGATGCATTGGGGCAACGATTTTGTGAGAAAAATCTTCACCCTTAAATAAAGATTTTCTTAATTCCTTACCTGTGTGCTAATTAGATATCACCTTGTTTTCACATTAAACAGACTTCCACATGAGAAAGCAGCAAGGATGCAGTGGCGTTAATGTTTCCTGGTGTCAACCTGTATTATTTCAGTAGATATTGAAATGAGGATGCATCTTGCTGCCTTTCCAATGAAGCAAGTTTAATTTAGTAATAGGTGAAAAACCATCCCTACAAAGATGTTAATCAGATACTTGGCTTTGTGGACACTTTTCAGAGAACAAATTTGTTAGCATAAAAATAAAGCCAGAAAATGAAGAGCTGTTTAATCACTCAATTGGATTTTTTTGCCAGCATACTTCTTTTTCTCTGCAACCCACTGCTAAATTGTGCTTCCTAGCTGTTTTTTTATAAAATCACTTAATCAAATCTAACTCTGATTACATCAGAGAAGGCCAGGTACCCTACACCATAACAGGGGGTTTGAAATTTTGACTAGTCTACTTAAAGATCACCAAAATCTGATAACAAGGTCAATTACATCCCTGGGTGGGATTGAACCACCAACCCTTTGATTAATAACCAAACACACTAACCGATTGCGCCACAGAGACACTTTGCAAACTTACATACTGACAAAGGCTAATAAGCATTCATCTAGAACGTTTCCTAGAAAAACTTTAAAAAGTCAATAATCTGGAGAGTTTTTGTAAGATGTTTCTTCCATCAACCAACGAAGAAACACATTGGTACTTTCCCATGATGAGTGAGTGCTTCAGGATCTCTTGCACTTACATGTGCAGCAGAGTACTGCATTGGAAACATGCTGGGCCCATAACCCAGAGGTAGGCAGATTGAAACTATCCTCTGCTATATGCATTTTTTATTGTTAATTAAAGTAATCCAAAACTGGGATTGATATTTTTGCTCTTTTATTTTTACTTTAAAGTACAATAACTTTTACCATTTTAATTTGTTTTAATAGTATATTGACAGTATTGTTTTCTTTCAAAAATCCACTTAATTTTCTTTACCCTATTTTTATAATGGTAATTGACAAAAACAAACTACATTGTCACCAGAAGAGCAATACAAAATGTACAAGTGATATATTAAAATCATCTTTCCAGCTTGAATTTCAATGATGCATTGGGGCAACGATTTTGTGAGAAACATCTTCACCCTTAAATAAAGATTTTCTTAATTCCTTACCTGTGTGCTAATTAGATATCACCTTGTTTTCACATTAAACAGACTTCCACATGCGAAAGCAGCAAGGATGCAGTGGCGTTAATGTTTCCTGGTGTCAACCTGTATTATTTCAGTAGACATTGAAATGAGGATGCATCTTGCTGCCTTTCCTATGAAGCAAGTTTAATTTAGTAATAGGTGAAAAACCATCCCTACAAAGGTGTTAATCAGAGACTTGGCTTTGTGGACACTTTTCAGAGAACAAATTTGTTAGCATAAAAATAAAGCCAGAAAATGAAGAGCTGTTTAATCACTCAATTGGATTTTTTTGCCAGCATATTTCTTTTTCTCTGCAACTCACTGCTAAATTGTGCTTCCTAGCTGTTTTTATAAAATCACTGAATCAAATCTAACTCTGATTACATCAGAGAAGGCCAGGTACCCTACACCATAACAGGGGGTTTGAAATTTTGACTTGTCTACTTAAAGATCACCAAAATCTGATAACAAGGTCAATTACGTCCCTGGGTGGGATTGAACCACCAACCTTTTAGTTAATAACCATACACACAGACTGATTGCGCCACAGCGACACTTTGCAAAAGTACATACTGACAAATGCTAATAAGCATTCATCTAGAACGTTTCCTAGAAACATTTTAAAAAGTCAATAATGTGGAGAGTTTTTGTAAGATGTTTCTTCCATCAACCAATAAAGAAACACATTGGAACTTTCCCATGATGAGTGAGTGCTTCAGGACCTCTTGCACTTACATGTGCAGCAGAGTACTGTAATGGAAGCATGCTGGGTCCATAACCCAGAGGTAGGCAGATTGAAACTATCCTCTGCTATATGCATTTTTTTTGTTAATTAAAGTAATCCAAAACTGGGATTGATATTTTTGCTCTTTTATTTTTACTTAAAGTACAATAACTTTTACCATTTTAATTTGTTTTAATAGTATATTGACAGTATTGTTTTCTTTCAAAAATCCAATTAATTTTCTTTACCCGATTATTAAAATGGTAATTGACAAAAACAAACTACATTGTCACCAGAAGAGCAATACAAAATGTACAAGTGATATATTAAAATCATCTTTCCAGCTTGAATTTCAATGATGCATTGGGGCAACGATTTTGTGAGAAACATCTTCACCCTTTAATAAAGATTTTCTTAATTCCTTACCTGTGTGCTAATTAGATATCACCTTGTTTTCACATTAAACAGACTTCCACATGAGAAAGCAGCAAGGATGCAGTGGCGTTAATGTTTCCTGGTGTCAACCTGTATTATTTCAGTAGATATTGAAATGAGGATGCATCTTGCTGCCTTTCCAATGAAGCAAGTTTAATTTAGTAATAGGTGAAAAACCATCCAAGAGCTGTTTAATCACTCAATTGGATTTTTTTGCCAGCATATTTCTTTTTCTCTGCAACCCACTGCTAAATTGTGCTTCCTAGCTGTTTTTATAAAATCACTGAATCAAATCTAACTCTGATTACATCAGAGAAGTCTAAATACCTAACACCATAACAGGGGGTTTGAAATTTTGACTTGTCTACTTAAAGATCACCAAAATCTGATAACAAAGTCAATTACATCCCTGGGTGGGATTGAACCACCAACCTTTTGGTTAATAGCCATACACACTAACTGATTGCGCCACAGCAACACTTTGCAAAATTACATACTGACAAAGGCTAATAAACAATCATCTAGAACGTTTCCTAGAAAAACTTTAAAAAGTCAATAATCTGGAGTGTTTTTGTAAGATGTTTCTGCCATCAACCAATGAAGAAACACATTGGTACTTTCCCATGATGAGTGAGTGCTTCAGGATCTCTTGCACTTACATGTGCAGCAGAGTACTGCAATGGAAGCATGCTGGGCCCATAACCCAGAGGTAGAAAGATTGAAACTATCCTCTGCTATATGCATTTTTTTTGTTAATTAAAGTAATCCAAAACTGGGATTGATATTTTTGCTCTTTTATTTTTACTTAAAGTACAATAACTTTTACCATTTTAATTTGTTTTAATAGTATATTGACAGTATTGTTTTCTTTCAAAAATTCACTTAATTTTCTTTTCTGTGTGCTAATTAGATATCACCTTGTTTTCACATTAAATAGACTTCCACATGAGAAAGCAGCAAGGATGCAGTGGCGTTAATGTTTCCTGGTGGTAGTGGGGTACTGTGTTTGTGCTTTCCTCTGGTCAGCTCTGGTAAAAGTCAGATTTCTTTGTCTCAGATCTTCCTCTAGCCTTGTTCTTCTTTCGAGAGTTCCCTTGTGCTGCCTCAGTTGGATCTCCTTCACTTGACAGGGGGGTACCCGAGCAGCGACCCTCCCCAGCACTAGCCCAACTCCTACTTACCTGCCAGGTGAGATACTATGATCAGGAAGGTGCTTCTCCCAGGGAAAGGCTCACCCATTGCACTCTGGGTGTGCTGCTCCTGCGATTTCCCCAAATGTGGGAAACTTGACTGCATAATTTGTGTTTCCCCTGGTCGGCTCTCGTATAATTCAGATCTCTTTGTCTCAGGTCTCTCTCCAGCCTAGTTTGCTGTCTGTTTCCACTTCTCTTTTCTTAAACCGCTCCCTTCTATGCCCTTGTGCACCTTAATTAAATCTAACTCTGATTACGTCAGAGAAGGCCAGGTACCCTACACCATAAGAGGGGGTTTGAAATTTTGACTTGTCTACTTAAAGATCACCAAAATCTGATCACAAGGTCAATTACATCACTGGGTGGGAACCTTTTGGTTAATAGCCCATGTAAGTGCAAGAGATCCTGAAGCACTCACTCATCATGGGAATGTACCAATGTGTTTCTTACAAAAATTCTCCAGATTATTGACTTTTTAAAGTTTTTCTAGGAAACGTTCTAGATGAATGCTTATTAGCCTTTGTCAGTATGTACTTTTGCAAAGTGTCGCTGTGGCGCAATCAGTTAGTGTGTATGGCTATTAACCTAAAGGTTGGTGATTCAATCCCACCCAGGGACGTAATAGACCTTGTTATCAGATTTTGGTGATCTTTAAGTAGACAAGTCAAAATTTCAAACCCCCTCTTATGGTGTAGGGTACCCGGCCTTCTCTGATGTAATCAGAATTAGATTTGATTCAGTGATTTTATAAAAAACAGCTAGGAAGCACAATTTAGCAGTGGGTTGCAGAGAAAAAAAATTATGCTGGCAGAAAAGTCCAATTGAGTGATTAAACAGCTCTTCATTTTCTGATTTTATGTTTATGCTAACAAATTTGCTCTCTGAAAAGTGTCCACAAAGCCAAGTCTCTGATTAACACCTTTGTAGGAATGGTTTTTCACCTATTACTGAATTAAACTTGCTTCATTGGAAAGGCAGCAAGATGCATCCTCATTTCAATGTCTACTGAAATAATACAGGTTGACACCAGGAAACATAAACGTCACTGCATCCTTGCTGCTTCCTCATGGGGAAGTCTGTTTAATGTGAAAACAAGGTGATATCTAATCAGCACACAGGTAAGGAATTAAGAAAATCTTTCTTTATGGGTGAAGATGTTTCTCACAAAATTGTTGCACCAAGGCATCATTGAAATTCAAGCTGGAAAGATGATTTTAATATATCACTTGTACATTTTGTACTGCTCTTCTGGTGACAATGTAGATTGTTTTTGTCAATTACCATTTTAATAATCGGGTAAAGAAAATTAATTGGATTTTTGAAAGAAAACAATACTGTCAATATACTATTAAAACAAATTAAAATGGTAAAAGTTATTGTACTTTAAGTAAAAATAAAAGAGCAAAAATATCAATCCCAGTTTTGGATTACTTTAATTAATAAAAACAATGCATATAGCAGAGGATAGTTTCAATCTGCCTACCTCTGGGTTATGGACCCAGCATGCTTCCATTACAGTACTCTGCTGCACATGTAAGTGCAAGAGATCCTGAAGCACTCACTCATCATAGGAAAGTACCAATGTGTTTCTTCATTGGTTGATGGAAGAAACATCTTACAAAAACTCTCCACATTATTGACTTTTTAAAATGTTTCTAGGAAACGTTCTAGATGAATGCTTATTAGCCTTTGTCAGTATGTACTTTTGAAAAGTGTCGCTGTGGCGCAATCAGTTAGTGTATAAGGCTATTTACCAAAAGGTTGGTGGTTCAATCCCACCCAGGGACGTAATTGACCTTGTTATCAGATTTCGGTGATCTTTAAGTAGACAAGTCAAAATTTCAAACCCCCTCTTATGGTGTAGGGTACCTGGCCTTCTCTGATGTAATCAGAGTTAGATTTGATTAAGTGATTTTATAAAAAAAACAGCTAGGAAGCACAATTTAGCAGTGGGTTGCAGAGAAAAAGAAAAATGCTGGCAGAAAAATCCAATTGAGTGATTAAACAGCTCTTCATTTTCTGGCTTTATTTTTATGCTAACAAATTTGTTCTCTGAAAAGTGTCCACAAAGCCAAGTCTCTGATTAACACCTTTGTAGGGATGGTTTTTAACCTATTACTAAATTAAACTTGCTTCATTGGAATGGCAGCAAGATGCATCCTCATTTCAATGTCTACTGAAATAATACAGGTTGACACCAGGAAACATTAACGCCACTGCATCCTTGCTGCTTTCTCATGTGAAAGTCTGTTTAATGTGAAAACAAGGTGATATCTAATTAGCACACAGGTAGGGAATTAAGAAAATCTTTATTTAAGGGTGAAGATGTTTCTCACAAAATCGTTACCTCAATGCATCATTGAAATTCAAGCTGAAAAGATGATTTTAATATATCACTTGTACATTTTGTATTGCTCTTCTGGTGACAATGTAGTTTGTTTTTGTCAATTACCATTTTAATAATAGGGTAAAGAAAATTAAGTGGATTTTTGAAAGAAAACAATACTGTCAATATACTATTAAAACAAATTAAAACAGTAAAAGTTATTGTACTTTAAGTAAAAATAAAAGAGCCAAAATATCAATCCCAGTTTTGGATTACTTTAATTAACAAAAAAAATGCATATAGCAGAGGACAGTTGCAATCTGCCTACCTCTGGGTTATAGGCCCAGCATGCTTCCATTGTAGTCCTTTGCTGCACATGTAAGTGCAAGAGATCCTGAAGCACTCACTCATCATGGGAAAGTACCAATGTGTTTCTTCATTGGTTGATGGAAGGAACATCTTACAAAAACTCTCCAGATTATTGACTTTTTAAAGTTTTTCTAGGAAACGTTCTAGATGAATGCTTATTAACCTTTGTCAGTATGTACTTTTGCAAAGTGTCTCTGAGGCGCAAACAGTTAGCGTGTTCAGTTGTTAACCAAAAGGTTGGTGGTTCAATCCCACCTAGGGACGTAATTGACCTCGTTATCAGATTTTGGTGATCTTTAAGTAGACAAGTAAAAATTTCAAACCACCTCTTATGGTGTAGGGTACCTGGCCTTCTCTGATGTAATCAGAGTTAGATTTGATTAAGTGATTTTATAAAAAAAAACAGCCACGAAGCACAATTTAGCAGTGGGTTGCAGAGAAAAAGAAATATGCTGGCAGAAAAATCCAATTGAGTGATTAAACAGCTCTTCATTTTCTGGCTTTATTTTTATGCTAACAAATTTGTGCTCTGAAAAGTGTCCACAAAGCCAAGTATCTGATTAACACCTTTGTAGGGATGGTTTTTCACCTATTATTAAATTAAACTTGCTTCATTGGAAAGGCAGCAAGTGATGTCATCCAAGCAGTGGGTCAAAGTTGGCTTCAAACCTCGTCTGCTTATGAAAAGAGAAAAGGGGTATGCAGGGCATGGCGGCCTTTTGCGGTGCTTGGATGACCCCTAGTTCGCATTAAATAATGCAGTCGAGTTTCCCACATTTGGGGAAATCACAGGGGTCAGCATACCCAGAATGCAATGAATGAACCGCACCCTGGGAGAACAGTCTTCATGACCATGGTATCTCCTATGCAAAATAAGTATGATTTGGGATAGGGCTGGGGAGGGCCGCTGCTCAGGCACATCTCTGTCAAGTAAAGGAGATTCAACTGAGGCAGCACAAGGGAACTCTCATCTGGGGACAACAACTGCAGGGAGAACACATATTTTCAGATGAACATGGGAGGGCAGAAGGCTGCCTAATACTGAAGCACCCCCAAACAACAAACCAAATGCAACAACTAGTGCAAGCATTCCTGGGGGAAGGCCTGCAGCAGATGGATTTGCATATGGCGATGTCATCCAAGCAGTGGGTCAAAGTTGGCTTCAACCCTCGTCTGCATATGAAAAGAGAAAAGGGGCGTGCAGGGCATGGCGGCCTTTTGCGGCACTTGGATGACCCCTAGTTTGCATTAAACACCTCCACCCTCCGTCGGTGTGGGGCTCATGTTGGCTATGCCCCAGCCCCTGAAGCATTCAAGCTGATTTCTTGCAGCAGCTGGGCACTGTAACAGCTCCAGAGCTGCTCTGTAAGGCAAGTAAAAGGGTGTGGGCCCTGCAGCACTACCTGTAGTTCGCATTGTGCGAGACCCCTAGTTCGCATTAAACACCCCCACCCTCCTTCGGTGTGGGGCTCATGTTGGCCATGCCCCAGCCCCTGAAGCATTCACGCTGATTTCTTGCAGCAGCTGGGCACTGTAACAGCTCAAGAGCTGCTCTGTAAGGCAAGTAAAAGGGTGTGGGCCCTGCAGCACTACCTGTAGTTTGCATTGTGCATTGGAAGGCACAAAGTAAGCAGACGGGAGGAGAAGTCAGGATAGTGCACAAGGGTATAGACGGGAGGGGCTCAAGAAAAAAGAAGTGGAAACAGACAGCAAACTAGGCTTCCAATGCACAATGCAAACTACAGGTAGTGCTGCAGGGCCCACACCCTTTTACTTGCCTTACAGAGCAGCTCTGGAGCTGTTTAATCACTCAATTGGATTTTTCTGCCAGCATAATTTTTCTCTTACGTCCTAGAGGATGCTGGGGACTCCGTAAGGACCATGGGGGATAGACGGGCTCCGCAGGAGACATGGGCACTTAAAGAAAGACTTTAGATCTGGGTGTGCACTGGCTCCTCCCTCTATGCCCCTCCTCCAGACCTCAGTTTACTACTGTGCCCAGAGGAGACTGGGTGCTTTTCAGGGAGCTCTCCTGAGTTTCCTGACAGAAAGTATATTTGTTAGATTTTTTTATTTTCAGGGAGCCTGCTGGCAACAGACTCCCTGCATCGAGGGGCGGAGGGGAGAGATGCACACCTACTTCTGTGAGTTGATAGGCTCTGCTTCTTAGGCTACTGTACAGCATTAGCTCCAGAGGGATCGGTACGCAGGTCTCACCCTCGCCGTCCGTCCCAGAGCCGCGCCGCCGTCCCCCTCGCAGAGCCGGAAGATAGAAGCCGGGTGAGTATGAGAAGAAAAGAAGACTTCAGAGGCGGCGGAAGACTTCATGATCTTCACTGAGGTAACGCACAGCAGTAAAGCTGTGCTCCATTGCTCCCATACACCTCACACACGGCAGTCAGTGTAAGGGTGAAGGGCTCAGGGGGGACGCCCTGGGCAGCAATATAGACCTCTCTTTGGCAAAATAAATATATATGCAGCTAGGCACTGTATATATATATATAAGAGCCCCCGCCATTTTTTTACTATATTTGAGCGGGACAGAAGCCCGTCGCTGAGGGGGTGGGGCTTCTCCCTCAGCACTCACCAGCACCATTTTCTCCACAGCACCGCTGAGGGGAAGCTCCACGGACTCTCCCCTGCTTATACCACGGTAGAAAGAGGGTCTTAAAGAAGAGGGGGGCACATAATTAGGCGCATATATATATGGAAATACAGCGCTACTGGGTAAACATAAAATTATTGTGTTTTTTTCCTGGGTCATATAGCGCTGGGGTGTGTGCTGGCATACTCTCTCTCTCTGTCTCTCCAAAGGGCCTTGTTGGGGAACTGTCCTCAGATAAGAGGATTCCCTGAGTGTATGGTGTGTCGGTACACGTGTGTCGACATGTCTGAGGTAGAAGGCTCTCCTAGAGAGGAGCAGGAGCAAATTAATGTGGTGTCTCCATCGACAACGCCGACACCTGACTGAATGGATATGTGAAATGTTTTAAGTGCTAATGTAAACTTATTACACAAGAGATTAGACAAAGCTGAAGCTAGGGAACAGTCAGGGAGTCAACCCATGCCTGTCCCTATGTCGCAGGGACCTTCGGGGTCTCAAAAGCGCCCACTATCCCAAATAGTTGACACAGATACCGACACGGATTCTGACTCCAGTGTCGACTACGATGATGCAAAGTTACAGCCAAAATTGGCTAAATGTATTCGATATATGATTATTGCAATAAAAGATGTTTTGCACATCACAGAGTCCCCTGTCCCTGACACGAGGGTACACATCTATAAGGGAAAGAAACCTGAGATAACCTTTCCCCCCCTCACATGAGTTGAACGAATTATGTGAAAAAGCTTGGGAATCTCCAGACAAAAAGCTGCAGATTCCCAAAAGGATTCTTATGGCGTATCCTTTCCCGCCAATGGACAGGATACGGTGGGAATCCTCCCCTAGGGTGGATAAAGCATTGACACGCTTATCCAAAAAGGTAGCGCTGCCATCCCAGGATACGGCTACCATCAGGGACCATGCTGACCGCAAGCAGGAGGTTACCCTAAAGTCCATTTACACACATTCTGGTACCTTACTCAGACCGGCAATTGCGTCGGCCGGGGTTGTAGCGCGGTGGCAGCATGGACAGATACCTTATCAGCAGAGATTGAGACCCTAGATAAGGATGCTATGTTATTGACCATAGGGCATATAAAAGATGCTGTCCTATATATAAGAGATGCTCAAAGTGACATTAGTCTACTGGGTTCTAGAATAAACGCTATGTCAATTTCTGCTAGACGAGTCCTATGGACCCGGCAATGGACAGGTGATGCCGACTCAAAAAGGTATATGGAGGTTTTACCTTACAGGGGTGAGGAATTGTTTGGGGAAGGTCTCTCGGACCTAGTCTCCACAGCTACAGCTGGTAAATCAAATTTTTTGCCTTATATTCCCTCACAGCCTAAGAAAGCACCACATTATCAAATGCAGTCCTTTCGATCACAGAGAAACAAGAAAGTACGAGGTGTGTCCTTTCTTGCCAGAGGTAAGGGCAGAGGGAAGAAGCTGCACAACACAGCTAGTTCCCAGGAACAGAAGTCCTCCCCGGCCTCTACAAAATCCACCGCATGACGCTGGGGCTCCGCTAAAGGAGTCCGCCCAGTTGGGGGCACGTCTTCGAGTTTTCAGCCACATCTGGGTTCATTCGCAGGTGGATCCCTAGGCAATAGAAATTGTTTCTCAGGGTTACAAGCTGAAATTCGAAGAGGTGCCTCCTCGCCGGTTTTTCAAATCGGCCCTACCATCTTCTCCCCAGGAAAGGGAGATAGTGTTAAATGCAATTCACAAATTGTATCTTCAACAGGTGGTGGTCAAGGTTCCCCTGCTTCAACAAGGAAATGGAAATTATTCGACCCTGTTTGTAGTCCCAAAACCGGACGGTTTGGTCAGACCCATATTAAATTTAAAATCCCTGAACCTATACTTGAAAAGGTTCAAGTTCAAGATGGAATCGCTAAGAGCGGTCATCGCCAGCCTAGAAGGGGGGGATTTTATGATATCTCTGGACATAAAGGATGCATACCTTCATGTACTCATTTATCCACCTCATCAGGCGTACCTAAGATTTGCGGTACAGTATTGTCATTACCAATTTCAGACGTTGCCGTTTGGTCTCTCCAGAATTTTCTCCGAGAATTTTCACCAAGGTAATGACGGAAATTATGGTGCTCCTGCGAAAGCAAGGTGTCACAATTATCCCGTACTTGAACGATCTCCTCATAAAAGCAAGATCAAGAGAGCAGTTGCTGAACAGTGTATAACTTTCACTGAAGGTGTTACAGCAACACGGCTGGATTCTCAATATCCCGAAGTCGCAGTTGGTTCCTACGACTCGTCTGACTTTGCTTGGGCATTATTCTGGATACGGACCAGAAAAGGGTTTATCTTCCGATAGAAAAGGCCCAGGAACTCATGACTCTGGTCAGGAACCTATTGAAACCAAAACAGGTGTCAGTGCATCACTGCACTCGAGTCCTGGGAATGATGGTGGCATCATACGAGGCCATTCCCTTCGGCAGGTTCCATGCGAGGATCTTGCAATGGGACCTACTGGACAAGTGGTCCGGGTCACATCTACAGATTCATCAGTTGATCACCCTGTCCCCCAGGGCCAGGGTATCTCTCCTGTGGTGGCTGCAGAGTGCTCACCTTCTAGAGGGCCGCAGGTTCGGCATTCAGGACTGGATCCTGGTGACCACGAACGCGAGCCTCCGAGGTTGGGGAGCAGCCACACAGGGAAGAAATTTCCAAGGTCTTTGGTCAAGTCAGGAGACTTGTCTTCACATCAACATCCTGGAGCTAAGGGCCATATACAACGCCCTATGTCAAGCGGAGACCTTACTTCGCGACCAACCAGTTCTGATCCAGTCAGACAACGTCACCGCACTAGTTCATGTAAACCGCCAAGGCGGCACAAGGAGCAGAGTGGCGATGGCGGAAGCCACCAGAATTCTTCGCTGGGCGGAGAATCATGTAAGCTGTCAAAGTCAGAAAAATATCACGATGCACACTGCCATATTTGCACCTCATATGTGTCCCTGCTGCGCATGCGTGCGCTCTCCCGTGCGTGCGCATACTCGCTGTTGCGGGCACCCGCAGGCGCACGGTATGCGCATTTACGGTAGAGATTGTGTGCGTCTAGCGGGCGACTCTTTCGTTACATATTTTCACCATATAATGCATTTTGTAAATTATGGTCCCTTTGATAGATTCTGAAAGTTTAGTTAATGTAGTATGTTCCTGGACAGAGAGATCCCTCATTGTTTGATACGAAGGGTCAGACAGGAGTAATACAGTGGTGTTTAGTATCCATCGGAAGAGTATTTAATTAGCAATATTCCGGTGTTGGTTTGAAGCGGATCAATCGCTCGTGCGAATAGTTATGGACATAAGAAGTTTATGAACATTTACTGTATTTGCACTTACTTATCCATGCGGCGGAAAACCCAGTTTCCCTCCCACCTGAGCTGTTGGAAATAGTCACAGCCCACCTGTATGAATCAACCTATGACCTTTTGTTATAATGCGAAGACGAATTCCTGTGTCCAATGAACAATGAGATTGTAGGGACCATTGAATTGTATTGTGTGTGGGGCATAAATAGACAGGCCGATCACATCCAGCACTCACTCTTCATCGGTTATCATTGCTGAAAATCGGGAGCTGGATGTCCAGAGGCGCATGCGATCGTTTCCTTTGTGCGTAAGTTTTCTCCGTAATCATATTGTCTTTTCTTGTTATTATGGGCCATATCTTTCTCTCTCTCTCTTCTCTTTCTCTCATTTTCTCTTAAACGTACTTGTATTGTATTTACTGTGTAGTTACCTGGTTAGTTAGTCTATGTTATATTGTAGTGTATGACTTGTATTGTATTAATTCTTTTGCAAGTATAACATTCATAATATATATATTAGGCGTTGGACCCTAAGCACGGTATTTGTGTATTTCTTATAGTGTTAAGTATTCTCAGAGCGTCGGTGACGCTCAAACAGCTTTTGAGTTAATAAGGTTATACAGTGTTGCATTTACACCCTATCTCTACACTAAGGTTTTACAGCAAATTACATTGTTTGTGGTTTAGACATAAAGGTTTAACATTGTGAGCGTCGGCGCCGCTCGTGATCTCCTCGTGGTCTCGAGCGTCCGCTACGCTGATAGCGTAGCATTACGGTAGTCGCTCACCTATAAGTGTGCCCGATACCAACAGCGTATTCTCGTGAGCGTCTGTATCGCTTGAGCAGCCCGCTCCCGATACAGCGTCCGTTACGCTATAGCGAACCATTACGTTAGTCAGCAGCCAATAGCGTGCCTGCCTGTGATCTCTTGGCTGTGAGCGAACGTGACGCTTGAGCGTCTCGACCACGGCTAAGCGATTGTTACGCAACGAGCGTACCCTTACGGTACTCCATACGCAAATAGCGTACAGTGTTCTTAGACCTCACAAAGGGTTTTAAATAAGATAAATATTTAGCTTTATCAATTGGCGGCTCGTCCTGTCCTTCACATATCTCTGCTAGGTAATTTCAGCAGACATTATCCATCAGCAAAGGGCGGGAGATCATATTCTTCGCAGTGCTGACGGGATAAGCGTCTGTTTCGCTTAGTAAAGGGTGCTGAAGGAATCCGGGAACCGGAGGTAAGAACAACACACTAGTGTCTTTTAAAACTGTTTATTTCTATCTTGCGTACGCACACACGCATATCTGCATTTCTTTTTCATTCGTGTATTTTCATATATCACTCTCCTGTTTGCCATTTTATAATTGATAAAACGTGCTAAGAGAGATTTGTCGCTATTTCATAGTTAAAGTGTAAAAGTAATGCGTTAAGGGATAAAGTGTAAAGCACACACGCAGCTCTACCTAAAGGTAAAAGGAGAGATTGGTGTGTTGCACGGTAGACGACTGAGGATCATCTACATTGATAAAACGTGTTAGTTGTGTTACGGTGGACATTGGTTTTGTATACACGTGTCTCTAACAAAAGGCTGAGACTCGCGTACGCAAAGGCCGACGCACGCAGCGTAAATTATGCAACGGAGCGTCTGGGTACGCCCACGTAACTCAAATCACACGATAGTGTTGATTTTTAAATAGCACAATAAGCGATAAATAGCGCAATAAGCGATAAATATCGCAACAGGCGATAAATAGCGCAACAAGCGATAAATAGCGCAACAGGCGATAAATAGCGCAAATCTATTTTAAATCCGAAATTTAAATTAACAGATCCTTCTCCAAATTTACAACACATCTGGTCTAAAGAAAAATTTCTGCGCAGAAATAGAAATAGAAACAAAAGTGTGTATGTGGTGAGTGAGTGTTTGTTTTTACAATTTTGGGGATTGAACCACAGAAATCATCGAGTTCTCGTGAAGTACATACGTGTAAGTGACATACGTGGTGGCTAGGGAGGCATCTCTGGTTAAACATAAAATTTGAGCATTAGAGTGTAGCAGACCAGGAGGTCATACTGTAACAGACCAGGAGGTCAGACCAGGAGGTCGCATAACAGACCAGGAGGTCCAAGTACAGCAGACAAGGAAGTCCGCTATAGAGACAAGGCACAACACCAAGAAGGGTTGGTGCGACACCCATATAGGCCATAAAAAGCTCAGGCTGAAGGAATTCGCAGCTGCTGAATGTCGATTCCACTGGTCGCTCCGTACATAAGATTAGTTGCTTATGTGCTGAACGATTGTACCGCACGTAATTGTGTGCATTAAGTTAGTCTGACCAGTACCATTTGTGTACAAACCCGGTCATAAAACTATTTGTACATTCTGACGTTATTTGTGTAATTTTTTATTTTCTGAAGGGAAGTTCGCTGGTCACTCAGGAATTGTCCAACAACCAATAGTTACTGGAAAGAGTAAGTGTTCTTCGGATATCTCTCGCATGTTCCAGTAAATAGAGGTTCATAGGGGCCCTGGGTCGAGTACGCCAGCGCTATATCAGTGTGTGGGCGTATTGGTCGGCGTGGGCGAGTGAGTGAGGTGCTCGGTAAACTTCACCGTCAACCTATCTTTTAATATTTTGGTTTTTTGTAAGGGTTCGCTGAAGACCCTGAGATAAAGGTCAGAGGTAGAGCAAGCAACACCTGCAAATTATGGGGGCCAGTTGTTCAGGAAGGGGGCGATCAACCTCGGTTCGGGTTGATTCAGTAAACCGACCAGTCGGGTCGGCAAGGTATGTAATGTGTGAAAAATATGGTTTACATACAGAAATTTTATGTGATGAATGGGAGAGAATGACAGTACATGACGGGGAGAAATTCCCAAGAGTAGGTAGCTTCAGCCCAGAAGTGTTAATGAATTTAAGGAGGAGGATATGTCTCATTAAATCAACAAAGAGACGAATCCAACATTATGATTATTTGCAGCTATGGCAACAGGAGGGTGAAATACAGAGAGGATTGGCTCTGGCGGCGGGATCTGGCCCTATCAGGAAACTGATAGCCACGGCCCCGCCGCCACCATACATATCAGGAGAGAAATTGGTTGCGGAGAATGACGCATCAGGGGGTAACAAACAGGCACTTAGCAACTGTATAAATGTTAAGGATAATGTTAATAAGTTAACCAATGCAAGCATTAACCCGTGCAAGTTGTACCCTGTTTTGAACTTTCCCCAGGAGTGTGATCAAGAGGACGAATCGGCAACAATATCGGCGCTCTCTCTAGCAGCCACTATATCAGAAACGACAGTAGGCACGGCCCAACCCATAAGATTAGTAACAAAGCCCCCTAGCGGAGGGACAGGTGAGGTCGTATCAACGGGTAAGTACGGCACCTTACACTATGCTGAAACCATTTCACCACAGGCTGTAGAATCTACACAGAATGATGTTAGTAGACTTAATCCTGTTAGGGTAATAGCTGTTCCAAATGGGAAAACTGACACATCAGGAGTCACTCCTATCAGGAACATTGCCATGTATATCCCATTTTCCAGAATGGAATTAAGGACCATAGTGTCTGAATTCCCTGACCCCAGAAAATACTTAGTTGCTAGCCAAAAATACATCAGAGACCTAGGAAACACTTTAGAGCCCAATAACAAAGACTGGCAGATATTGCTGAGGGCATGTTTACCCTCCAATGTCGACTCAGCTCAATTTTTAGCTGACTGTGGATTGGATCTGGATGTACCTCTTACAGATGTGTACAACAAAGATAACGTAAAAAGAATAAATTTACAGTTAAAGGAGTATTTCCCAGCTGTAGCCAAATGGAATAGAATTTTTTCCATTAAACAAAAAGAGACAGAAACAGCTGCTGATTATTTTCACCGGGCATTATTAGAAATGGCAAAGTACACTGGCATAGAGGACATTAGGACCAATGCAAACCATCAAGAAGTAGCAGTATCTGTGCTAATGGATGGTTTAAAAGAAGCATTAAAGACAAGGGTACAGACCACGCAACCATGTTGGCGAGGTCTGTCAGTGGCTACTTTGAGAGAGGCTGCTATTGATCACGACCGGAATATCACCAGACACAGGGAGTCGCAAGGTGATAAGTTAATGTCAGTAAGTATACAGGCCCTGACCACAAAACAGCCTGTGTTTATATCACCAAACCCTGTGGGTAAGTCAAATGTGGTAACATGTTATTTTTGTCATAAACAGGGACACATAGCACGAGACTGTAGAGCGAAAAATTCGCAAAGATCTTACCAACCCCCTAGACAACGACACGACACACGACATTGGGAGCAAGGTCCGCAGAGACGGAGTTATGAGCCACATGCAGGAGAAACAAAAAGATACCCCCCGAACAGAGACTGGCAAACTCCTGGCAGTTCCCATTTAACCCCTTCACAAGTAGTTGCTGCCAGCGGGATTCAGGGAGGTCACCATACCCAATAGGGGTG
Organism: Pseudophryne corroboree; assembly: GCF_028390025.1. NCBI lineage: Eukaryota > Metazoa > Chordata > Amphibia > Anura > Myobatrachidae > Pseudophryne > Pseudophryne corroboree. The sequence continues at coordinate 39,139 of NW_026968921.1, forward strand.
TAGCCATACCTGTAATCTGCAGCCAGTAAAATTGATTGCAAGCCTTGGGAGTGAACCTGAAATTGCAATCAATGTAGCTGGTAAATCATTAAACTTTCTTGTAGACACAGGGGCGGCCAAATCAGTGATAAATTCGACAGTGGGCATGAGAACCACTGGTAAGACAATTCCAGCCATAGGGGTAACGGGAGTAGTCCAGCACTACCCTGTTAGCAAACCAGCCGAGATTACAGTAGGGCCTTTACATACCAAGCATTCCTTTTTGCTGGCTGCATCGGCACCGACTAATCTCCTGGGAAGAGACTTATTGTGTAAAATGGGGTGCGTCATTTATTGTACTCCTGAAGGTGTATTCTTGGACATACCTGAGAATCACGCTCAGGAAGTGCGAGACATGTTAGACTCCCCATCAAAATTAATGTCACATACCATTATGACAAATAGGACTCCATCCAAAGTAGAAGAAATGACATCCCAGATACCAGAGTCACTTTGGACTAAAGATGGACAGGACACTGGATTAATGGCAAACGTAGCTCCAGTAGTTGTACAAGTAAAAGATGGTAGGATAGCTCCAAAAATCCCACAGTACCCTCTGAAGCCAGAGGTGGAGTTAGGAGTGTATCCCGTAATAGAGCGCTTGCTACAACAGGGTATTCTGGTAAGAACGTCCAGCACTGCCAATAGTCCCATCTTCCCTGTGAAAAAGAGTGGGGGGAGGGGTTACCGGCTAGTGCAGGATCTAAGGGGGATCAACAAAATAGTTGAGAGTCAGTTCCCCGTAGTGCCAAATCCAGCTGTCATCCTTATGCAAATCCCTCCCACTGCGAAATTTTTCACTGTTATTGACCTCTGCTCCGCTTTCTTTTCGGTACCTCTGCACCCTGACAGCCAATATTTGTTTGCATTCACATACAGAGGAGTCCAATACACATGGACTCGATTACCACAAGGTTTCATAGACAGTCCAAGTATATTTTCCCAGGCTTTGCATGATTGTTTACAGTCTTTCCAACCAGAGAGTGGATCAGTATTAATACAGTACGTGGATGATCTACTACTGTGTTCTGATTCATTGGAAGCATCCCTGAAGGATACGAAACAGCTCCTGTTTCATCTTTCAGACACAGGACACAAGGTTTCCAAAGACAAGTTGCAATTATGCCAAACTAAGGTAAAATATTTGGGACACTGTCTAACACAAGGACTGAGACACCTGACCACTGATAGAATTCAAGCAATTAGAGACATGACTCTGCCAAAAACCCAGCAACAGATCAGAACATTTTTAGGAATGTGTGGGTATTGCCGTAACTGGATCCCAGGGTTTTCCATTCTAGCGTTACCTCTGCAGGAGATGGTCTCCTCAAACAAACCTGATCGGATTTCGCATACAGACGAGTCCGAGATGGCATTTGAGAGACTTAAACAGTGCCTAACGCAGGCACCAGCATTAGGTATGCCAGACTATGGGAAACCCTTTGAGCTGTACGGAACAGAAAGTGCTGGTTGCGCGGCAGGCGTCTTAACCCAAAAGCACGGTGATGCCAGCAGGCCAGTAGCATACTACAGCGCTCAGCTAGACACGGTAGCGCGATCCCTCCCCACATGCTTGCGAAGCGTCGCTGCGATAGCATTGCTAGTAACGAAAAGCGAAGATGTAGTGCTAGGTCACAACCTCACAATTCATACACCACATGCAGTGTCAGCCTTGCTAAATTCTGCCCAAACCAGGCACGTCTCATCAGCGCGGTTTACAAGATGGGAATTGGCACTAATGGCCCCCGTAAACATCACCATAAGGAGATGCAGTGCATTAAATCCTGCAACATATCTCCCAGGTGTGCCTGGACAGGCACAAAGGGTGGAGGATGAGAGTGGTGGGGAAGGAGAATTTAACACACAGGAGGACACACATGATTGTATGGAATATTTGACCCAAAATTTTACCGCAAGGCCTGACATCAGTGACAACCCGCTGGAAAATGTAGATCTAACTTTCTACACGGACGGTAGTTGTCACAGACAGTCAGACTCGGGAGACTTGTGTACTGGATACGCAGTCGTAGATGACCAAGGCACCATAGAAGCGGAACCGCTAGGCCCACCTCACTCAGCCCAGGTTGCTGAACTGGTCGCCCTAACCAGAGCATGTGAATTGGCTAAGGGCAAATCAGCCAATATCTACACCGACTCTAGATACGCATTCGGGGTAGTCCATGATTTCGGAGCCCTATGGCGCCTCAGAAATTTCATGACGGCAGCTGGTACACCGGTAGCGCATGCAGCTCACATCAAAAGGCTTCTAACAGCGATACAGGAACCCGACAGAGTGGCTGTTATCAAGTGTAAAGCACACACATATAGCCAGGACCCAGTATCACTTGGTAACAGCCGAGCAGACGAAGCAGCTAAGTTAGCAGCTGGTACCCCCAGACAGACAGACACCACACAACTGATGGTATTTAATACCATCAACACACAGAAGTTGTGTGAAATGCAAAATTTGTGTTCCACACAGGAAAAGGCAGTCTGGAAGGCGAAGGGATATGGCCAGGAGTCCTCAGGACTCTGGACGGATGGACAAGGTAAACCGGTGGCCCCCAGAGCATATCTTCCATGTTTAGCTGAGGCAGCTCACGGGCTGACTCATCTGGGCAAGGAAGGAATGTGCAAGTTGGTAAGAGCATATTGGTGCGCCCCAGGATTTTCATCTCATGCAAGTAAGAGAGCAATGTCATGCCTTACCTGTTTGAGAAAGAATATCGGAAAGGCAATACCAACAGAACCATCTCATATCCCACCTGCAGGCGGTCCTTTCCAGGCAATACAGATTGACTTCATTCAATTACCCCCTTGTCGAAATTTGAAATATGTACTTGTTTGTATAGATGTGTTCTCAAATTGGGTTGAAGCATTCCCGGCGGCCACAAATACCGCTATGTTTACTGCTAAGAAAATTGTGCAGGAATTTGTATGTAGATATGGTATCCCTAGAATTATCGAAAGTGATAGGGGTACCCATTTTACAGGTGATGTCTTTCAAGGAATGTGTAAGTTGATGGGAATTGATAGCAAGCTGCACACTCCATACCGTCCACAGGCGAGTGCGAAGGTGGAAAGAGTGAATAGCACTATTAAAAATAATTTGAGCAAAGTTATGGCAGAAACAGGATTGACATGGCCAGAAGCTTTACCCATTGTACTGTACAGCATCAGAACCACTCCCAGGTCCCCTCTTAATCTGTCCCCTTTTGAAATCTTGTTTGGTCGACAACCGCATGTTATGATTAACCCTCAGGATGATTTGAAGTGTAACAATGAAGTGACTGTAAAGTACCTGGTTAATATGAGTAAACAGCTAAGGAATCAAAATAATAATTTGAAGTTGGTGATTCCTGATTTACCAGATAGTAATTGTCATGACATTGAACCTGGGGAGTATGTAATGATACGAAATTTTCTACGCTCAGGTTGCCTTATTGACAGATGGGAAGGACCATACCAAGTCTTATTGACTAGCACTACAGCATTGAAAGTTGCCGAGAGAGAGACTTGGGTTCATTCGTCCCATTGTAAGAAGGTTGCTGATCCAGAGAGGTCCCGTGATAAGGAACAGACGGTAGAGGACGTTGTATCACTGGAGTGTCTGTTCCAGGAGGACTGAGGCGGCACCTGAGCATTGAAAATCACAAGATCAAAAGCAGTTGTCGATTCCCTGTTCCCTTTTATTGTTTTTCTCCAACTTCCCATCCCCTCTCCCTCAAATTATTTTCCCCCCCTTCTCATTCTTCTTCGTTTCCTCCTATAAGATGGACTTGCCCCAAGAGACTGTGATCCGGATTTTCCTGTTGACCATGATGTTGACCAGAGCAGTCTGTTCCGGCGAGAGTACCATGGAGGTCGAGAGAGGTTCTGGAATGGGTTCTGATGACAGAGATGGAGGCGTAGTTTTCCGAGAACAACATAATCAACAAGCAAAGGCGAGTATCAGAAAACGATCCGATAGCATTGACAATAGAAGGAATTGTGAAGGATTGTTAGCTGAAGAAAACTGTATCTGTAGGCTCTGTGACAACGTAGTCGAGGATGGGTGCATTAAGAAATGCCAATCCAGTTTTAATATCCACATGGACCGGCATCCCTTGAGTGACTATCACTCCTTAGTGGGTAGCGTGTTAAATCAAACAGATTGTTGGGTATGCTCTCAAGTACCTCAAGGTCATAGCAAATCAGGACTAGTACCATTTCCTTTAACGATAGGGGAGGTACTTGAGCTAAGTGGTGGGAGACCGGTGGACAGGAGGTTTAATATCTCCAGTCCTCCTAGTTTGAAGCTCCACCAATATCATGTGGATAGATCCCTCATATGTTTTAACATTTCCAATCCCCGAAAGCCGGGAAATTGGGAAGTGTCATGGAGTAACCAAACCATGACCTTTTCATATAGAGCAGATAGAATGCCGACAGATACAGAGCTTATACGCCACATAGCCAGTAGAGGAAAATCTTTCCGGTATAGGTATACCCTAGGAAGTAGGATTACGAGAGTTGGAGAGGTATCACCAGGATACTGTGCACATATCGTACAAGCTGATACGTGTACTAGACAGATGGGAGAATTAGGGTTAGGAGATTTCACATGGAAAATGTGTAATATGGTTATGTCCTACTCCGTCCCATATGTTCTCCCCGATGATGCATATTTCATATGCGGGAGGAAGGCGTATAAGTGGCTTGCCCCAAACTCTGAAGGATTGTGTTATATTGGAAAAGTATTGCCTGAGGTAATGACTGTATCACATGCCAAAATGAAAGACATACACCGTGTTGCCCAAACTCCTTATACTCACACCCATTACGAGCACGTAGTTAAACGGCACCTGATAGAAAGAACAGAGCACCCGGCCTCTGACATGATCCATGAATCCACCGGGATTCAGTTTCTACTTGCGTTAGACCTCACTCGCACCGCCAGAGGAGTGTTGAATTATAAATACATATCTGCGCTCGCAAATTTGTTAGACAATATCACAGAAATGTATGATGACACGTTTAGGTATACTGGAAGAGAACTTCAAGCTTATAAAACAGAACTAGTTCAGCATAGAATGATTCTCAATTATCTCACAGCAGTAACAGGTGGATATTGTGTCACACTGGCAACGCAGTACGGCGTGAAATGCTGCACATATATAACGAATAGTACCGAGGACCCGGTCGAGGTCATAGACCAAAAGATGGACGATATTCTCCAATTGAAGTGGGAATTTCGCAGGAGACACAATCTCACCCTTGCTGCTGTGAGTAATGAGCTGACTAGTTGGGTGTCATGGTTGAACCCGCGAAATTGGTTCTCCGGTTTAGGAGAATGGGCTCAAGGAGTTATAATGGATGTAGGGAAGTTTCTCCTATGTATCTTAGGTGTTATCATAACGATTGGCTTGATATTTAGATGCGGTCAGGCTTTAACGAAGTGCAAACGAAGTACCAGGGTGATGAGTTTAAGGAGTGAGGAAATTGTAATGCGATTTCTACGGTCCGTTTCTTTCACCTGTTTTTCCGTTTTCCTCTGAGGTAAAAAGACCCACTTGGACGAGGAATTTGATGAGCCGATATACAGACAACAGATGGATTAAAGAAGAAGTTTTGACAACCTTATACACAGATTTTTGATGAACTATGCCATAGATCCCCAGTTTCCCTAGAAATTTTAAAATTACTCTAGCCCAACACTTTTGTAAATCTATGGACATTGACAAAGCTTTTTGCTCGCACCTTATGGGCAAAAGCACAAAGAAGACTGCATTCAACAGACACCAAACAAGACCTCAATCGACGAATGTTCATTAACCTGACATAGAATACCACTGCATTTACCGTAACTATGTATTTTCTTCATCTCTACAACCTTCAGGTAATTACACACATAGTATAGGGAATACAGGCACAGATATCAGCAATCACATATTCCCCCATTCATGTATCATCAACTAAAATGTGCTCCCCATTTTTGTTACAACCAAAATCCGAAAAAAGCTCGGTAAAGTTTGACAGCCCATCCACAGACCCGTACCACGGGATAAGAAGGAATTCAAATGTATACTTCGCAATACCTCAAAGCTTGATTTAAAACACGTACGGCACGATGATACATGACCCCCCAAACATGGATTCATACACACATGCTTCTGCTATCTCACTAGGTCATACCCTTTTCCTACCTTCTCCTCTCCTCCCCTACCCAACCATGTAAATGTATTAACCCCTGACATATATTTTTCTCTTTTTGAAATGTTTTAGGAAGTGGCAGTTATTGTTGACTGCCAAAGGGTGGACTGTCAAAGTCAGAAAAATATCACGATGCACACTGCCATATTTGCACCTCATATGTGTCCCTGCTGCGCATGCGTGCGCTCTACCGTGCGTGCGCATACTCGCTGTTGCGGGCACCCGCAGGCGCACGGTATGCACATTTACGGTAGAGATTGTGTGCGTCTAGCGGGCGACTCTTTCGTTACATATTTTCACCATATAATGCATTTTGTAGATTATGGTCCCTTTGATAGATTCTGAAAGTTTAGTTAATGTAGTATGTTCCTGGACAGAGAGATCCCTCATTGTTTGATACGAAGGGTCAGACAGGAGTAATACAGTGGTGTTTAGTATCCATCGGAAGAGTATTTAATTAGCAATATTCCGGTGTTGGTTTGAAGCGGATCAATCGCTCGTGCGAATAGTTATGGACATAAGAAGTTTATGAACATTTACTGTATTTGCACTTACTTATCCATGCGGCGGGAAACCCAGTTTCCCTCCCACCTGAGCTGTTGGAAATAGTCACAGCCCACCTGTATGAATCAACCTATGACCTTTTGTTATAATGCGAAGACGAAATCCTGTGTCCAATGAACAATGAGATTGTAGGGACCATTGAATTGTATTGTGTGTGGGGCATAAATAGACAGGCCGATCACATCCAGCACTCACTCTTCATCGGTTATCATTGCTGAAAATCGGGAGCTGGATGTCCAGAGGCGCATGCGATCGTTTCCTTTGTGCGTAAGTTTTCTCCGTAATCATATTGTCTTTTCTTGTTATTATGGGCCATATCTTTCTCTCTCTCTCTTCTCTTTCTCTCATTTTCTCTTAAACGTACTTGTATTGTATTTACTGTGTAGTTACCTGGTTAGTTAGTCTATGTTATATTGTAGTGTATGACTTGTATTGTATTAATTCTTTTGCAAGTATAACATTCATAATATATATATTAGGCGTTGGACCCTAAGCACGGTATTTGTGTATTTCTTATAGTGTTAAGTATTCTCAGAGCGTCGGTGACGCTCGAACAGCTTTTGAGTTAATAAGGTTATACAGTGTTGCATTTACACCCTATCTCTACACTAAGGTTTTACAGCAAATTACATTGTTTGTGGTTTAGACATAAAGGTTTAACATTGTGAGCGTCGGCGCCGCTCGTGATCTCCTCGTGGTCTCGAGCGTCCGCTACGCTGATAGCGTAGCATTACGGTAGTCGCTCACCTATAAGTGTGCCCGATACCAACAGCGTATTCTCGTGAGCGTCTGTATCGCTCGAGCAGCCCGCTCCCGATACAGCGTCCGTTACGCTATAGCGAACCATTACGTTAGTCAGCAGCCAATAGCGTGCCTGCCTGTGATCTCTTGGCCGTGAGCGAACGTGACGCTTGAGCGTCTCGACCACGGCTAAGCGATTGTTACGCAACGAGCGTACCCTTACGGTACTCCATACGCAAATAGCGTACAGTGTTCTTAGACCTCACAAAGGGTTTTAAATAAGATAAATATTTAGCTTTATCAAAGCGCACTGTCAGCAGTGTTCATTCCGGGAGTGGACAACTGGGATGCAGACTTCCTCAGCAGACACGACCTACATCCAGGAGAGTGGGGACTCCATCAGGAAGTCTTCGCACAGATTGCAAGTCGGTGGGGACTGTTCCAGATAGACATGATGGCGTCCCGCCTCAACAAAAAGCTACAGAGGTATTGCAACAGGTCAAGAGACCCTCGGGCAGTAGCTGTAGACGCCCTAGTGACACCGTGGGTGTTCCGGTCGGTCTATGTATTTCCTCCTCTACCTCTCATACCCAAGGTGTTGATAATAGTAAGAAAAAGAGGAGTAAGAACAATTCTCATTGTTCCAGATTGGCCGCGAAGGACCTGGTATCCAGATCTGCAGGAAATGCTCACAGAAGATCCGTGGCCACTTCCTCTAAGACAGGACCTGTTGCAACAGGGGCCCTGTCTGTTCCAAGACTTACCGCGGCTGCGTTTGACGGCATGGCGGTTGAACGCCGGATCCTAGCGGAAAAGGGTATTCCAGATGAGGTCATTCCTACGCTAATAAAGGCTAGGAAGGACGTGACATCTAAACATTATCACTGTATATGGCGAAAATATGTTTCTTTGTGTGAGGCCAGGAATGCTCATACGTAAGAATTCCACCTGGGCCACTTCCTTCACTTCCTACAAACTGGAGTGAATTTGGGCCTAAAATTAGGCTCTATTAAGGTTCAGATTTTGGCCTTATCCATTTTCTTTCAAAAGGAATTGGCCTCTCTTCCTGAAGTAAGTACAAACTTTTGTGAAGGGAGTACTGCATATTCAGCCTCCTTTTGTACCTCCGGTGGTCCCTTGGGACCTTAACGTGGTGTTAAGGTTATGGTTTGAACCACTTAAAATGGTGGAGTTTAAATATCTCACTTGGAAGGTGGTCATGTTATTAGCCTTGGCTTCCGCTAGGCGAGTGTCGGAATTAGCAGCTTTATCACATAAAATCCCCTATCTGGTTTTCCATATGGATAGAGCGGAATTGCAGACCCGTCCTCAATTCCTGCTAAAAGTGGACTCATCCTTTCATATGAACCAACCTATTGTGGTGCCTGTGGCTACGCGTGACTTGGAGGATTCCGAGTCCCTTGATGTGGTCAGGGCTTTGAAAATTTACGTGGCCAGAACGGCTAGAGTCAGAAAAACAGAAGCACTGTTTGTCCTGTATGCAGCCAACAAGATTGGCACCCCTGCTTCAAATCAGACTATTGCTCTCTGGATCTGTAACACGATTCAGCAGGCGCATTCTATGGCGGGATTGCCGTTGCCTAATTCAGTCAAGGCCCATTCCACTAGGAAGGTGGGCTCTTCTTGGGCAGCTGCCCGGGGGTCTCGGCACTACAGCTGTGCCGAGCTGCTACTTGGTCGGGTTCAAACACCTTTGCAAAGTTCTATAAGTTTGATACCCTGGCTGAGGAGGACCTCCTGTTTGCTCAATCGGTGCTGCAGAGTCATCCGCAGGAGCCCGTTTGGGAGCTTTGGTATAATCCCCATGGTCCTTACGGAGTCCCCAGCATCTTTTAGGACGTAAGAGAAAATAAGATTTTAAACCTACCGGTAAATCTTTTTCTCGTAGTCCGTAGAGGATGCTGGGTGCCCGTCCCAAGTGCGGACTACTTCTGCAAGACTTGTATATAGTTATTGCTTACATAAGGGTTATATGTTAGTTTTCATCGGTCTTGGACTGATGCTATGTTGTTTTCATACTGTTAACTGGGTAGTATATCACAAGTTATACGGTGTGATTGGTGTGGCTGGTATGAATCTTGACCTTGGATTAACAAAAATCCTTTCCTCGTACTGTCCGTCTCCTCTGGGCACAGTTTCTCTAACTGAGGTATGGAGGAGGGGCATAGAGGGAGGAGCCAGTGCACACCCAGATCTAAAGTCTTTCTTAAAGTGCCCATGTCTGCTGCGGAGCCCGTCTATCCCCCATGGTCCTTACGGAGTCCCCATCATCCTCTACGGACTACGAGAGAAAAAATTTACCGGTAGGTTTAAAATGTTATTTTTTTCTCTGCAACCCACTGCTAAATTGTGCTTCCTAGCTGTTTTTTATAAAATCACTTAATTAAATCTGGGAGAACAATCTTCATGACAATAGTATCTCCTATGCAAAATAAGTATGATTTGGGATAGGGCTGGGGAGGGCCGTTGCTCAGGCACATCTCTGTCAAGTAAAGGAGATTCAACTGAGGCAGCACAAGGGAACTCTCATCTGGGGACAACAACTGCAGGGAGAACACATATTTTCAGATGAACATGGGGTGGCAGAAGGCTGCCTAATACTGAAGCACCCCCAAACAACAAACCAAATGCAACAACTAGTGCAAGCATTCCTGGGGGATGGCCTGCAGCAGATGGATTTGAATATGGTGATGTCATCCAAGCAGTGGGTCAAAGTTGGCTTCAACCCTCGTCTGCATATGAAAAGAGAAAAGGAGCGTGCAGGGCATGGAGGCCTTTTGTGGTGCTTGGATGACCCCTAGTTCGCATTAAGCACCCCCACCCTCCTTCGGTGTGGGGCTCATGTTGGCCATTCCCCAGCCCCTGAAGCATTCAAGCTGATTTCTTGCAGCAGCTGGGCACTGTAACAGCTCCAGAGCTGCTCTGTAAAGCAAGTAAAAGGGTGTGGGCCCTGCAGCACTACCTGTAGTTTGCATTGTGCATTGGGAGGCACAAAGTAAGCAGACGGGAGGAGAAGTCAGGATAGTGCACAAGGGTATAGAAGGGAGGGGCTCAAGAAAAAAGAAGTGGAACCAGACAGCAAACTAGGCTGGAGAGAGACCTGAGACAAAGAGATCTGAATTACATGAGAGCCGACCAGGGAAAACTCAAATTATGCAGTCAAGTTTCCCACATTTGGGGAAATCGCAGGGGCAGCACACCCAGAGTGCAATGGGTGAGCCTTGCCCTGGGAGAAGCAACTTCATGATCATAGTATCTCACCTGGCAGGTAAGTAGGAGTTGGGCTAGAGCTGGGGAGGGTCGCTGCTCGGGCACCCCCCTGTCAAGTGAAGGAGATCCAACTGAGGCAGCACAAGGGAACTCTCGAAAGAAGAACAAGGCTAGAGGAAGATCTGAGACAAAGAAATCTGACTTTTACCAGAGCTGACCAGAGGAAAGCACAAACACAGTCCCCCACTACCACAAATAATGCAGTCGAGTTTCCCACATTTGGGGAAATCACAGGGGTCAGCATACCCAGAATGCAATGAATGAACCTAACCCTGGGAGAACAATCTTCATGACCATGGTATCTCCTATGCAAAATAAGTATGATTTGGGATAGGGCTGGGGAGGGCCGTTGCTCAGGCACATCTCTGTCAAGTAAGTTGCATTTGATTTGTTGTTTGGGGGTGCTTCAGTATTAGGCAGCCTTCTGCCCTCCCATGTTCATCTGAAAATATGTGTTCTCCCTGCAGTTGTTGTCCCCAGATGAGAGTTCCCTTGTGCTGCCTCAGTTGAATCTCCTTTTGGAGAAGACCTCAATAAGATTGTAGCTGATCTGGCTACTGCTAAAACAGCTTGCCTACCTAGTATGACTCCTACCACGCAGAAGGCTAAAAGTACTTTTCTTGGCCCTTTCATCCTCCAGGTAAAGCGTACCCAAGGTCAGGCATACCCAAAGCAAGCTCATGTTTCCAGACCTGCCAAGCCCAGACTGAAGCAATCCTGGGCTGCCCATCAGCCTGCTTCCAAAACGGACAAGCCTGCCGCATGACGGTGCAGGCCTCCCTCTGGGGGATCCCAGGGTGGGGGGCCCGACTTCTAGGTTTGGCAAAGAAAGGTATAATTCTAAGCTAGAGAATTCTGTTTGGAGCTCACCTTGTACTTTGTGAAGAAATAATCAGCATTGTGGCTGAGCAGATACATGTAGTGTGTGGCTGCAAACTGCATGGATCTGCTGCGTTGTAATGCTGATTCTTTTTTTTTGCAAAGTACCAATAGCTTCATATAATGTTCACAATTTTTATGCAGGATCAAATAGCTCAATAGGTAGGGTGTTTGATTAGAATTCAACAGGTTATAGGTTTGAATCCTGGGTATGGTAGTTTGAGATGTGTTATTTAATAAAGTATGTTGTTCTGACTGCCGGCATCCTATCACCTGGGATATCATACTAAATAAATGGAGTTGATAAAAAAATTTTTTTTTTTTTTAACTAGGGACAATTTCCAGATACTTCTCTTTATAACTGAGATTGCCCCCTGGAACTTCACATCAGTTGACAACTATGCATGAGTGGGCAGTGCTTGCCCTGGATCTGTCCACCCATTTATGTGCCGCCATAAAATAAAGCATGACTAACAGTTATCCTGGGCGTACACTACACAATTATCTGTCAGGCTATCTATCCAGTCTGGATGGATGGAATGAAAATCTGGTAATGTATAGGAGCAAATGTCAATTAACCATTTGCTCCCAAACACTAGAAAAGTGGTCAAAAATGGTCATTACACAAATTGGTTAAACCCAAAATTTAACCAATTTGTTTAGGGGACCATTTTTGTCCATTTTTTAGTGTTTGAGAGTAAATCGTTGATGGTCATTTGCTCACATAGATAACCGGATTTCTATTCCAACCAGCCAGTGTTGGAGAGATGGTCTGCCAGATTACATAATGCATACCAGAGCCATAACTAGACTTTTTGGTGCCCTGTGACAGAGAATTATATGCCCTCCCCCCCATTTTTGCAATATGGACAAAAGGCGCATGCCTTGTGGGGAAGGGGCATAACAAGATTGGTCTCAGAGAAAGCACATGAGATATGAAGATAAATCTAGTATACTTGACACTCAATGGTTTGTGGTATTGCAGGGGTGCCCTCCTTAAATGCATATACAGTCACACATGGCATGTTTGTGTAAATGGCATATCAGCAGTCAGCACTAACTGGTGACATGCCATTTGTACAAGTAAGCCATGTGTGACTAATATATAAACATACTTTATTAAATAACACCTCAAACTATCATACCCAGGATTCAAACCTATAACCTGTTAAATTCTAATCAAACACCCTACCCATTGAGCTACTTGATCCTGCATCTATTCTAACCTCCAAAAACAGATTCAGTTGCATTTTCCAGCGTGTTTTGTTTGCGCCTTTGCAAATGTCTTACATCGACAAACTTATTTAGTACTATTTTGCAAATAGGGTTACATTGTCGCAACATTGTGTTCCCTAATTGCTTGATTTTTTAAATGCAAAAATTGATAAAGACACCTGATAATTGCTCTGTGGAGTCTTCTTTTGTGTCTACTTCTTATCTACATTTAATTCCCTACCTATAATCAAGGCATTTTTAAATGCTGGGTGCTGCCAGGACGTGAGGCCTACCTAGTCTTTAGATCTGAATTTGAATGTACTTGTGAACTAACTTAATTTCCTACTTCTAAACTCATTCCTAAATTCACTACTTACATTAATCCTGTAGTTGGGCATTTTGAGCCTTCAATTGTGGGCATTGTTTTGTGTCCAGACCAGCAGCTGGTGGTGTGCATTTGCTGGAAAGGCATCGAAGACCTCCGATATGCTGCATCTCCTGATGTGTGTCTGCCTCAAGTGGCTGTCAGCAAATGCATGCTAGACACCCCATTCCAAGCTGATTGTGACATCACGGAACATGCATCATAGAACAGGCATGCTAGAACATGGGTCTTCAACCTGCGACCCTCCAGCTGCTGTGGAACTACATATCCCAGCATGCCCTGCCTCAGTTTTAGCATACCTTAATAGCAAAACTGTGGCAGGGCATGCTGGGATGTGTAGTTTCACAGCAGCTGGAGGGCCACAGGATGAAGACCCATGTGCTAGAACCAAACCGCAGGTACATTGAATGCTAGCAAGCTGAATGTTTAAATCCTTTTTGTTCCGCAGCATTCCAATGCGGAAGATTCCATGGAACCAGAGATTATTCCATTGAGAAGGACATGCTGCCTGGATGACTGCACTGTGCAAATTAAATCACGGAGCCAGTTGGCTTGTGGGTGGCTCTGGTAACTGGGTGGTTGGGTGGGCGGTGTGTCGGAGGTGGAGCACATGCAAATGAATGTGTATCATCCAGCTAGTGAGAGAGAAAACTCATGCAGGAGTGTGCCTGCTTGTCAGTGAGTTATGCACCTTGCCAGACGTCAAATCTACATGGAGCAACTGGAGGGGACAAGAGCAGGTTTGGAAAATATACACAGAAGAGCATATATGCTGGCGCATTCTCCATGATTGTGTCAGCTTATGTTTTGGTGCACTGCACTTTCCTCCACTAAGTTTTAGCCATTTTGTTTAAACGCAAGTGTAGTTGCTTCTCGCTCTTTTGGCTGTGATATTGTATTGTGGTTGAAGAGTCTGCTGGAGGGATTGTTTTCTTCATTGGCGAGAGACTGAAGATATTCCAGGATGGAAGGCTTGGGAACACTATCCGTTTTTCAGTTGTGGAAGAGTTGAAAGACCGGATTGGACTACATTCTATAGTAAAGGGTATCTTTGTATTTATTAATCCTCCCTTTATATGTGTCTGTCTTTCAATAAAGCTTTGGGCTTGTGATTCCGTCACCCTCTTACACTCCACACCCATAGCCTTATTAACTATTGTATTGTTTAAATGTATAGTGCAGTTCATGATTTATAGTGTAGGCTGACCTGTACTGTAGTTCTTGAACTGTACTATACCGACAGCATTTGTATTGTGTTTTGGCTGTGCTGCAACACAGTACTTATGTGTGTAATGTTTATGTATGTTTTTTTGCTTCTTTTTGTCAATAAAGACTGCTTTTTCAATCCAATATCTGAAAACAATCAATGTTTATCTTTGATGGCAATAGAAGTGGTATGATATTTGCTGCTTTTGAAAGGCAATATCTGATATGTCCCCTATCTGGGAACCATATATTAAATGGCTTTTCAGAAAAGGGAGATGGGAGAAGAGCTTTCAGTACTTGTAGGACCGATGCACATTTCCTATTCTAGCCTCCAAAAACAGATTCAGTTGCATTTTCCAGCGTGTTTTGGATGCGCCTTTGCAAATGTCTTACATCGACAAACTTATTTAGTACTATTTTGCAAATAGGTTTACATTGTTGCAACATTGTGTTCCCTAATTGCTTGATTTTTTAAATGCAACAATTGATAAAAACACCTGATAACTGCTCTGCGGAGTCTTATTTTGTGTCTACTTCTTATCTACATTTAATTCCGTACCTCTAATCAAGGCATTTTTAAATGCTGGCGGCTGCCAGGACGTGAGGCCTACCTAGACTTTAGATCTGAATTTGAATGTACTTGTGAACTAACTTAATTTCCTACTTCTAAATTCATTCCTAAATTCACTACTTACATGAATCCTGTAGTTGGGCATTTTGGGACTTCGATTGTGGGCATTGTTTTGTGTCCAGACCAGCAGCAGGTGGTGTGCATTTGCTGGAAAGGCATCGAAGACCTCCGATATGCTGCATCTCCTGATGTGTGTCTCCCTCAAGTGGCTGTCAGCAAATGCCTGCTAGACACCCCATTCCAAGCTGATTGTGACATCACGGAACATGCATCATAGAACAGGCATGCTAAAACATGGGTCTTCAACCTGCGACCCTCCAGCTGCTGTGGAACTACACATCCCAGCATGCCCTGCCTCAGTTTTAGCATACCTTATAGCAAAACTGTGGCAGGGCGTGCTGGGATGTGTAGTTTCACAGCAGCTGGAGGGCCACAGGATGAAGACCCATGTGCTAGAGCCAAGCCGCAGGTACATTGAATGCTAGCAAGCTGAATATTTAAATCCTTTTTGTTCCGCAGCATTCCAATGCGGAAGATTCCATGGAACCAGAGATCCTTCCATTGAGAAGGACATGCTGCCTGGATGACTACACTGTGCAAATTAAATCACGGAGCCAGTTGGTTTGTGGGTGGCTCTGGTGACTGGGTGGTTGGGTGGGTGGTGTGTCGGAGGTGGAGCACATGCAAATGATTGTGTATCATCCAGCTAGTGAGAGTGAAAACTCATGCAGGAGTGTGCCTGCTTGTCAGTGGGTTATGCACCTTGCCAGACGTTAAATCTACATAGAGCAGCTGGAGGGGACAAGAGCATGTTTGCAAAATATAGATAGAAGAGCATATATGCTGGCGCATTCTCCATGATTGTGTCAGCTTATGTTTTGGTGCACTGCACTTTCCTCCACTAAGTTTTAGCCATTTTTGTTAAGCTCAAGTGTAGTTGCTTCTCGGCCTTTTGGCTGTGATCTTGTATTGTGGTTGAAGGGTCTGCTGGAGGGAGGGATTGCTTTCTTCATTGGCGAAAGACCAAAGATATTCCAGGATGGAAGGCTTGGGAACACTATCTGTTTTTCAGTTGTGGAAGAGCACAGAGGTCGGATTGGACTACATTCTATAGTAAAGGATGTCTTTCTATTTATTAAACCTCCCCTTATATGTGTCAGTCTTTCAATAAAGCTTCGGGCTTGTGATTCCCTCACCCTCTTACACTCCACACCCATAGCCTTATTAACTGTTGTATTATTGTACAGTTTAAATGTATAGTGCAGTTCATGATTTATAGTGTAGGCTGGCCTGTGCTGTAGTTCTTGAACTGTACTATACCATCAGCATTTCTATTGTGTTTTGGCTGTGCCGCAACGCGGTACTTATGTGTGTAATGTTTATGTATGTTTTTTTGCTTCTTTATGTGCATCGGTCCTACAAGTAATGAAAGCTCTTCTCCCATCTCCCTTTTCTGAAAAGCCATTTAATATATGGTTCCCAGATAGGGGACATATCAGATATTGGATTTCAAAAGCATCAAATATCATACCACTTTTATTGCCATCAAAGATAAACATTGATTGTTTTCAGATATTGGCTTGAAAAAGCAGTCTTTATTGACATAAAAAAAAAACATACATAAACATTGCACACATAAATACAGTGTTGCAGCACAGCCAAAACACAATACAAATGCTGACGGTATAGTACAGTTCAAGAACTACAGCACAGGCCAGTCTACACTATAAATCATGAACTGCACTATACATTTAAAGTATACAATAATACAACAGTTAATAAGGCTATGGGTGTGGAGTGTAAGAGGGTAAGGGATTCACAAAACCGAAGCTTTATTGTAACACAGACACATATAAGGGGAGGGTCAATAAATAGAAAGATATCCTTTACTATAGAATGTAGTCCAATCCGACCTCTGTGCTCTTCCACAACTGAAAAACAGATAGTGTTCCCAAGCCTTCCATCCTGGAATATCTTTGGTCTTTCGCCAATGAAGAAAACAATCCCTCCCTCCAGCAGACCCTTCAACCACGATACAAGATCACAGCCAAAAGGCCGAGAAGCAACTACACTTGAGCTTAACAAAAATGGCTAAAACTTAGTGGAGGAAAGTGCAGTGCACCAAAACATAAGCTGACACAATCATGGAGAATGCGCCAGCATATATGCTCTTCTATCTATATTTTGCAAACCTGCTCTTGTCCCCTCCAGCTGCTCTATGTAGATTTAACGTCTGGCAAGGTGCATAACCCACTGACAAGCAGGAACACTCCTGCATGAGTTTTCTCTCTCACTAGCTGGATGATACACAATCATTTGCATGCGCTCCACTTCCGACACACCACCCACCCAACCACCCAGTCACCAGAGCCACCCACAAGCCAACTGGCTCCGTGATTTAATTTGCACAGTGTAGTCATCCAGGCAGCATGTCCTTCTCAATGGAAGGATCTCTGGTTCCATGGAATCTTCCGCATTGGAATGCTGCGGAACAAAAAGGATTTAAATATTCAGCTTGCTAGCATTCAATGTACCTGCGGCTTGGCTCTAGCACATGGGTCTTTATCCTGTGGCCCTCCAGCTGCTGTGAAACTACACATCCCAGCATGCCCTGCCACAGTTTTGCTATTAAGGTATGCTAAAACTGAGGCAGGGCATGCTGGGATGTGTAGTTCCACAGCAGCTGGAGGGTCGCAGGTTGAAGACCCATGTTTTAGCATGCCTGTTCTATGATGCATGTTCCATGATGTCACAATCAGCTTGGAATGGGGTGTCTAGCAGGCATTTGCTGACAGCCACTTGAGGGAGACACACATCAGGAGATGCAGCATATCGGAGGTCTTCGATGCCTTTCCAGCAAATGCACACCACCTGCTGCTGGTCTGGACACAAAACAATGCCCACAATCGAAGTCCCAAAATGCCCAACTACAGGATTCATGTAAGTAGTGAATTTAGGAATGAATTTAGAAGTAGGAAATTAAGTTAGTTCACAAGTACATTCAAATTCAGATCTAAAGACTAAACACAAAACACAAAATAAGACTCCACAGAGCAATTATCAGGTGTCTTTATCAATTGTTGCATTTAAAAAATCAAGCAATTAGGGAACACAATGTTGCGACAATGTAACCCTATTTGCAAAATAGTACTAAATAAGTTTGTCGATGTAAGACATTTGCAAAGGCGCAAACAAAACACGCTGGAAAATGCAACTGAATCTGTTTTTGGAGGTTAGAAAAGATGCAGGATCAAGTAGCTCCATGGGTAGGGTGTTTGATTAGAATTCAACAGGTTATAGGTTTGAATCCTGGGTATGATAGTTTGAGGTGTTATTTAATAAAGCATGTTTATATATTAGTCACACATGGCTTACTTGTACAAATGGCATGTCACCAGTTAGTGCTGACTGCTGATATGCCATTTGCACTAAAACAAATTAAAATGGTAAAAGTTATTGTACTTTAAGTAAAAATAAAAGCTAAAATATCAATCCCAGTTTTGGATTACTTTAATGAACAAAAAAAAAATGCATATAGCAGAGGATAGTTTCAATCTGCCTACCTCTGGGTTATGGACCCAGCATGCTTCCATTACAGTACTCTGCTGCACATGTAAGTGCAAGAGATCCTGAAGCACTCACTCATCATGGGAAAGTACCAATGTGTTTCTTCATTGGTTGATGGAAGAAACATCTTACAAAAACTCTCCACATTATTGACTTTTTAAAATGTTTCTAGGAATCGTTCTAGATGAATGCTTATTAGCCTTTGTCAGTATGGACTTTTACAAAGTGTTGCTGTGGCGCAATCAGTTACTGTGTAAGGCTATTAACCAAAAGGTTGGTGGTTCAATCCCACCCAGGGACGTAATTGACCTTGTTATCAGATTTTGGTGATCTTTATGTAGACAAGTGAAAATTTCAAACCCCCTCTTATGGTGTAGGGTACCTGGCCTTCTCTGATGTAATCAGAGTTAGATTTGATTCAGTGATTTTATAAAAACAGCTAGGAAGCACAATTTAGCAGTGGGTTGCAGAGAAAAAGAAATATGCTGGCAAAAAAATCCAATTGAGTGATTAAACAGCTTTTCATTTTCTGGCTTTATTTTTATGCTAACAAATTTGTTCTCTGAAAAGTGTCCACAAAGCCAAGTTTCTGATTAACACATTTGTAGGGATGGTTTTTAACCTATTACTAAATTAAACTTGCTTCATTGGAAAGGCAGCAAGATGCATCCTCATTTCAATATCTACTGAAATAATACAGGTTGACACCAGGAAACATTAACGCCACTGCATCCTTTGTGCTTTCTCATGTGGAAGTCTGTTTAATGTGAAAACAAGGTGATATCTAATTAGCACACAGGTAAGGAATTAAGAAAATCTTTATTTAAGGGTGAAGATGTTTCTCACAAAATCGTTGCCCCAATGCATCATTGAAATTCAAGCTGGAAAGATGATTTTAATATATCACTTGTACATTTTGTATTGCTCTTCTGGTGACAATGTAGTTTGTTTTTGTCAATTACCATTTTAATAATCGGGTAAAGAAAATTAAGTGGATTTTTGAAAGAAAACAATACTGTCAATATACTATTAAAACAAATGAAAATGGTAAAAGTTATTGTACTTTAAGTAAAAATAAAAGAGCAAAAATATCAATCCCAGTTTTGGATTACTTTAATTAACAAAAAAAAAAACGCATATAGCAGAGGATAGTTTCAATCTGCCTACCTCTGGGCTATGGACCCAGCATGCTTCCATTACAGTACTCTGCTGCACATGTAATTGCAAGAGATCCTGAAGCACTCACTCATCATGGGAAAGTACCAATGTGTTTCTTCATTGGTTGATGGAAGAAACATCTTACAAAAACTCTCCAGATTATTGACTATTTAAAGTTTTTCTAGGAAACGTTCTAGATGAATGCTTATTAGCCTTTGTCAGTATGTACTTTTGCAAAGTGTCGCTGTGGCGCAATCAGTTAGTGTGTACAGCTATTAACCAAAAGGTTGGTGGTTCAATCCCACCCAGGGATGTAATTGACCTTGTTATCAGATTTTGGTGATCTTTAAGTAGACAAGTCAAAATTTCAAAAACCCCTGTTATGGTGTAGGGTACCTGGCCTTCTCTGATGTAATCAGAGTTAGATTTGATTCAGTGATTTTATAAAAACAGCTAGGAAGCACAATTTAGCAGTGG
The DNA here is from genome assembly GCF_028390025.1 of Pseudophryne corroboree. Lineage (NCBI taxonomy): Eukaryota > Metazoa > Chordata > Amphibia > Anura > Myobatrachidae > Pseudophryne > Pseudophryne corroboree. Next base: position 59,484 of record NW_026968921.1, read on the forward strand.
TTTGCAGAGAAAAAGAAATATGCTGGCAAAAAAATCAAATTGAGTGATTAAGCAGCTCTTCATTTTCTGGCTTTATTTTTATGCTAACAAATTTGTTCTCTGAAAAGTGTCCACAAAGCCAAGTATCTGATTAACATCTTTGTAGGGATGGTTTTTCACCTATTACTAAATTAAACTTGCTTCATTGGAAAGGCAGCAAGATGCATCCTCATTTCAATATCTACTGAAATAATACAGGTTGACACCAGGAAACATTAACGCCACTGCATCCTTGCTGCTTTCTCATGTGGAAGTCTGTTTAATGTGAAAACAAGGTGATATCTAATTAGCACACAGGTAAGGAATTAAGAAAATCTTTATTTAAGGGTGAAGATGTTTCTCACAAAATCGTTGCCCCAATGCATCATTGAAATTCAAGCTGGAAAGATGATTTTAATATATCACTTGTACATTTTGTATTGCTCTTCTGGTGACAATGTAGTTTGTTTTTGTCAATTACCATTTTAATAATAGGGTAAAGAAAATTAAGTGGATTTTTGAAAGAAAACAATACTGTCAATATACTATTAAAACAAATTAAAATGGTAAAAGTTATTGTACTTTAAGTAAAAATAAAAGAGCAAAAATATCAATCCCAGTTTTGGATTACTTTAATTAACAAAAAAAAAAATGCATATAGCAGAGGATAGTTTCAATCTGCCTACCTCTGGGTTAAGGGGCCCAGCATGCTTCCATTGCAGTACTCTGCTGCACATGTAAGTGCAAGAGATCCTGAAGCACTCACTCATCATGGGAAAGTACCAATGCGTTTCTTCATTGGTTGATGGAAGAAACATCTTACAAAAACTCTCCAGATTATTGACTTTTTAAAGTTTTCTAGGAAACGTTCTAGATGAATGCTTATTAACCTTTGTCAGTATGTACTTTTGCAAAGTGTCTCGGTGGTGCAATCGGTTAGTGTGTTTGGTTATTAACCAAAGGGTTGGTGGTTCAATCCCACCCAGGGATGTTATTGACCTTGTCATCAGATTTTGGTGATCTTTAAGTAGACAAGTCAAAATTTCAAACCCCCTCTTATGGTGTAGGGTACCTGGCCTTCTCTGATGTAATCAGAGTTAGATTTGATTAAGTGATTTTATAAAAGAACAGCTAGGAAGCACAACTTAGCAGTGGGTTGCAGAGAAAAAGAAATACGCTTGCAGAAAAATCCAATTGAGTGATTAAACAGCTCTTCATTTTCTGGCTTTATTTTTATGCTAACTAATTTGTTCTCTGAAAAGTGTCCACAAAGCCAAGTATCTGATTAACACCTTTGTAGGGATGGTTTTTCACCTATTACTAAATTAAACTTGCTTCATTGGAAAGGCAGCAAGTGATGTCATCCAAGCAGTGGGTCAAAGTTGGCTTCAACCCTCGTCTGCTTATGAAAAGAGAAAAGGGATATGCAGGGCATGGCGGCCTTTTGCGACGCTTGGATGACCCCTAGTTCGCATTAAACACCCCCACCCTCCTTCGGTGTGGGGCTCATGTTGGCCATGCCCCAGCCCCTGAAGCATTCAAGCTGATTTCTTGCAGCAGCTGGGTACTGTAACAGCTCCAGAGCTGCTCTGTAAGGCAAGTAAAAGGGTGTGGGCCCTGCAGCACTACCTGTAGTTTGCATTGTGCATTGGAAGGCACAAAGTAAGCAGACGGGAGGAGAAGTCAGGATAGTGCACAAGGTTATAGAAGGGAGGGGCTCAAGAAAAGAGAAGTGGAAACAGACAGCATACTAGGCTGGAGAGAGACCTGAGACAAAGAGATCTGAATTATACGAGAGCCGTCCAGGGGAAACACAAATTATGCAGTCAAGTTTCCCACATTTGGGGAAATCGCAAGGGGCAGCACACCCAGAGTGCAATGGGTGAGCCTTGCCCTGGGAGAAGCACCTTCATGATCATAGTATCTCACCTGGCAGGTTAGTAGGAGTTGGGCTAGAGCTGGGGAGGGTCGCTGCTCGGGCACTACCTTTCAAGTGAAGGAGATCCAACTGAGGCAGCACAAGGGAACTCTCAAAAGAAGAACAAGGCTAGAGGAAGATCTGAGACAAAGAAATCTGACTTTACCAGAGCTGACCAGAGGAAAGCACAAACACAGTCCACCACTACCACAAATAATGCAGTCGAGTTTCCCACATTTGGGGAAATCACAGGGGTCAGCATACCCAGAATGCAATGAATGAACCTCACCCTGGGAAAACAATCTTCATGACAATAGTATCTCCTATGCAAAATAAGTATGATTTGGGATAGAGCTGGGGAGGGCCGCTGCTCAGGCACATCTCTGTCAAGTAAAGGAGATTCAACTGAGGCAGCACAAGGGAACTCTCATCTGGGGACAACAACTGCAGGGAGAACACATATTTTCAGATGAACATGGGGTGGCAGAAGGCTGCCTAATACTGAAGCACCCCCAAACAACAAACCAAATGCAACAACTAGTGCAAGCATTCCTGGGGGATGGCCTGCAGCAGATGGATTTGAATATGGTGATGTCATCCAAGCAGTGGGTCAAAGGTGGCTTCAACCCTTGTCTGCATATGAAAAGAGAAAAGGAGCGTGCAGGGCATGGAGGCCTTTTGTGGTGCTTGGATGACCCCTAGTTGGCATTAAGCACCCCCACCCTCCTTCGGTGTGGGGCTCATGTTGGCCATTCCCCAGCCCCTGAAGCATTCAAGCTGATTTCTTGCAGCAGCTGGGCACTGTAACAGCTCCAGAGCTGCTCTGTAAAGCAAGTAAAAGGGTGTGGGCCCTGCAGCACTACCCGTAGTTTGCATTGTGCATTGGGAGGCACAAAGTAAGCAGACGGGAGGAGAAGTCAGGATAGTGCACAAGGGTATAGAAGGGAGGGGCTTAAGAAAAAAGAAGTGGAACCAGACAGCAAACTAGGCTGGAGAGAGACCTGAGACAAAGAGATCTGAATTACATGAGAGCCGACCAGGGAAAACTCAAATTATGCAGTCAAGTTTCCCACATTTGGGGAAATCGCAGGGGCAGCACACCCAGAGTGCAATGGGTGAGCCTTGCCCTGGGAGAAGCAACTTCATGATCATAGTATCTCACCTGGCAGGTAAGTAGGAGTTGGGCTAGAGCTGGGGAGGGTCGCTGCTCGGGCACCCCCCTGTCAAGTGAAGGAGATCCAACTGAGGCAGCACAAGGGAACTCTCGAAAGAAGAACAAGGCTAGAGGAAGATCTGAGACAAAGAAATCTGAATTTTACCAGAGCTGACCAGAGGAAAGCACAAATACAGTCCCCCACTACCACAAATAATGCAGTCGAGTTTCCCACATTTGGGGAAATCACAGGGGTCAGCATACCCAGAATGCAATGAATGAACCTAACCCTGGGAGAACAATCTTCATGACCATGGTATCTCCTATGCAAAATAAGTATGATTTGGGATAGGGCTGGGGAGGGCCGTTGCTCAGGCACATCTCTGTCAAGTAAGTTGCATTTGATTTGTTGTTTGGGGGTGCTTCAGTATTAGGCAGCCTTCTGCCCTACCATGTTCATCTGAAAATATGTGTTCTCCCTGCAGTTGTTGTCCCCAGATGAGAGTTCCCTTGTGCTGCCTCAGTTGAATCTCCTTTTGGAGAAGACCTCAATAAGATTGTAGCTGATCTGGCTACTGCTAAAACAGCTTGCCTACCTAGTATGACTCCTACCACGCAGAAGGCTAAAAGTACTTTTCTTGGCCCTTTCATCCTCCAGGTAAAGCGTACCCAAGGTCAGGCATACCCAAAGCAAGCTCATGTTTCCAGACCTGCCAAGCCCAGACTGAAGCAATCCTGGGCTGCCCATCAGCCTGCTTCCAAAACGGACAAGCCTGCCGCATGACGGTGCAGGCCTCCCTCTGGGGGATCCCAGGGTGGGGGGCCCGACTTCTAGGTTTGGCAAAGAAAGGTATAATTCTAAGCTAGAGAATTCTGTTTGGAGCTCACCTTGTACTTTGTGAAGAAATAATCAGCATTGTGGCTGAGCAGATACATGTAGTGTGTGGCTGCAAACTGCATGGATCTGCTGCGTTGTAATGCTGATTCTTTTTTTTTGCAAAGTACCAATAGCTTCATATAATGTTCACAATTTTTATGCAGGATCAAATAGCTCAATAGGTAGGGTGTTTGATTAGAATTCAACAGGTTATAGGTTTGAATCCTGGGTATGGTAGTTTGAGATGTGTTATTTAATAAAGTATGTTGTTCTGACTGCCGGCATCCTATCACCTGGGATATCATACTAAATAAATGGAGTTGATCAAATTTTTTTTTTTTTTTAACTAGGGACAATTTCCAGATACTTCCCTTTATAACTGAGATTGCCCCCTGGAACTTCACATCAGTTGACAACTATGCATGAGTGGGCAGTGCTTGCCCTGGATCTGTCCACCCATTTATGTGCCGCCATAAAATAAAGCATGACTAACAGTTATCCTGGGCGTACACTACACAATTATCTGTCAGGCTATCTATCCAGTCTGGATGGTTGGAATGAAAATCTGGTAATGTATAGGAGCAAATGTCAATTAACCATTTGCTCCCAAACACTAGAAAAGTGGTCAAAAATGGTCATTACACAAATTGGTTAAACCCAAAATTTAACCAATTTGTTTAGGGGACCATTTTTGTCCATTTTTTAGTGTTTGAGAGTAAATCGTTGATGGTCATTTGCTCACATAGATAACCGGATTTCTATTCCAACCAGCCAGTGTTGGAGAGATGGTCTGCCAGATTACATAATGCATACCAGAGCCATAACTAGACTTTTTGGTGCCCTGTGACAGAGAATTATATGCCCTCCCCCCCATTTTTGCAATATGGACAAAAGGCGCATGCCTTGTGGGGAAGGGGCATAACAAGATTGGTCTCAGAGAAAGCACATGAGATATGAAGATATATCTAGTATACTTGACACTCAATGGTTTGTGGTATTGCAGGGGTGCCCTCCTTAAATGCATATACAGTCACACATGGCATGTTTGTGTAAATGGCATATCAGCAGTCAGCACTAACTGGTGACATGCCATTTGTACAAGTAAGCCATGTGTGACTAATATATAAACATACTTTATTAAATAACACCTCAAACTATCATACCCAGGATTCAAACCTAAAACCTGTTAAATTCTAATCAAACACCCTACCCATTGAGCTACTTGATCCTGCATCTATTCTAACCTCCAAAAACAGATTCAGTTGCATTTTCCAGCGTGTTTTGTTTGCGCCTTTGCAAATGTCTTACATCGACAAACTTATTTAGTACTATTTTGCAAATAGGGTTACATTGTCGCAACATTGTGTTCCCTAATTGCTTGATTTTTTAAATGCAAAAATTGATAAAGACACCTGATAATTGCTCTGTGGAGTCTTCTTTTGTGTCTACTTCTTATCTACATTTAATTCCCTACCTATAATCAAGGCATTTTTAAATGCTGGGTGCTGCCAGGACGTGAGGCCTACCTAGTCTTTAGATCTGAATTTGAATGTACTTGTGAACTAACTTAATTTCCTACTTCTAAATTCATTCCTAAATTCACTACTTACATTAATCCTGTAGTTGGGCATTTTGAGCCTTCAATTGTGGGCATTGTTTTGTGTCCAGACCAGCAGCTGGTGGTGTGCATTTGCTGGAAAGGCATCGAAGACCTCCGATATGCTGCATCTCCTGATGTGTGTCTGCCTCAAGTGGCTGTCAGCAAATGCATGCTAGACACCCCATTCCAAGCTGATTGTGACATCACGGAACATGCATCATAGAACAGGCATGCTAGAACATGGGTCTTCAACCTGCGACCCTCCAGCTGCTGTGGAACTACATATCCCAGCATGCCCTGCCTCAGTTTTAGCATACCTTAAAAGCAAAACTGTGGCAGGGCATGCTGGGATGTGTAGTTTCACAGCAGCTGGAGGGCCACAGGATGAAGACCCATGTGCTAGAACCAAACCGCAGGTACATTGAATGCTAGCAAGCTGAATGTTTAAATCCTTTTTGTTCCGCAGCATTCCAATGCGGAAGATTCCATGGAACCAGAGATTATTCCATTGAGAAGGACATGCTGCCTGGATGACTGCACTGTGCAAATTAAATCACGGAGCCAGTTGGCTTGTGGGTGGCTCTGGTGACTGGGTGGTTGGGTGGGCGGTGTGTCGGAGGTGGAGCACATGCAAATGAATGTGTATCATCCAGCTAGTGAGAGAGAAAACTCATGTAGGAGTGTGCCTGCTTGTCAGTGAGTTATGCACCTTGCCAGACGTCAAATCTACATGGAGCAACTGGAGGGGACAAGAGCAGGTTTGGAAAATATAGACAGAAGAGCATATATGCTGGCGCATTCTCCATGATTGTGTCAGCTTATGTTTTGGTGCACTGCACTTTCCTCCACTAAGTTTTAGCCATTTTGTTTAAACGCAAGTGTAGTTGCTTCTCGCTCTTTTGGCTGTGATATTGTATTGTGGTTGAAGAGTCTGCTGGAGGGATTGTTTTCTTCATTGGCGAGAGACTGAAGATATTCCAGGATGGAAGGCTTGGGAACACTATCCGTTTTTCAGTTGTGGAAGAGTTGAAAGACCGGATTGGACTACATTCTATAGTAAAGGGTATCTTTGTATTTATTAATCCTCCCTTTATATGTGTCTGTCTTTCAATAAAGCTTTGGGCTTGTGATTCCGTCACCCTCTTACACTCCACACCCATAGCCTTATTAACTATTGTATTGTTTAAATGTATAGTGCAGTTCATGATTTATAGTGTAGGCTGACCTGTGCTGTAGTTCTTGAACTGTACTATACCGACAGCATTTGTATTGTGTTTTGGCTGTGCTGCAACACAGTACTTATGTGTGTAATGTTTATGTATGTTTTTTTGCTTCTTTATGTCAATAAAGACTGCTTTTTCAATCCAATATCTGAAAACAATCAATGTTTATCTTTGATGGCAATAGAAGTGGTATGATATTTGCTGCTTTTGAAAGGCAATATCTGATATGTCCCCTATCTGGGAACCATATATTAAATGGCTTTTCAGAAAAGGGAGATGGGAGAAGAGCTTTCAGTACTTGTAGGACCGATGCACATTTCCTATTCTAGCCTCCAAAAACAGATTCAGTTGCATTTTCCAGCGTGTTTTGGATGCGCCTTTGCAAATGTCTTACATCGACAAACTTATTTAGTACTATTTTGCAAATAGGGTTACATTGTTGCAACCTAATTGCTTGATTTTTTAAATGCAACAATTGATAAAAACACCTGATAACTGCTCTGCGGAGTCTTATTTTGTGTCTACTTCTTATCTACATTTAATTCCGTACCTCTAATCAAGGCATTTTTAAATGCTGGCGGCTGCCAGGACGTGAGGCCTACCTAGACTTTAGATCTGAATTTGAATGTACTTGTGAACTAACTTAATTTCCTACTTCTAAATTCATTCCTAAATTTACTACTTACATGAATCCTGTAGTTGGGCATTTTGGGACTTCGATTGTGGGCATTGTTTTGTGTCCAGACCAGCAGCAGGTGGTGTGCATTTGCTGGAAAGGCATCGAAGACCTCCGATATGCTGCATCTCCTGATGTGTGTCTCCCTCAAGTGGCTGTCAGCAAATGCCTGCTAGACACCCCATTCCAAGCTGATTGTGACATCACGGAACATGCATCATAGAACAGGCATGCTAAAACATGGGTCTTCAACCTGCGACCCTCCAGCTGCTGTGGAACTACACATCCCAGCATGCCCTGCCTCAGTTTTAGCATACCTTATAGCAAAACTGTGGCAGGGCATGCTGGGATGTGTAGTTTCACAGCAGCTGGAGGGCCACAGGATGAAGACCCATGTGCTAGAGCCAAGCCGCAGGTACATTGAATGCTAGCAAGCTGAATATTTAAATCCTTTTTGTTCCGCAGCATTCCAATGCGGAAGATTCCATGGAACCAGAGATCCTTCCATTGAGAAGGACATGCTGCCTGGATGACTACACTGTGCAAATTAAATCACGGAGCCAGTTGGTTTGTGGGTGGCTCTGGTGACTGGGTGGTTGGGTGGGTGGTGTGTCGGAGGTGGAGCACATGCAAATGATTGTGTATCATCCAGCTAGTGAGAGTGAAAACTCATGCAGGAGTGTGCCTGCTTGTCAGTGGGTTATGCACCTTGCCAGACGTTAAATCTACATAGAGCAGCTGGAGGGGACAAGAGCAGGTTTGCAAAATATAGATAGAAGAGCATATATGCTGGCGCATTCTCCATGATTGTGTCAGCTTATGTTTTGGTGCACTGCACTTTCCTCCACTAAGTTTTAGCCATTTTTGTTAAGCTCAAGTGTAGTTGCTTCTCGGCCTTTTGGCTGTGATCTTGTATTGTGGTTGAAGGGTCTGCTGGAGGGAGGGATTGCTTTCTTCATTGGCGAAAGACCAAAGATATTCCAGGATGGAAGGCTTGGGAACACTATCCGTTTTTCAATTGTGGAAGAGTTGAAAGACCGGATTGGACTACATTCTATAGTAAAGGATGTCTTTCTATTTATTAATCCTCCCCTTATATGTGTCAGTCTTTCAATAAAGCTTCGGGCTTGTGATTCCCTCACCCTCTTACACTCCACACCCATAGCCTTATTAACTGTTGTATTATTGTACAGTTTAAATGTATAGTGCAGTTCATGATTTATAGTGTAGGCTGGCCTGTGCTGTAGTTCTTGAACTGTACTATACCGTCAGCATTTCTATTGTGTTTTGGCATTGCCGCAACGCGGTACTTATGTGTGTAATGTTTATGTATGTTTTTTTGCTTCTTTATGTGCATCGGTCCTACAAGTACTGAAAGCTCTTCTCCCATCTCCCTTTTCTGAAAAGCCATTTAATATATGGTTCCCAGATAGGGGACATATCAGATATTGCCTTTCAAAAGCATCAAATATCATACCACTTTTATTGCCATCAAAGATAAACATTGATTGTTTTCAGATATTGGCTTGAAAAAGCAGTTTTTATTGACATTAAAAAAACATACATAAACATTACACACATAAGTACAGTGTTGCAGCACAGCCAAAACACAATACAAATGCTGACGGTATAGTACAGTTCCAGAACTACAGCACAGGCCAGCCTACACTATAAATCATGAACTGCACTATACATTTAAACTATACAATAATACAACAGTTAATAAGGCTATGGGTGTGGAGTGTAAGAGGGTGAGGGATTCACAAAACCGAAGCTTTATTGTAACACAGACACATATAAGGGGAGGGTCAATAAATAGAAAGATATCCTTTACTATAGAATGTAGTCCAATCCGACCTCTGTGCTCTTCCACAACTGAAAAACAGATAGTGTTCCCAAGCCTTCCATCCTGGAATATCTTTGGTCTTTCGCCAATGAAGAAAACAATCCCTCCCTCCAGCAGACCCTTCAACCACGATACAAGATCACAGCCAAAAGGCCGAGAAGCAACTACACTTGAGCTTAACAAAAATGGCTAAAACTTAGTGGAGGAAAGTGCAGTGCACCAAAACATAAGCTGACACAATCATGGAGAATGCGCCAGCATATATGCTCTTCTATCTATATTTTGCAAACCTGCTCTTGTCCCCTCCAGCTGCTCTATGTAGATTTAACGTCTGGCAAGGTGCATAACCCACTGACAAGCAGGCACACTCCTGCATGAGTTTTCTCTCTCACTAGCTGGATGATACACAATCATTTGCATGCGCTCCACTTCCGACACACCACCCACCCAACCACCCAGTCACCAGAGCCACCCACAAGCCAACTGGCTCCGTGATTTAATTTGCACAGTGTAGTCATCCAGGCAGCATGTCCTTCTCAATGGAAGGATCTCTGGTTCCATGGAATCTTCCGCATTGGAATGCTGCGGAACAAAAAGGATTTAAATATTCAGCTTGCTAGCATTCAATGTACCTGCGGCTTGGCTCTAGCACATGGGTCTTCATCCTGTGGCCCTCCAGCTGCTGTGAAACTACACATCCCAGCATGCCCTGCCACAGTTTTGCTATTAAGGTATGCTAAAACTGAGGCAGGGCATGCTGGGATGTGTAGTTCCACAGCAGCTGGAGGGTCGCAGGTTGAAGACCCATGTTTTAGCATGCCTGTTCTATGATGCATGTTCCATGATGTCACAATCAGCTTGGAATGGGGTGTCTAGCAGGCATTTGCTGACAGCCACTTGAGGGAGACACACATCAGGAGATGCAGCATATTGGAGGTCTTCGATGCCTTTCCAGCAAATGCACACCACCTGCTGCTGGTCTGGACACAAAACAATGCCCACAATCGAAGTCCCAAAATGCCCAACTACAGGATTCATGTAAGTAGTGAATTTAGGAATGAATTTAGAAGTAGGAAATTAAGTTAGTTCACAAGTACATTCAAATTCAGATCTAAAGACTAAACACAAAACACAAAATAAGACTCCACAGAGCAATTATCAGGTGTCTTTATCAATTGTTGCATTTAAAAAATCAAGCAATTAGGGAACACAATGTTGCGACAATGTAACCCTATTTGCAAAATAGTACTAAATAAGTTTGTCGATGTAAGACATTTGCAAAGGCGCAAACAAAACACGCTGGAAAATGCAACTGAATCTGTTTTTGGAGGTTAGAAAAGATGCAGGATCAAGTAGCTCCATGGGTAGGGTGTTTGATTAGAATTCAACAGGTTATAGGTTTGAATCCAGGGTATGATAGTTTGAGGTGTTATTTAATAAAGTATGTTTATATATTAGTCACACATGGCTTACTTGTACAAATGGCATGTCACCAGTTAGTGCTGACTGCTGATATGCCTTTTGCACTAAAACAAATTAAAATGGTAAAAGTTATTGTACTTTAAGTAAAAATAAAAGCTAAAATATCAATCCCAGTTTTGGATTACTTTAATGAACAAAAAAAAATGCATATAGCAAAGGATAGTTTCAATCTGCCTACCTCTGGGTTATGGGCCCAGCATGCTTCCATTGCAGTACTCTGCTGCACATGTAAGTGCAAGAGATCCTGAAGCACTCACTCATCATGCGAAAGTACCAATGTGTTTCTTCATTGGTTGCTGGAAGAAACATCTTACAAAAACTCTCCAGATTATTGACTTTTTAAAGTTTTTCTAGGAAACGTTCTAGATGAATGCTTATTAATCTTTGTCAGTATGTACTTTTTGCAAAGTGTCTCTGTGGCGCAATCGGTTAGTGTGTTCAGCTATTAATCAAAAGGTTGGTGGTTCAATCCCACCCAGGGACGTAATTGACCTTGTAATCAGATTTTGGTGATCTTTAAGTAGACAAGTCAAAATTGCAAACCCCCTCTTATGGTGTAGGGTACCTGGCCTTCTCTGATGTAATCAGAGTTAGATTTGATTAAGTGATTTTATAAAAAAAACAGCTAGGAAGCACAATTTAGCAGTGGGTTGCAGAGAAAAAGAAAAATGCTGGCAGAAAAATCCAATTGAGTGATTAAACAGCTCTTCATTTTCTGGGTTTATTTTTATGATAACAAATTTGTTCTCTGAAAAGTGTCCACAAAGCCAAGTATCTGATTTACATCTTTGTAGGGATGTTTTTTCACCTATTACTAAATTAAACTTGCTTCATTGGAAAGGCAGCAAGATGCATCCTCATTTCAATATCTACGGAAATAATACAGGTTGACACCAGGAAACATTAACGCCACTGCATCTTTGTTGTTTTCTCATGTGGAAGTCTGTTTAATGTGAAAACAAGGTGATATCTAATTAGCACACAGGTAAGGAATTAAGAAAATCTTTATTTAAGGGTGAAGATGTTTCTCACAAAATCGTTGCCCCAATGCATCATTGAAATTCAAGCTGGAAAGATGATTTTAATATATCACTTGTACATTTTGTATTGCTCTTCTGGTGACAATGTAGTTTGTTTTTGTCAATTACCATTTTAATAATCGGGTAAAGAAAATTAATTGGATTTTTGAAAGAAAACAATACTGTCAATATACTATTAAAACAAATTAAAATGGTAAAAGTTATTGTACTTTAAGTAAAAATAAAAGAGCAAAAATATCAATCCCAGTTTTGGATTAATTTAATTAACAAAAAAAAATGCATATAGCAGAGGATAGTTTCAATCTGCCTACCTCTGGGTTATGGACCCAGCATGCTTCCATTACAGTACTCTGCTGCACATGTAAGTGCAAGAGATCCTGAAGCACTCACTCATCATGGGAAAGTACCAATGTGTTTCTTCATTGGTTGATGGAAGAAACATCTTACAAAAACTCTCCACATTATTGACTTTTTAAAATGTTTCTAGGAATCGTTCTAGATGAATGCTTATTAGCCTTTGTCAGTATGTACTTTTGCAAAGTGTCGCTGTGGCGCAATCAGTTAGTGTGTAAGGCTATTAACCAAAAGGTTGGTGGTTCAATCCCACCCAGGGACTTAATTGACCTTGTTATCAGATTTTGGTGATCTTTAAGTAGACAAGTCAAAATTTCAAACCCCCTGTTATGGTGTAGGGTACCTGGCCTTCTCTGATGTAATCAGAGTTAGATTTGATTCAGTGATTTTATAAAAACAGCTAGGAAGCACAATTTAGCAGTGGGTTGCAGAGAAAAAGAAATATGCTGGCAGAAAAATCCAATTGAGTGATTAAACAGCTCTTCATTTTCTGGCTTTATTTTTATGCTAACTAATTTGTTCTCTGAAAAGTGTCCACAAAGCCAAGTATCTGATTAACATATTTGTAGGGATGGTTTTTCACCTATTACTAAATTAAACTTGCTTCATTGGAAAGGCAGCAAGATGCATCCTCATTTCAATATCTACTGAAATAATACAGGTTGACACCAGGAAACATTAACGCCACTGCATCCTTGCTGCTTTCTCATGTGGAAGTCTGTTTAATGTGAAAACAAGGTGATATCTAATTAGCACACAGGTAAGGAATTAAGAAAATCTTTATTTAAGGGTGAAGATGTTTCTCACAAAATCGTTGCCCCAATGCATCATTGAAATTCAAGCTGGAAAGATGATTTTAATATATCACTTGTACATTTTGTATTGCTCTTCTGGTGACAATGTAGTTTGTTTTTGTCAATTACCATTTTAATAATAGGGTAAAGAAAATTAAGTGGATTTTTGAAAGAAAACAATACTGTCAATATACTATTAAAACAAATTAAAATGGTAAAAGTTATTGTACTTTAAGTAAAAATAAAAGCTAAAATATCAATCCCAGTTTTGGATTACTTTAATGAACAAAAAAAAAATGCATATAGCAAAGGATAGTTTCAATCTGCCTACCTCTGGGTTATGGGCCCAGCATGCTTCCATTGCAGTACTCTGCTGCACATGTAAGTGCAAGAGATCCTGAAGCACTCACTCATCATGCGAAAGTACCAATGTGTTTCTTCATTGGTTGCTGGAAGAAACATCTTACAAAAACTCTCCAGATTATTGACTTTTTAAAGTTTTTCTAGGAAACGTTCTAGATGAATGCTTATTAGTCTTTGTCAGTATGTACTTTTTGCAAAGTGTCTCTGTGGCGCAATCGGTTAGTGTGTTCAGCTATTAGTCAAAAGGTTGGTGGTTCAATCCCACCCAGGGACGTAATTGACCTTGTGATCAGATTTTGGTGATATTTAAGTAGACAAGTCAAAATTGCAAACCCCCTCTTATGGTGTAGGGTACCTGGCCTTCTCTGATGTAATCAGAGTTAGATTTGATTAAGTGATTTTATAAAAAATCAGCTAGGAAGCACAATTTAGCAGTGGGTTGCAGAGAAAAAGAAAAATGCTGGCAGAAAAATCCAATTGAGTGATTAAACAGCTCTTCATTTTCTGGCTTTATTTTTATGATAACAAATTTGTTCTCTGAAAAGTGTCCACAAAGCCAAGTATCTGATTAACATCTTTGTAGGGATGGTTTTTCACCTATTACTAAATTAAACTTGCTTCATTGGAAAGGCAGCAAGATGCATCCTCATTTCAATATCTATGGAAATAATACAGGTTGACACCAGGAAACATTAACGCCACTGCATCTTTGCTGTTTTCTCATGTGGAAGTCTGTTTAATGTGAAAACAAGGTGATATCTAATTAGCACACAGGTAAGGAATTAAGAAAATCTTTATTTAAGGGTGAAGATGTTTCTCACAAAATCGTTGCCCCAATGCATCATTGAAATTCAAGCTGGAAAGATGATTTTAATATATCACTTGTACATTTTGTATTGCTCTTCTGGTGACAATGTAGTTTGTTTTTGTCAATTACCATTTTAATAATCGGGTAAAGAAAATTAATTGGATTTTTGAAAGAAAACAATACTGTCAATATACTATTAAAACAAATTAAAATGGTAAAAGTTATTGTACTTTAAGTAAAAATAAAAGAGCAAAAATATCAATCCCAGTTTTGGATTACTTTAATTAACAAAAAAAATGCATATAGCAGAGGATAGTTTCAATCTGCCTACCTCTGGGTTATGGACCCAGCATGCTTCCATTACAGTACTCTGCTGCACATGTAAGTGCAAGAGATCCTGAAGCACTCACTCATCATGGGAAAGTACCAATGTGTTTCTTCATTGGTTGATGGAAGAAACATCTTACAAAAACTCTCCACATTATTGACTTTTTAAAATGTTTCTAGGAATCGTTCTAGATGAATGCTTATTAGCCTTTGTCAGTATATAGTTTTGCAAAGTGTTGCTGTGGCGCAATCAGTTAGTGTGTAAGGCTATTAACCAAAAGGTTGGTGGTTCAATCCCACCCAGGGACTTAATTGACCTTGTTATCAGATTTTGGTGATCTTTAAGTAGACAAGTCAAAATTTCAAACCCCCTGTTATGGTGTAGGGTACCTGGCCTTCTCTGATGTAATCAGAGTTAGATTTGATTCAGTGATTTTATAAAAACAGCTAGGAAGCACAATTTAGCAGTGGGTTGCAGAGAAAAAGAAATATGCTGGCAGAAAAATCCAATTGAGTGATTAAACAGCTCTTCATTTTCTGGCTTTATTTTTATGCTAACTAATTTGTTCTCTGAAAAGTGTCCACAAAGCCAAGTATCTGATTAACATATTTCTCTCTCCCATTCATCACATAAAATTTCTGTATGTAAACCATATTTTTCACACATTACATACCTTGCCGACCCGACTGGTCGGTTTACTGAATCAACCCGAACCGAGGTTGATCGCCCCCTTCCTGAACAACTGGCCCCCATAATTTGCAGGTGTTGCTTGCTCTACCTCTGACCTTTATCTCAGGGTCTTCAGCGAACCCTTACAAAAAACCAAAATATTAAAAGATAGGTTGACGGTGAAGTTTACCGAGCACCTCACTCACTCGCCCACGCCGACCAATACGCCCACACACTGATATAGCGCTGGCGTACTCGACCCAGGGCCCCTATGAACCTCTATTTACTGGAACATGCGAGAGATATCCGAAGAACACTTACTCTTTCCAGTAACTATTGGTTGTTGGACAATTCCTGAGTGACCAGCGAACTTCCCTTCAGAAAATAAAAAATTACACAAATAACGTCAGAATGTACAAATAGTTTTATGACCGGGTTTGTACACAAATGGTACTGGTCAGACTAACTTAATGCACACAATTACGTGCGGTACAATCGTTCAGCACATAAGCAACTAATCTTATGTACGGAGCGACCAGTGGAATCGACATTCAGCAGCTGCGAATTCCTTCAGCCTGAGCTTTTTATGGCCTATATGGGTGTCGCACCAACCCTTCTTGGTGTTGTGCCTTGTCTCTATAGCGGACTTCCTTGTCTGCTGTACTTGGACCTCCTGGTCTGTTATGCGACCTCCTGGTCTGACCTCCTGGTCTGTTACAGTATGACCTCCTGGTCTGCTACACTCTAATGCTCAAATTTTATGTTTAACCAGAGATGCCTCCCTAGCCACCACGTATGTCACTTACACGTATGTACTTCACGAGAACTCGATGATTTCTGTGGTTCAATCCCCAAAATTGTAAAAACAAACACTCACTCACCACATACACACTTTTGTTTCTATTTCTATTTCTGCGCAGAAATTTTTCTTTAGACCAGATGTGTTGTAAATTTGGAGAAGGATCTGTTAATTTAAATTTCGGATTTAAAATAGATTTGCGCTATTTATCGCCTGTTGCGCTATTTATCGCTTGTTGCGCTATTTATCGCCTGTTGCGATATTTATCGCTTATTGCGCTATTTATCGCTTATTGTGCTATTTAAAAATCAACACTATCGTGTGATTTGAGTTACGTGGGCGTACCCAGACGCTCCGTTGCATAATTTACGCTGCGTGCGTCGGCCTTTGCGTACGCGAGTCTCAGCCTTTTGTTAGAGACACGTGTATACAAAACCAATGTCCACCGTAACACAACTAACACGTTTTATCAATGTAGATGATCCTCAGTCGTCTACCGTGCAACACACCAATCTCTCCTTTTACCTTTAGGTAGAGCTGCGTGTGTGCTTTACACTTTATCCCTTAACGCATTACTTTTACACTTTAACTATGAAATAGCGACAAATCTCTCTTAGCACGTTTTATCAATTATAAAATGGCAAACAGGAGAGTGATATATGAAAATACACGAATGAAAAAGAAATGCAGATATGCGTGTGTGCGTACGCAAGATAGAAATAAACAGTTTTAAAAGACACTAGTGTGTTGTTCTTACCTCCGGTTCCCGGATTCCTTCAGCACCCTTTACTAAGCGAAACAGACGCTTATCCCGTCAGCACTGCGAAGAATATGATCTCCCGCCCTTTGCTGATGGATAATGTCTGCTGAAATTACCTAGCAGAGATATGTGAAGGACAGGACGAGCCGCCAATTGATAAAGCTAAATATTTATCTTATTTAAAACCCTTTGTGAGGTCTAAGAACACTGTACGCTATTTGCGTATGGAGTACCGTAAGGGTACGCTCGTTGCGTAACAATCGCTTAGCCGTGGTCGAGACGCTCAAGCGTCACGTTCGCTCACGGCCAAGAGATCACAGGCAGGCACGCTATTGGCTGCTGACTAACGTAATGGTTCGCTATAGCGTAACGGACGCTGTATCGGGAGCGGGCTGCTCAAGCGATACAGACGCTCACGAGAATACGCTGTTGGTATCGGGCACACTTATAGGTGAGCGACTACCGTAATGCTACGCTATCAGCGTAGCGGACGCTCGAGACCACGAGGAGATCACGAGCGGCGCCGACGCTCACAATGTTAAACCTTTATGTCTAAACCACAAACAATGTAATTTGCTGTAAAACCTTAGTGTAGAGATAGGGTGTAAATGCAACACTGTATAACCTTATTAACTCAAAAGCTGTTCGAGCGTCACCGACGCTCTGAGAATACTTAACACTATAAGAAATACACAAATACCGTGCTTAGGGTCCAACGCCTAATATATATATTATGAATGTTATACTTGCAAAAGAATTAATACAATACAAGTCATACACTACAATATAACATAGACTAACTAACCAGGTAACTACACAGTAAATACAATACAAGTACGTTTAAGAGAAAATGAGAGAAAGAGAAGAGAGAGAGAGAAAGATATGGCCCATAATAACAAGAAAAGACAATATGATTACGGAGAAAACTTACGCACAAAGGAAACGATCGCATGCGCCTCTGGACATCCAGCTCCCGATTTTCAGCAATGATAACCGATGAAGAGTGAGTGCTGGATGTGATCGGCCTGTCTATTTATGCCCCACACACAATACAATTCAATGGTCCCTACAATCTCATTGTTCATTGGACACAGGAATTCGTCTTCGCATTATAACAAAAGGTCATAGGTTGATTCATACAGGTGGGCTGTGACTATTTCCAACAGCTCAGGTGGGAGGGAAACTGGGTTTCCCGCCGCATGGATAAGTAAGTGCAAATACAGTAAATGTTCATAAACTTCTTATGTCCATAACTATTCGCACGAGCGATTGATCCGCTTCAAACCAACACCGGAATATTGCTAATTAAATACTCTTCCGATGGATACTAAACACCACTGTATTACTCCTGTCTGACCCTTCGTATCAAACAATGAGGGATCTCTCTGTCCAGGAACATACTACATTAACTAAACTTTCAGAATCTATCAAAGGGACCATAATTTACAAAATGCATTATATGGTGAAAATATGTAACGAAAGAGTCGCCCGCTAGACGCACACAATCTCTACCGTAAATGCGCATACCGTGCGCCTGCGGGTGCCCGCAACAGCGAGTATGCGCACGCACGGGAGAGCGCACGCATGCGCAGCAGGGACACATATGAGGTGCAAATATGGCAGTGTGCATCGTGATATTTTTCTGACTTTGACAGCTTACATGATTCTCCGCCCAGCGAAGAATTCTGGTGGCTTCCGCCATCGCCACTCTGCTCCTTGTGCCGCCTTGGCGGTTTACATGAACTAGTGCGGTGACGTTGTCTGACTGGATCAGAACTGGTTGGTCGCGAAGTAAGGTCTCCGCTTGACATAGGGCGTTGTATATGGCCCTTAGCTCCAGGATGTTGATGTGAAGACAAGTCTCCTGACTTGACCAAAGACCTTGGAAATTTCTTCCCTGTGTGGCTGCTCCCCAACCTCGGAGGCTCGCGTTCGTGGTCACCAGGATCCAGTCCTGAATGCCGAACCTGCGGCCCTCTAGAAGGTGAGCACTCTGCAGCCACCACAGGAGAGATACCCTGGCCCTGGGGGACAGGGTGATCAACTGATGAATCTGTAGATGTGACCCGGACCACTTGTCCAGTAGGTCCCATTGCAAGATCCTCGCATGGAACCTGCCGAAGGGAATGGCCTCGTATGATGCCACCATCATTCCCAGGACTCGAGTGCAGTGATGCACTGACACCTGTTTTGGTTTCAATAGGTTCCTGACCAGAGTCATGAGTTCCTGGGCCTTTTCTATCGGAAGATAAACCCTTTTCTGGTCCGTATCCAGAATAATGCCCAAGCAAAGTCAGACGAGTCGTAGGAACCAACTGCGACTTCGGGATATTGAGAATCCAGCCGTGTTGCTGTAACACCTTCAGTGAAAGTTATACGCTGTTCAGCAACTGCTCTCTTGATCTTGCTTTTATGAGGAGATCGTTCAAGTACGGGATAATTGTGACACCTTGCTTTCGCAGGAGCACCATAATTTCCGTCATTACCTTGGTGAAAATTCTCGGAGAAAATTCTGGAGAGACCAAACGGCAACGTCTGAAATTGGTAATGACAATACTGTACCGCAAATCTTAGGTACGCCTGATGAGGTGGATAAATGAGTACATGAAGGTATGCATCCTTTATGTCCAGAGATATCATAAAATCCCCCCCTTCTAGGCTGGCGATGACCGCTCTTAGCGATTCCATCTTGAACTTGAACCTTTTCAAGTATAGGTTCAGGGATTTTAAATTTAATATGGGTCTGACCAAACCGTCCGGTTTTGGGACTACAAACAGGGTCGAATAATTTCCATTTCCTTGTTGAAGCAGGGGAACCTTGACCACCACCTGTTGAAGATACAATTTGTGAATTGCATTTAACACTATCTCCCTTTCCTGGGGAGAAGATGGTAGGGCCGATTTGAAAAACCGGCGAGGAGGCACCTCTTCGAATTTCAGCTTGTAACCCTGAGAAACAATTTCTATTGCCTAGGGATCCACCTGCGAATGAACCCAGATGTGGCTGAAAACTCGAAGACGTGCCCCCAACTGGGCGGACTCCTTTAGCGGAGCCCCAGCGTCATGCGGTGGATTTTGTAGAGGCCGGGGAGGACTTCTGTTCCTGGGAACTAGCTGTGTTGTGCAGCTTCTTCCCTCTGCCCTTACCTCTGGCAAGAAAGGACACACCTCGTACTTTCTTGTTTCTCTGTGATCGAAAGGACTGCATTTGATAATGTGGTGCTTTCTTAGGCTGTGAGGGAATATAAGGCAAAAAATTTGATTTACCAGCTGTAGCTGTGGAGACTAGGTCCGAGAGACCTTCCCCAAACAATTCCTCACCCCTGTAAGGTAAAACCTCCATATACCTTTTTGAGTCGGCATCACCTGTCCATTGCCGGGTCCATAGGACTCGTCTAGCAGAAATTGACATAGCGTTTATTCTAGAACCCAGTAGACTAATGTCACTTTGAGCATCTCTTATATATAGGACAGCATCTTTTATATGCCCTATGGTCAATAACATAGCATCCTTATCTAGGGTCTCAATCTCTGCTGATAAGGTATCTGTCCATGCTGCCACCGCGCTACAACCCCGGCCGACGCAATTGCCGGTCTGAGTAAGGTACCAGAATGTGTGTAAATGGACTTTAGGGTAACCTCCTGCTTGCGGTCAGCATGGTCCCTGATGGTAGCCGTATCCTGGGATGGCAGCGCTACCTTTTTGGATAAGCGTGTCAATGCTTTATCCACCCTAGGGGAGGATTCCCACCGTATCCTGTCCATTGGCGGGAAAGGATACGCCATAAGAATCCTTTTGGGAATCTGCAGCTTTTTGTCTGGAGATTCCCAAGCTTTTTCACATAATTCGTTCAACTCATGTGAGGGGGGAAAGGTTATCTCAGGTTTCTTTCCCTTATAGATGTGTACCCTCGTGTCAGGGACAGGGGACTCTGTGATGTGCAAAACATCTTTTATTGCAATAATCATATATCGAATACATTTAGCCAATTTTGGCTGTAACTTTGCATCATCGTAGTCGACACTGGAGTCAGAATCCGTGTCGGTATCTGTGTCAACTATTTGGGATAGTGGGCGCTTTTGAGACCCCGAAGGTCCCTGCGACATAGGGACAGGCATGGGTTGACTCCCTGACTGTTCCCTAGCTTCAGCTTTGTCTAATCTCTTGTGTAATAAGTTTACATTAGCACTTAAAACATTTCACATATCCATTCAGTCAGGTGTCGGCGTTGTCGATGGAGACACCACATTAATTTGCTCCTGCTCCTCTCTAGGAGAGCCTTCTACCTCAGACATGTCGACACACGTGTACCGACACACCATACACTCAGGGAATCCTCTTATCTGAGGACAGTTCCCCAACAAGGCCCTTTGGAGAGACAGAGAGAGAGAGTATGCCAGCACACACCCCAGCGCTATATGACCCAGGAAAAAAACACAATAATTTTATGTTTACCCAGTAGCGCTGTATTTCCATATATATATGCGCCTAATTATGTGCCCCCCTCTTCTTTAAGACCCTCTTTCTACCGTGGTATAAGCAGGGGAGAGTCCGTGGAGCTTCCCCTCAGCGGTGCTGTGGAGAAAATGGTGCTGGTGAGTGCTGAGGGAGAAGCCCCACCCCCTCAGCGACGGGCTTCTGTCCCGCTCAAATATAGTAAAAAAATGGCGGGGGCTCTTATATATATATATACAGTGCCTAGCTGCATATATATTTATTTTGCCAAAGAGAGGTCTATATTGCTGCCCAGGGCGTCCCCCCTGAGCCCTTCACCCTTACACTGACTGCCGTGTGTGAGGTGTATGGGAGCAATGGAGCACAGCTTTACTGCTGTGCGTTACCTCAGTGAAGATCATGAAGTCTTCCGCCGCCTCTGAAGTCTTCTTTTCTTCTCATACTCACCCGGCTTCTATCTTCCGGCTCTGCGAGGGGGACGGCGGCGCGGCTCTGGGACGGACGGCGAGGGTGAGACCTGCGTACCGATCCCTCTGGAGCTAATGCTGTACAGTAGCCTAAGAAGCAGAGCCTATCAACTCACAGAAGTAGGTGTGCATCTCTCCCCTCCGCCCCTCGATGCAGGGAGTCTGTTGCCAGCAGGCTCCCTGAAAATAAAAAAATCTAACAAATATACTTTCTGTCAGGAAACTCAGGAGAGCTCCCTGAAAAGCACCCAGTCTCCTCTGGGCACAGTAGTAAACTGAGGTCTGGAGGAGGGGCATAGAGGGAGGAGCCAGTGCACACCCAGATCTAAAGTCTTTCTTTAAGTGCCCATGTCTCCTGCGGAGCCCGTCTATCCCCCATGGTCCTTACGGAGTCCCCAGCATCCTCTAGGACGTAAGAGAAAAATTATGCTGGCAGAAAAATCCAATTGAGTGATTAAACAGCTCCAGAGCTGCTCTGTAAGGCAAGTAAAAGGGTGTGGGCCCTGCAGCACTACCTGTAGTTTGCATTGTGCATTGGAAGCCTAGTTTGCTGTCTGTTTCCACTTCTTTTTTCTTGAGCCCCTCCCGTCTATACCCTTGTGCACTATCCTGACTTCTCCTCCCGTCTGCTTACTTTGTGCCTTCCAATGCACAATGCAAACTACAGGTAGTGCTGCAGGGCCCACACCCTTTTACTTGCCTTACAGAGCAGCTCTTGAGCTGTTACAGTGCCCAGCTGCTGCAAGAAATCAGCGTGAATGCTTCAGGGGCTGGGGCATGGCCAACATGAGCCCCACACCGAAGGAGGGTGGGGGTGTTTAATGCGAACTAGGGGTCTCGCACAATGCGAACTACAGGTAGTGCTGCAGGGCCCACACCCTTTTACTTGCCTTACAGAGCAGCTCTGGAGCTGTTACAGTGCCCAGCTGCTGCAAGAAATCAGCTTGAATGCTTCAGGGGCTGGGGCATAGCCAACATGAGCCCCACACCGACGGAGGGTGGAAGTGTTTAATGCAAACTAGGGGTCATCCAAGTGCCGCAAAAGGCCGCCATGCCCTGCACGCCCCTTTTCTCTTTTCATATGCAGACGAGGGTTGAAGCCAACTTTGACCCACTGCTTGGATGACATCGCCATATGCAAATCCATCTGCTGCAGGCCTTCCCCCAGGAATGCTTGCACTAGTTGTTGCATTTGGTTTGTTGTTTGGGGGTGCTTCAGTATTAGGCAGCCTTCTGCCCTCCCATGTTCATCTGAAAATATGTGTTCTCCCTGCAGTTGTTGTCCCCAGATGAGAGTTCCCTTGTGCTGCCTCAGTTGAATCTCCTTTACTTGACAGAGATGTGCCTGAGCAGCGGCCCTCCCCAGCCCTATCCCAAATCATACTTATTTTGCATAGGAGATACCATGGTCATGAAGACTGTTCTCCCAGGGTGCGGTTCATTCATTGCATTCTGGGTATGCTGACCCCTGTGATTTCCCCAAATGTGGGAAACTCGACTGCATTATTTAATGCGAACTAGGGGTCATCCAAGCACCGCAAAAGGCCGCCATGCCCTGCATACCCCTTTTCTCTTTTCATAAGCAGACGAGGTTTGAAGCCAACTTTGACCCACTGCTTGGATGACATCACTTGCTGCCTTTCCAATGAAGCAAGTTTAATTTAATAATAGGTGAAAAACCATCCCTACAAAGGTGTTAATCAGATACTTGGCTTTGTGGACACTTTTCAGAGCACAAATTTGTTAGCATAAAAATAAAGCCAGAAAATGAAGAGCTGTTTAATCACTCAATTGGATTTTTCTGCCAGCATATTTCTTTTTCTCTGCAACCCACTGCTAAATTGTGCTTCGTGGCTGTTTTTTTTATAAAATCACTTAATCAAATCTAACTCTGATTACATCAGAGAAGGCCATGTACCCTACACCATAAGAGGTGGTTTGAAATTTTTACTTGTCTACTTAAAGATCACCAAAATCTGATAACGAGGTCAATTACGTCCCTAGGTGGGATTGAACCACCAACCTTTTGGTTAACAACTGAACACGCTAACTGTTTGCGCCTCAGAGACACTTTGCAAAAGTACATACTGACAAAGGTTAATAAGCATTCATCTAGAACGTTTCCTAGAAAAACTTTAAAAAGTCAATAATCTGGAGAGTTTTTGTAAGATGTTCCTTCCATCAACCAATGAAGAAACACATTGGTACTTTCCCATGATGAGTGAGTGCTTCAGGATCTCTTGCACTTACATGTGCAGCAAAGGACTACAATGGAAGCATGCTGGGCCTATAACCCAGAGGTAGGCAGATTGCAACTGTCCTCTGCTATATGCATTTTTTTTGTTAATTAAAGTAATCCAAAACTGGGATTGATATTTTGGCTCTTTTATTTTTACTTAAAGTACAATAACTTTTACTGTTTTAATTTGTTTTAATAGTATATTGACAGTATTGTTTTCTTTCAAAAATCCACTTAATTTTCTTTACCCTATTATTAAAATGGTAATTGACAAAAACAAACTACATTGTCACCAGAAGAGCAATACAAAATGTACAAGTGATATATTAAAATCATCTTTTCAGCTTGAATTTCAATGATGCATTGAGGTAACGATTTTGTGAGAAACATCTTCACCCTTAAATAAAGATTTTCTTAATTCCCTACCTGTGTGCTAATTAGATATCACCTTGTTTTCACATTAAACAGACTTTCACATGAGAAAGCAGCAAGGATGCAGTGGCGTTAATGTTTCCTGGTGTCAACCTGTATTATTTCAGTAGACATTGAAATGAGGATGCATCTTGCTGCCTTTCCAATGAAGCAAGTTTAATTTAGTAATAGGTTAAAAACCATCCCTACAAAGGTGTTAATCAGAGACTTGGCTTTGTGGACACTTTTCAGAGAACAAATTTGTTAGCATAAAAATAAAGCCAGAAAATGAAGAGCTGTTTAATCACTCAATTGGATTTTTCTGCCAGCATTTTTCTTTTTCTCTGCAACCCACTGCTAAATTGTGCTTCCTAGCTGTTTTTTTTATAAAATCACTTAATCAAATCTAACTCTGATTACATCAGAGAAGGCCAGGTACCCTACACCATAAGAGGGGGTTTGAAATTTTGACTTGTCTACTTAAAGGTCACCGAAATCTGATAACAAGGTCAATTATGTCCCTGGGTGGGATTGAACCACCAACCTTTTGGTAAATAGCCTTATACACTAACTGATTGCGCCACAGCGACACTTTTCAAAAGTACATACTGACAAAGGCTAATAAGCATTCATCTAGAACGTTTCCTAGAAACATTTTAAAAAGTCAATAATGTGGAGAGTTTTTGTAAGATGTTTCTTCCATCAACCAATGAAGAAACACATTGGTACTTTCCTATGATGAGTGAGTGCTTCAGGATCTCTTGCACTTACATGTGCAGCAGAGTACTGTAATGGAAGCATGCTGGGTCCATAACCCAGAGGTAGGCAGATTGAAACTATCCTCTGCTATATGCATTGTTTTTATTAATTAAAGTAATCCAAAACTGGGATTGATATTTTTGCTCTTTTATTTTTACTTAAAGTACAATAACTTTTACCATTTTAATTTGTTTTAATAGTATATTGACAGTATTGTTTTCTTTCAAAAATCCAATTAATTTTCTTTACCCGATTATTAAAATGGTAATTGACAAAAACAATCTACATTGTCACCAGAAGAGCAGTACAAAATGTACAAGTGATATATTAAAATCATCTTTCCAGCTTGAATTTCAATGATGCCTTGGTGCAACAATTTTGTGAGAAACATCTTCACCCATAAAGAAAGATTTTCTTAATTCCTTACCTGTGTGCTGATTAGATATCACCTTGTTTTCACATTAAACAGACTTCCCCATGAGGAAGCAGCAAGGATGCAGTGACGTTTATGTTTCCTGGTGTCAACCTGTATTATTTCAGTAGACATTGAAATGAGGATGCATCTTGCTGCCTTTCCAATGAAGCAAGTTTAATTCAGTAATAGGTGAAAAACCATTCCTACAAAGGTGTTAATCAGAGACTTGGCTTTGTGGACACTTTTCAGAGAGCAAATTTGTTAGCATAAACATAAAATCAGAAAATGAAGAGCTGTTTAATCACTCAATTGGACTTTTCTGCCAGCATAATTTTTTTTCTCTGCAACCCACTGCTAAATTGTGCTTCCTAGCTGTTTTTTATAAAATCACTGAATCAAATCTAATTCTGATTACATCAGAGAAGGCCGGGTACCCTACACCATAAGAGGGGGTTTGAAATTTTGACTTGTCTACTTAAAGATCACCAAAATCTGATAACAAGGTCTATTACGTCCCTGGGTGGGATTGAATCACCAACCTTTAGGTTAATAGCCATACACACTAACTGATTGCGCCACAGCGACACTTTGCAAAAGTACATACTGACAAAGGCTAATAAGCATTCATCTAGAACGTTTCCTAGAAAAACTTTAAAAAGTCAATAATCTGGAGAATTTTTGTAAGAAACACATTGGTACATTCCCATGATGAGTGAGTGCTTCAGGATCTCTTGCACTTACATGGGCTATTAACCAAAAGGTTCCCACCCAGTGATGTAATTGACCTTGTGATCAGATTTTGGTGATCTTTAAGTAGACAAGTCAAAATTTCAAACCCCCTCTTATGGTGTAGGGTACCTGGCCTTCTCTGACGTAATCAGAGTTAGATTTAATTAAGGTGCACAAGGGCATAGAAGGGAGCGGTTTAAGAAAAGAGAAGTGGAAACAGACAGCAAACTAGGCTGGAGAGAGACCTGAGACAAAGAGATCTGAATTATACGAGAGCCGACCAGGGGAAACACAAATTATGCAGTCAAGTTTCCCACATTTGGGGAAATCGCAGGAGCAGCACACCCAGAGTGCAATGGGTGAGCCTTTCCCTGGGAGAAGCACCTTCCTGATCATAGTATCTCACCTGGCAGGTAAGTAGGAGTTGGGCTAGTGCTGGGGAGGGTCGCTGCTCGGGTACCCCCCTGTCAAGTGAAGGAGATCCAACTGAGGCAGCACAAGGGAACTCTCGAAAGAAGAACAAGGCTAGAGGAAGATCTGAGACAAAGAAATCTGACTTTTACCAGAGCTGACCAGAGGAAAGCACAAACACAGTACCCCACTACCACCAGGAAACATTAACGCCACTGCATCCTTGCTGCTTTCTCATGTGGAAGTCTATTTAATGTGAAAACAAGGTGATATCTAATTAGCACACAGAAAAGAAAATTAAGTGAATTTTTGAAAGAAAACAATACTGTCAATATACTATTAAAACAAATTAAAATGGTAAAAGTTATTGTACTTTAAGTAAAAATAAAAGAGCAAAAATATCAATCCCAGTTTTGGATTACTTTAATTAACAAAAAAAATGCATATAGCAGAGGATAGTTTCAATCTTTCTACCTCTGGGTTATGGGCCCAGCATGCTTCCATTGCAGTACTCTGCTGCACATGTAAGTGCAAGAGATCCTGAAGCACTCACTCATCATGGGAAAGTACCAATGTGTTTCTTCATTGGTTGATGGCAGAAACATCTTACAAAAACACTCCAGATTATTGACTTTTTAAAGTTTTTCTAGGAAACGTTCTAGATGATTGTTTATTAGCCTTTGTCAGTATGGAATTTTGCAAAGTGTCGCTGTGGCGCAATCAGTTAGTGTGTATGGCTATTAACCAAAAGGTTGGTGGTTCAATCCCACCCAGGGATGTAATTGACTTTGTTATCAGATTTTGGTGATCTTTAAGTAGACAAGTCAAAATTTCAAACCCCCTGTTATGGTGTTAGGTATTTAGACTTCTCTGATGTAATCAGAGTTAGATTTGATTCAGTGATTTTATAAAAACAGCTAGGAAGCACAATTTAGCAGTGGGTTGCAGAGAAAAAGAAATATGCTGGCAAAAAAATCCAATTGAGTGATTAAACAGCTCTTGGATGGTTTTTCACCTATTACTAAATTAAACTTGCTTCATTGGAAAGGCAGCAAGATGCATCCTCATTTCAATATCTACTGAAATAATACAGGTTGACACCAGGAAACATTAACGCCACTGCATCCTTGCTGCTTTCTCATGTGGAAGTCTGTTTAATGTGAAAACAAGGTGATATCTAATTAGCACACAGGTAAGGAATTAAGAAAATCTTTATTAAAGGGTGAAGATGTTTCTCACAAAATCGTTGCCCCAATGCATCATTGAAATTCAAGCTGGAAAGATGATTTTAATATATCACTTGTACATTTTGTATTGCTCTTCTGGTGACAATGTAGTTTGTTTTTGTCAATTACCATTTTAATAATCGGGTAAAGAAAATTAATTGGATTTTTGAAAGAAAACAATACTGTCAATATACTATTAAAACAAATTAAAATGGTAAAAGTTATTGTACTTTAAGTAAAAATAAAAGAGCAAAAATATCAATCCCAGTTTTGGATTACTTTAATTAACAAAAAAAAATGCATATAGCAGAGGATAGTTTCAATCTGCCTACCTCTGGGTTATGGACCCAGCATGCTTCCATTACAGTACTCTGCTGCACATGTAAGTGCAAGAGGTCCTGAAGCACTCACTCATCATGGGAAAGTTCCAATGTGTTTCTTTATTGGTTGATGGAAGAAACATCTTACAAAAACTCTCCACATTATTGACTTTTTAAAATGTTTCTAGGAAACGTTCTAGATGAATGCTTATTAGCATTTGTCAGTAGGTACTTTTGCAAAGTGTCGCTGTGGCGCAATCAGTCTGTGTGTATGGTTATTAACTAAAAGGTTGGTGGTTCAATCCCACCCAGGGACGTAATTGACCTTGTTATCAGATTTTGGTGATCTTTAAGTAGACAAGTCAAAATTTCAAACCCCCTGTTATGGTGTAGGGTACCTGGCCTTCTCTGATGTAATCAGAGTTAGATTTGATTCAGTGATTTTATAAAAACAGCTAGGAAGCACAATTTAGCAGTGAGTTGCAGAGAAAAAGAAATATGCTGGCAAAAAAATCCAATTGAGTGATTAAACAGCTCTTCATTTTCTGGCTTTATTTTTATGCTAACAAATTTGTTCTCTGAAAAGTGTCCACAAAGCCAAGTCTCTGATTAACACCTTTGTAGGGATGGTTTTTCACCTATTACTAAATTAAACTTGCTTCATTGGAAAGGCAGCAAGATGCATCCTCATTTCAATATCTACTGAAATAATACAGGTTGACACCAGGAAACATTAACTCCACTGCATCCTTGCTGCTTTCTCATGTGGAAGTCTGTTTAATGTGAAAACAAGGTGATATCTAATTAGCACACAGGTAAGGAATTAAGAAAATCTTTATTTAAGGGTGAAGATGTTTCTCACAAAATCGTTGCCCCAATGCATCATTGAAATTCAAGCTGGAAAGATGATTTTAATATATCACTTGTACATTTTGTATTGCTCTTCTGGTGACAATGTAGTTTGTTTTTGTCAATTACCATTATAAAAATAGGGTAAAGAAAATTAAGTGGATTTTTGAAAGAAAACAATACTGTCAATATACTATTAAAACAAATTAAAATGGTAAAAGTTATTGTACTTTAAAGTAAAAATAAAAGAGCAAAAATATCAATCCCAGTTTTGGATTACTTTAATTAACAATAAAAAATGCATATAGCAGAGGATAGTTTCAATCTGCCTACCTCTGGGTTATGGGCCCAGCATGTTTCCAATGCAGTACTCTGCTGCACATGTAAGTGCAAGAGATCCTGAAGCACTCACTCATCATGGGAAAGTACCAATGTGTTTCTTCGTTGGTTGATGGAAGAAACATCTTACAAAAACTCTCCAGATTATTGACTTTTTAAAGTTTTTCTAGGAAACGTTCTAGATGAATGCTTATTAGCCTTTGTCAGTATGTAAGTTTGCAAAGTGTCTCTGTGGCGCAATCGGTTAGTGTGTTTGGTTATTAATCAAAGGGTTGGTGGTTCAATCCCACCCAGGGATGTAATTGACCTTGTTATCAGATTTTGGTGATCTTTAAGTAGACTAGTCAAAATTTCAAACCCCCTGTTATGGTGTAGGGTACCTGGCCTTCTCTGATGTAATCAGAGTTAGATTTGATTAAGTGATTTTATAAAAAAACAGCTAGGAAGCACAATTTAGCAGTGGGTTGCAGAGAAAAAGAAATATGCTGGCAGAAAAATCCAATTGAGTGATTAAACTGCTCTTCATTTTCTGGCTTTATTTTTATGCTAACTAATTTGTTCTCTGAAAAGTGTCCACAAAGCCAAGTGTCTGATTAACATCTTTGTAGGGATGGTTTTTCACCTATTACTAAATTAAACTTGCTTCATTGGAAAGGCAGCAAGATGCATCCTCATTTCAATATCTACGGAAATAATACAGGTTGACACCAGGAAACATTAACGCCACTGCATCTTTGCTGTTTTCTCATGTGGAAGTCTGTTTAATGTGAAAACAAGGTGATATCTAATTAGCACACAGGTAAGGAATTAAGAAAATCTTTATTTAAGGGTGAAGATGTTTCTCACAAAATCGTTGCCCCAATGCATCATTGAAATTCAAGCTGGAAAGATGATTTTAATATATCACTTGTACATTTTGTATTGCTCTTCTGGTGACAATGTAGTTTGTTTTTGTCAATTGCCATTTTAATAATCGGGTAAAGAAAATTAATTGGATTTTTGAAAGAAAACAATACTGTCAATATACTATTAAAACAAATTAAAATGGTAAAAGTTATTGTACTTTAAGTAAAAATAAAAGAGCACAAATATCAATCCCAGTTTTGGATTACTTTAATTAACAAAAAAAATGCATATAGCAGAGGATAGTTTCAATCTGCCTACCTCTGGGTTATGGACCCAGCATGCTTCCATTACAGTACTCTGCTGCACATGTAAGTGCAAGAGATCCTGAAGCACTCACTCATCATGGGAAAGTACCAATGTGTTTCTTCATTGGTTGATGGAAGAAACATCTTACAAAAACTCTCCAGATTATTGACTATTTAAAGTTTTTATAGGAAACGTTCTAGATGAATGCTTATTAGCCTTTGTCAGTAAATACTTTTGCAAAGTGTCGCTGTGGCGCAATCAGTTAGTGTGTATGGCTATTAACCAAAAGGTTGGTGGTTCAACCCCACCCAGGGACGTAATTGACCTTGTTATCAGATTTTGTTGATCTTTAAGTAGACAAGTCAAAATTTCGAAAACCCCTGTTATGGTGTAGGGTACCTGGCCTTCTCTGATGTAATCAGAGTTAGATTTGATTCGGTGATTTTATAAAAACAGCTAGGAAGCACAATTTAGCAGTGGGTTGCAGAGAAAAAGAAATATGCTGGCAAAAAAATCCAATTGAGTGATTAAACAGCTC
Organism: Pseudophryne corroboree; assembly: GCF_028390025.1. Lineage (NCBI taxonomy): Eukaryota > Metazoa > Chordata > Amphibia > Anura > Myobatrachidae > Pseudophryne > Pseudophryne corroboree. Next base: position 90,503 of record NW_026968921.1, read on the forward strand.
TTCATTTTCTGGCTTTATTTTTATGCTAACAAATTTGTTCTCTGAAAAGTGTCCACAAAGCCAAGTATCTGATTAACATCTTTGTAGGGATGGTTTTTCACCTATTACTAAATTAAACTTGCTTCATTGGAAAGGCAGCAAGATGCATCCTCATTTCAATATCTACTGAAATAATACAGGTTGACACCAGGAAACATTAACGCCACTGCATCCTTGCTGCTTTCTCATGTGGAAGTCTGTTTAATGTGAAAACAAGGTGATATCTAATTAGCACACAGGTAAGGAATTAAGAAAATCTTTATTTAAGGGTGAAGATTTTTCTCACAAAATCGTTGCCCCAATGCATCATTGAAATTCAAGCTGGAAAGATGATTTTAATATATCACTTGTACATTTTGTATTGCTCTTCTGGTGACAATGTAGTTTGCTTTTGTCAATTACCATTTTAATAATCGGGTAAAGAAAATTAATTGGATTTTTGAAAGAAAACAATACTGTCAATATACTATTAAAACAAATTAAAATGGTAAAAGTTATTGTACTTTAAGTAAAAATAAAAGAGCAAAAATATCAATCCCAGTTTTGGATTACTTTAATTAACAAAAAAAATGCATATAGCAGAGGATAGTTTCAATCTGCCTACCTCTGGGTTATGGACCCAGCATGCTTCCATTACAGTACTCTGCTGCACATGTAAGTGCAAGAGATCCTGAAGCACTCACTCATCATGGGAAAGTACCAATGTGTTTCTTCATTGGTTGATGGAAGAAACATCTTACAAAAACTCTCCACATTATTGACTTTTTAAAATGTTTCTAGGAATCGTTCTAGATGAATGCTTATTAGTCTTTGTCAGTAAGTACTTTTGCAAAGTGTCGCTGTGGCGCAATCAGTTAGTGTGTGAGGCTATTAACCAAAAGGTTGGTGGTTCAATCCCACCCAGGGACTTAATTGACCTTGTTATCAGATTTTGGTGATCTTTAAGTAGACAAGTCAAAATTTCAAACCCCCTGTTATGGTGTAGGGTACCTGGCCTTCTCTGATGTAATCAGAGTTAGATTTGATTTAGTGATTTTATAAAAACAGCTAGGAAGCACAATTTAGCAGTGAGTTGCAGAGAAAAAGAAATATGCTGGCAAAAAAATCCAATTGAGTGATTAAACAGCTCTTCATTTTCTGGCTTTATTTTTATGCTAACAAATTTGTTCTCTGAAAAGTGTCCACAAAGCCAAGTCTCTGATTAACATCTTTGTAGGGATGGTTTTTCACCTATTACTAAATTAAACTTGCTTCATTGGAAAGGCAGCAAGATGCATCCTCATTTCAATGTCTACTGAAATAATACAGGTTGACACCAGGAAACATTAACGCCACTGCATCCTTGCTGCTTTCGCATGTGGAAGTCTGTTTAATGTGAAAACAAGGTGATATCTAATTAGCACACAGGTAAGGAATTAAGAAAATCTTTATTTAAGGGTGAAGGTGTTTCTCACAAAATCGTTGCCCCAATGCATCATTGAAATTCAAGCTGGAAAGATGATTTTAATATATCACTTGTACATTTTGTATTGCTCTTCTGGTGACAATGTAGTTTGTTTTTGTCAATTACCATTATAATAATAGGGTAAAGAAAATTAAGTGGATTTTTGAAAGAAAACAATACTGTCAATATACTATTAAAACAAATTAAAATGGTAAAAGTTATTGTACTTTAAGTAAAAATAAAAGAGCAAAAATATCAATCCCAGTTTTGGATTACTTTAATTAACAATAAAAAATGCATATAGCAGAGGATAGTTTCAATCTGCCTACCTCTGGGTTATGGGCCCAGCATGCTTTCATTGCAGTACTCTGCTGCACATGTAAGTGCAAGAGATCCTGAAGCACTCACTCATCATGCGAAAGTACCAATGTGTTTCTTCATTGGTTGCTGGAAGAAACATCTTACAAAAACTCTCCAGATTATTGATTTTTTAAAGTTTTTCTAGGAAACGTTCTAGATGAATGCTTATTAGTCTTTGTCAGTATGTACTTTTTGCAAAGTGTCTCTGTGGCGCAATCGGTTAGTGTGTTCAGCTATTAATCAAAAGGTTGGTGGTTCAATCCCTCCCAGGGACATAATTGACCTTGTGATCAGATTTTGGTGATATTTAAGTAGACAAGTCAAAATTGCAAACCCCCTGTTATGGTGTAGGGTACCTGGCCTTCTCTGATGTAATCAGAGTTAGATTTGATTAAGTGATTTTATAAAAAAACAGCTAGGAAGCACAATTTAGCAGTGGGTTGCAGAGAAAAAGAATAATGCTGGCAGAAAAATCCAATTGAGTGATTAAACAGCTCTTCATTTTCTGGCTTTATTTTTATGATAACAAATTTGTTCTCTGAAAAGTGTCCACAAAGTCAAATATCTGATTAACATCTTTGTAGGGATGGTTTTTCACCTATTACTAAATTAAACTTGCTTCATTGGAAAGGCAGCAAGATGCATCCTCATTTCAATATCTACGGAAATAATACAGGTTGACACCAGGAAACATTAACGCCACTGCATCTTTACTGTTTTCTCATGTGGAAGTCTGTTTAATGTGAAAACAAGGTGATATCTAATTAGCACACAGGTAAGGAATTAAGAAAATCTTTATTTAAGGGTGAAGATGTTTCTCACAAAATCGTTGCCCCAATGCATCATTGAAATTCAAGCTGGAAAGATGATTTTAATATATCACTTGTACATTTTGTATTGCTCTTCTGGTGACAATGTAGTTTGTTTTTGTCAATTACCATTTTAATAATCGGGTAAAGAAAATTAAGTGGATTTTTGAAAGAAAACAATACTGTCAATATACTATTAAAACAAATTAAAATGGTAAAAGTTATTGTACTTTAAGTAAAAATAAAAGAGCAAAAATATCAATCCCAGTTTTGGATTACGTTAATTAACAAAAAAAAATGCATATAGCAGAGGATAGTTTCAATCTGCCTACCTCTGGGTTATGGACCCAGCATGCTTCCATTACAGTACTCTGCTGCACATGTAAGTGCAAAAGATCCTGAAGCACTCACTCATCATGGGAAAGTACCAATGTGTTTCTTCATTGGTTGATGGAAGAAACATCTTACAAAAACTCTCCACATTATTGACTTTTTAAAATGTTTCTAGGAATCGTTCTAGATGAATGCTTATTAGCCTTTGTCAGTATGTACTTTCGCAAAGTGTCGCTGTGGCGCAATCAGTTAGTGTGTAAGGCTATTAACCAAAAGGTTGGTGGTTCAATCCCACCCAGGGACTTAATTGACCTTGTTATCAGATTTTGGTGATCTTTAAGTAGACAAGTCAAAATTTCAAACCCCCTGTTATGGTGTAGGGTACCTGGCCTTCTCTGATGTAGTTAGATTTGATTCAGTGATTTTATAAAAACAGCTAGGAAGCACAATTTAGCAGTGGGTTGCAGAGAAAAAGAAATATGCTGGCAGAAAAATCCAATTGAGTGATTAAACAGCTCTTCATTTTCTGGCTTTATTTTTATGCTAACTAATTTGTTCTCTGAAAAGTGTCCACAAAGCCAAGTATCTGATTAACATATTTGTAGGGATGGTTTTTCATCTATTACTAAATTAAACTTGCTTCATTGGAAAGGCAGCAAGATGCATCCTCATTTCAATATCTACTGAAATAATACAGGTTGACACCAGGAAACATTAACGCCACTGCATCCTTGCTGCTTTCTCATGTGGAAGTCTGTTTAATGTGAAAACAAGGTGATATCTAATTAGCACACAGGTAAGGAATTAAGAAAATCTTTATTTAAGGGTGAAGATGTTTCTCACATAATCGTTGCCCCAATGCATCATTGAAATTCAAGCTGGAAAGATGATTTTAATGTATCACTTGTACATTTTGTATTGCTCTTCTGGTGACAATGTAGTTTGTTTTTGTCAATTACCATTTTAATAATAGGGTAAAGAAAATTAAGTGGATTTTTGAAAGAAAACAATACTGTCAATATACTATTAAAACAAATTAAAATGGTAAAAGTTATTGTACTTTAAGTAAAAATAAAAGCTAAAATATCAATCCCAGTTTTGGATTACTTTAATGAACAAAAAAAAATGCATATAGCAAAGGATAGTTTCAATCTGCCTACCTCTGGGTTATGGGCCCAGCATGCTTCCATTGCAGTACTCTGCTGCACATTTAAGTGCAAGAGATCCTGAAGCACTCACTCATCATGCGAAAGTACCAATGTGTTTCTTCATTGGTTGCTGGAAGAAACATCTTACAAAAACTCTCCAGATTATTGACTTTTTAAAGTTTTTCTAGGAAACGTTCTAGATGAATGCTTATTAGTCTTTGTCAGTATGGACTTTTTGCAAAGTGTCTCTGTGGCGCAATCTGTTAGTGTGTTCAGCTATTAATCAAAAGGTTGGTGGTTCAATCCCACCCAGGGACGTAATTGACCTTGTGATCAGATTTTGGTGATATTTAAGTAGACAAGTCAAAATTGCAAACCCTCTCTTATGGTGTAGGGTACCTGGCCTTCTCTGATGTAATCAGAGTTAGATTTGATTAAGTGATTTTATAAAAAAAACAGCTAGGAAGCACAATTTAGCAGTGGGTTGCAGAGAAAAAGAAAAATGCTGGCAGAAAAATCCAATTGAGTGATTAAACAGCTCTTCATTTTCTGGCTTTATTTTTATGATAACAAATTTGTTCTCTGAAAAGTGTCCACAAAGCCAAGTATCTGATTAACATCTTTGTAGGGATGGTTTTTCACCTATTACTAAATTAAACTTGCTTCATTAAAAAGGCAGCAAGATGCATCCTCATTTCAATATCTACAGAAATAATACAGGTTGACACCAGGAAACATTAACACCACTGCATCTTTGCTGTTTTCTCATGTGGAAGTCTGTTTAATGTGAAAACAAGGTGATATCTAATTAGCACACAGGTAAAGAATTAAGAAAATCTTTATTTAAGGGTGAAGATGTTTCTCACAAAATCGTTGCCCCAATGCATCATTGAAATTCAAGCTGGAAAGATGATTTTAATATATCACTTGTACATTTTGTATTGCTCTTCTGGTGACAATGTAGTTTGTTTTTGTCAATTACCATTTTAATAATCGGGTAAAGAAAATTAATTGGATTTTTGAAAGAAAACAATACTGTCAATATACTATTAAAACAAATTAAAATGGTAAAAGTTATTGTACTTTAAGTAAAAATAAAAGCTAAAATATCAATCCCAGTTTTGGATTACTTTAATGAACAAAAAAAAATGCATATAGCAAAGGATAGTTTCAATCTGGCTACCTCTGGGTTATGGGCCCAGCATGCTTCCATTGCAGTACTCTGCTGCACATGTAAGTGCAAGAGATCCTGAAGCACTCACTCATCATGCGAAAGTACCAATGTGTTTCTTCGTTGGTTGCTGGAAGAAACATCTTACAAAAACTCTCCAGATTATTGACTTTTTAAAGTTTTTTTAGGAAACGTTCTAGATGAATGCTTATTAGTCTTTGTCAGTATGTACTTTTTGCAAAGTGTCTCTGTGGCGCAATTGGTTAGTGTGTTCAGCTATTAATCAAAAAGTTGGTGGTTCAATCCCACCCAGGGACATAATTGACCTTGTGATCAGATTTTGGTGATATTTAAGTAGACAAGTCAAAATTGCAAACCCCCTCTTATGGTGTAGGGTACCTGGCCTTCTCTGATGTAATCAGAGTTAGATTTGATTAAGTGATTTTATAAAAAAACAGCTAGGAAGCACAATTTAGCAGTGGGTTGCAGAGAAAAAGAAAAATGCTGGCAGAAAAATCCAATTGAGTGATTAAACAGCTCTTCATTTTCTGGCTTTATTTTTATGATAACAAATTTGTTCTCTGAAAAGTGTCCACAAAGCCAAGTATCTGATTAACATTTTTGTAGGGATGGTTTTTCACCTATTACTAAATTAAACTTGCTTCATTGGAAAGGCAGCAAGATGCATCCTCATTTCAATATCTACGGAAATAATACAGGTTGACACCAGGAAACATTAACGCCACTGCATCTTTGCTGTTTTCTCATGTGGAAGTCTGTTTAATGTGAAAACAAGGTGATATCTAATTAGCACACAGGTAAGGAATTAAGAAAATCTTTATTTAAGGGTGAAGATGTTTCTCACAAAATCGTTGCCCCAATGCATCATTGAAATTCAAGCTGGAAAGATGATTTTAATATATCACTTGTACATTTTGTATTGCTCTTCTGGTGACAATGTAGTTTGTTTTTGTCAATTACCATTTTAAAAATCGGGTAAAGAAAATTAATTGGATTTTTGAAAGAAAACAATACTGTCAATATACTATTAAAACAAATTAAAATGGTAAAAGTTATTGTACTTTAAGTAAAAATAAAAGCTAAAATATCAATCCCAGTTTTGGATTACTTTAATGAACAAAAAAAAAATGCATATAGCAAAGGATAGTTTCAATCTGCCTACCTCTGGGTTATGGGCCCAGCATGCTTCCAGTGCAGTACTCTGCTGCACATGTAAGTGCAAGAGATCCTGAAGCACTCACTCATCATGCGAAAGTACCAATGTGTTTCTTCATTGGTTGCTGGAAGAAACATCTTACAAAAACTCTCCAGATTATTGACTTTTTAAAGTTTTTCTAGGAAACGTTCTAGATGAATGCTTATTAGTCTTTGTCAGTATGTACTTTTTGCAAAGTGTCTCTGTGGCGCAATCGGTTAGTGTGTTCAGCTATTAATCAGAAGGTTGGTGGTTCAATCCCACCCAGGGACGTAATTGACATTGTGATCAGATTTTGGTAATATTTAAGTAGACAAGTCAAAATTGCAAAACCCCTCTTATGGTGTAGGGTACCTGGCCTTCTCTGATGTAATCAGAGTTAGATTTGATTAAGTGATTTTATAAAAAAAACAGCTAGGAAGCACAATTTAGCAGTGGGTTGCAGAGAAAAAGAAAAATGCTGGCAGAAAAATCCAATTGAGTGATTAAACAGCTCTTCATTTTCTGGCTTTATTTTTATGATAACAAATTTGTTCTCTGAAAAGTGTCCACAAAGCCAAGTATCTGATTAACATCTTTGTAGGGATGGTTTTTCACCTATTACTAAATTAAACTTGCTTCATTGGAAAGGCAGCAAGATGCATCCTCATTTCAATATCTACGGAAATAATACAGGTTGACACCAGGAAACATTAACGCCACTGCATCTTTGCTGTTTTCTCATGTGGAAGTCTGTTTAATGTGAAAACAAAGTGATATCTAATTAGCACACAGGTAAGGAATTAAGAAAATCTTTATTTAAGGGTGAAGATGTTTCTCACAAAATCGTTGCCCCAATGCATCATTGAAATTCAAGCTGGAAAGATGATTTTAATGTATCACTTGTACATTTTGTATTGCTCTTCTGGTGACAATGTAGTTTGTTTTTGTCAATTACCATTTTAATAATAGGGTAAAGAAAATTAAGTGGATTTTTGAAAGAAAACAATACTGTCAATATACTATTAAAACAAATTAAAATGGTAAAAGTTATTGTACTTTAAGTAAAAATAAAAGCTAAAATATCAATCCCAGTTTTGGATTACTTTAATGAACAAAAAAAAATGCATATAGCAAAGGATAGTTTCAATCTGCCTACCTCTGGGTTATGGGCCCAGCATGCTTCCATTGCAGTACTCTGCTGCACATTTAAGTGCAAGAGATCCTGAAGCACTCACTCATCATGCGAAAGTACCAATGTGTTTCTTCATTGGTTGCTGGAAGAAACATCTTACAAAAACTCTCCAGATTATTGACTTTTTAAAGTTTTTCTAGGAAACGTTCTAGATGAATGCTTATTAGTCTTTGTCAGTATGGACTTTTTGCAAAGTGTCTCTGTGGCGCAATCTGTTAGTGTGTTCAGCTATTAATCAAAAGGTTGGTGGTTCAATCCCACCCAGGGACGTAATTGACCTTGTGATCAGATTTTGGTGATATTTAAGTAGACAAGTCAAAATTGCAAACCCTCTCTTATGGTGTAGGGTACCTGGCCTTCTCTGATGTAATCAGAGTTAGATTTGATTAAGTGATTTTATAAAAAAAACAGCTAGGAAGCACAATTTAGCAGTGGGTTGCAGAGAAAAAGAAAAATGCTGGCAGAAAAATCCAATTGAGTGATTAAACAGCTCTTCATTTTCTGGCTTTATTTTTATGATAACAAATTTGTTCTCTGAAAAGTGTCCACAAAGCCAAGTATCTGATTAACATCTTTGTAGGGATGGTTTTTCACCTATTACTAAATTAAACTTGCTTCATTAAAAAGGCAGCAAGATGCATCCTCATTTCAATATCTACAGAAATAATACAGGTTGACACCAGGAAACATTAACACCACTGCATCTTTGCTGTTTTCTCATGTGGAAGTCTGTTTAATGTGAAAACAAGGTGATATCTAATTAGCACACAGGTAAAGAATTAAGAAAATCTTTATTTAAGGGTGAAGATGTTTCTCACAAAATCGTTGCCCCAATGCATCATTGAAATTCAAGCTGGAAAGATGATTTTAATATATCACTTGTACATTTTGTATTGCTCTTCTGGTGACAATGTAGTTTGTTTTTGTCAATTACCATTTTAATAATCGGGTAAAGAAAATTAATTGGATTTTTGAAAGAAAACAATACTGTCAATATACTATTAAAACAAATTAAAATGGTAAAAGTTATTGTACTTTAAGTAAAAATAAAAGCTAAAATATCAATCCCAGTTTTGGATTACTTTAATGAACAAAAAAAAATGCATATAGCAAAGGATAGTTTCAATCTGGCTACCTCTGGGTTATGGGCCCAGCATGCTTCCATTGCAGTACTCTGCTGCACATGTAAGTGCAAGAGATCCTGAAGCACTCACTCATCATGCGAAAGTACCAATGTGTTTCTTCGTTGGTTGCTGGAAGAAACATCTTACAAAAACTCTCCAGATTATTGACTTTTTAAAGTTTTTTTAGGAAACGTTCTAGATGAATGCTTATTAGTCTTTGTCAGTATGTACTTTTTGCAAAGTGTCTCTGTGGCGCAATTGGTTAGTGTGTTCAGCTATTAATCAAAAAGTTGGTGGTTCAATCCCACCCAGGGACATAATTGACCTTGTGATCAGATTTTGGTGATATTTAAGTAGACAAGTCAAAATTGCAAACCCCCTCTTATGGTGTAGGGTACCTGGCCTTCTCTGATGTAATCAGAGTTAGATTTGATTAAGTGATTTTATAAAAAAACAGCTAGGAAGCACAATTTAGCAGTGGGTTGCAGAGAAAAAGAAAAATGCTGGCAGAAAAATCCAATTGAGTGATTAAACAGCTCTTCATTTTCTGGCTTTATTTTTATGATAACAAATTTGTTCTCTGAAAAGTGTCCACAAAGCCAAGTATCTGATTAACATTTTTGTAGGGATGGTTTTTCACCTATTACTAAATTAAACTTGCTTCATTGGAAAGGCAGCAAGATGCATCCTCATTTCAATATCTACGGAAATAATACAGGTTGACACCAGGAAACATTAACGCCACTGCATCTTTGCTGTTTTCTCATGTGGAAGTCTGTTTAATGTGAAAACAAGGTGATATCTAATTAGCACACAGGTAAGGAATTAAGAAAATCTTTATTTAAGGGTGAAGATGTTTCTCACAAAATCGTTGCCCCAATGCATCATTGAAATTCAAGCTGGAAAGATGATTTTAATATATCACTTGTACATTTTGTATTGCTCTTCTGGTGACAATGTAGTTTGTTTTTGTCAATTACCATTTTAAAAATCGGGTAAAGAAAATTAATTGGATTTTTGAAAGAAAACAATACTGTCAATATACTATTAAAACAAATTAAAATGGTAAAAGTTATTGTACTTTAAGTAAAAATAAAAGCTAAAATATCAATCCCAGTTTTGGATTACTTTAATGAACAAAAAAAAAATGCATATAGCAAAGGATAGTTTCAATCTGCCTACCTCTGGGTTATGGGCCCAGCATGCTTCCAGTGCAGTACTCTGCTGCACATGTAAGTGCAAGAGATCCTGAAGCACTCACTCATCATGCGAAAGTACCAATGTGTTTCTTCATTGGTTGCTGGAAGAAACATCTTACAAAAACTCTCCAGATTATTGACTTTTTAAAGTTTTTCTAGGAAACGTTCTAGATGAATGCTTATTAGTCTTTGTCAGTATGTACTTTTTGCAAAGTGTCTCTGTGGCGCAATCGGTTAGTGTGTTCAGCTATTAATCAGAAGGTTGGTGGTTCAATCCCACCCAGGGACGTAATTGACATTGTGATCAGATTTTGGTAATATTTAAGTAGACAAGTCAAAATTGCAAAACCCCTCTTATGGTGTAGGGTACCTGGCCTTCTCTGATGTAATCAGAGTTAGATTTGATTAAGTGATTTTATAAAAAAAACAGCTAGGAAGCACAATTTAGCAGTGGGTTGCAGAGAAAAAGAAAAATGCTGGCAGAAAAATCCAATTGAGTGATTAAACAGCTCTTCATTTTCTGGCTTTATTTTTATGATAACAAATTTGTTCTCTGAAAAGTGTCCACAAAGCCAAGTATCTGATTAACATCTTTGTAGGGATGGTTTTTCACCTATTACTAAATTAAACTTGCTTCATTGGAAAGGCAGCAAGATGCATCCTCATTTCAATATCTACGGAAATAATACAGGTTGACACCAGGAAACATTAACGCCACTGCATCTTTGCTGTTTTCTCATGTGGAAGTCTGTTTAATGTGAAAACAAAGTGATATCTAATTAGCACACAGGTAAGGAATTAAGAAAATCTTTATTTAAGGGTGAAGATGTTTCTCACAAAATCGTTGCCCCAATGCATCATTGAAATTCAAGCTGGAAAGATGATTTTAATATATCACTTGTACATTTTGTATTGCTCTTCTGGTGACAATGTAGTTTGTTTTTGTCAATTACCATTTTAATAATCGGGTAAAGAAAATTAATTGGATTTTTGAAAGAAAACAATACTGTCAATATACTATTAAAACAAATTAAAATGGTAAAAGTTATTGTACTTTAAGTAAAAATAAAAGAGCAAAAATATCAATCCCAGTTTTGGATTACTTTAATTAACAAAAAAAAAATGCATATAGCAGAGGATAGTTTCAATCTGCCTACCTCTGGGTTATGGACCCAGCATGCTTTCATAACAGTACTATGCTGCACATGTAAGTGCAAGAGATCCTGAAGCACTCACTCATCATGGGAAAGTACCAATGTGTTTCTTCATTGGTTGATGGAAGAAACATCTTACAAAAACTCTCCAGATTATTGACTATTTAAAGTTTTTATAGGAAACGTTCTAGATGAATGCTTATTAGCCTTTGTCAGTATGTACTCTTGCGCTGTGGCGCAATCAGTTAGTGTGTACAGCTATTAACCAAAAGGTTGGTGGTTCAATCCCACCCAGGGACATAATTGACCTTGTTATCAGATTTTGTTGATCTTTAAGTAGACAAGTCAAAATTTCGAAAACCCCTGTTATGGTGTAGGGTACCTGGCCTTCTCTGATGTAATCAGAGTTAGATTTGATTCAGTGATTTTATAAAAACAGCTAGGAAGCACAATTTAGCAGTGGGTTGCAGAGAAAAAGAAATATGCTATCAAAAAAATCCAATTGAGTGATTAAACAGCTCTTCATTTTCTGGCTTTATTTTTATGCTAACTAATTTGTTCTCTGAAAAGTGTCCACAAAGCCAAGTATCTGATTAACATATTTGTAGGGATGTTTTTTCACCTATTACTAAATTAAACTTGCTTCATTGGAAAGGCAGCAAGATGCATCCTCATTTCAATATCTACTGAAATAATACAGGTTGACACCAGGAAACATTAACGCCACTGCATCCTTGCTGCTTTCTCATGTGGAAGTCTGTTTAATGTGAAAACAAGGTGATATCTAATTAGCACACAGGTAAGGAATTAAGAAAATCTTTATTTAAGGGTAAAGATGTTTCTCACAAAATCATTGCCCCAATGCATCATTGAAATTCAAGCTGTAAAGATGATTTTAATATATCACTTGTACATTTTGTATTGCTCTTCTGGTGACAATGTAGTTTGTTTTTGTCAATTACCATTTTAATAATAGGGTAAAGAAAATTAAGTGGATTTTTGAAAGAAAACAATACTGTCAATATACTATTAAAACAAATTAAAATGGTAAAAGTTATTGTACTTTAAGTAAAAATAAAAGCTAAAATATCAATCCCAGTTTTGGATTACTTTAATGAACAAAAAAAAAATGCATATGGCAAAGGATAGTTTCAATCTGCCTACCTCTGGGTTATGGGCCCAGCATGCTTCCATTGCAGTACTCTGCTGCACATGTAAGTGCAAGAGATCCTGAAGCACTCACTCATCATGCGAAAGTACCAATGTGTTTCTTCATTGGTTGCTGGAAGAAACATCTTACAAAAACTCTCCAGATTATTGACTTTTTAAAGTTTTTCTAGGAAACGTTCTAGATGAATGCTTATTAGTCTTTGTCAGTATATTCTTTTTGCAAAGTGTCTCTGTGGCGCAATCGGTTAGTGTGTTCAGCTATTAATCAAAAGGTTGGTGGTTCAATCCCACCCAGGGACGTAATTGACCTTGTGATCAGATTTTGGTGATATTTAAGTAGACGAGTCAAAATTGCAAACCCCTTCTTATGGTGTAGGGTACCTGGCCTTCTCTGATGTAATCAGAGTTAGATTTGATTAAGTGATTTTATAAAAAAAACAGCTAGGAAGCACAATTTAGCAGTGGGTTGCAGAGAAAAAGAAAAATGCTGGCAGAAAAATCCAATTGAGTGATTAAACAGCTCTTCATTTTCTGGCTTTATTTTTATGATAACAAATTTGTTCTCTGAAAAGTGTCCACAAAGCCAAGTATCTGATTAACATATTTGTAGGGATGGTTTTTCACCTATTACTAAATTAAACTTGCTTCATTGGAAAGGCAGCAAGATGCATCCTCATTTCAATATCTACTGAAATAATACAGGTTGACACCATGAAACATTAACGCCACTGCATCTTTGCTGTTTTCTCATGTGGAAGTCTGTTTAATGTGAAAACAAGGTGATATCTAATTAGCACACAGGTAAGGAATTAAGAAAATCTTTATTTAAGGGTGAAGATGTTTCTCACAAAATCGTTGCCCCAATGCATCATTGAAATCCAAGCTGGAAAGATGATTTTAATATATCACTTGTACATTTTGTATTGCTCTTCTGGTGACAATGTAGTTTGTTTTTGTCAATTACCATTTTAATAATCGGGTAAAGAAAATTAAGTGGATTTTTGAAAGAAAACAATACTGTCAATATACTATTAAAACAAATTAAAATGGTAAAAGTTATTGTACTTTAAGTAAAAATAAAAGAGCAAAAATATCAATCCCAGTTTTGGTTTACTTTAATTAACAAAAAAAAATGCATATAGCAGAGGATAGTTTCAATCTGCCTACCTCAGGGTTATGGACCCAGCGAGCTTCCATTACAGTACTCTGCTGCACATGTAATTGCAAGAGATCCTGAAGCACTCACTCATCATGGGAAAGTACCAATGTGTTTCTTCATTGGTTGATGGAAGAAACATCTTACAAAAACTCTCCAGATTATTGACTATTTAAAGTTTTTCTAGGAAACGTTCTAGATGAATGCTTATTAGCCTTTGTCAGTATGTACTTTTGCAAAGTGTCGCTGTGGCGCAATCAGTTAGTGTGTACGGCTATTAACCAAAAGGTTGGTGGTTCAATCCCACCCAGGGACGTAATTGACCTTGTTATCAGATTTTGGTGATCTTTAAGTAGACAAGTCAAAATTTCAAAAACCCCTGTTATGGTGTAGGGTACCTGGCCTTCTCTGATGTAATCAGAGTTAGATTTGATTCAGTGATTTTATAAAAACAGCTAGGAAGCACAATTTAGCAGTGGTTTGCAGAGAAAAAGAAATATGCTGGCAAAAAAATCCAATTGAGTGATTAAACAGCTCTTCATTTTCTGGCTTTATTTTTATGCTAACAAATTTGTTCTCTGAAAAGTGTCCACAAAGCCAAGTATCTGATTAACATCTTTGTAGGGATGGTTTTTCACCTATTACTAAATTAAACTTGCTTCATTGGAAAGGCAGCAAGATGCATCCTCATTTCAATATCTACTGAAATAATACAGGTTGACACCAGGAAACATTAACGCCACTGCATCCTTGCTGCTTTCTCATGTGGAAGTCTGTTTAATGTGAAAACAAGGTGATATCTAATTAGCACACAGGTAAGGAATTAAGAAAATCTTTATTTAAGGGTGAAGATGTTTCTCACAAAATCGTTGCCCCAATGCATCATTGAAATTCAAGCTGGAAAGATGATTTTAATATATCACTTGTACATTTTGTATTGCTCTTCTGGTGACAATGTAGTTTGTTTTTGTCAATTACCATTTTAATAATAGGGTAAAGAAAATTAAGTGGATTTTTGAAAGAAAACAATACTGTCAATATACTATTAAAACAAATTAAAATGGTAAAAGTTATTGTACTTTAAGTAAAAATAAAAGAGCAAAAATATCAATCCCAGTTTTGGATTACTTTAATTAACAAAAAAAAAATGCATATAGCAGAGGATAGTTTCAATCTGCCTACCTCTGGGTTATGGGCCCAGCATGCTTCCATTGCAGTACTCTGCTGCACATGTAAGTGCAAGAGATCCTGAAGCACTCACTCATCATGGGAAAGTACCAATGCGTTTCTTCATTGGTTGATGGAAGAAACATCTTACAAAATCTCTCCAGATTATTGACTTTTTAAAGTTTTCTAGGAAACGTTCTAGATGAATGCTTATTAGCCTTTGTCAGTATGTACTTTTGCAAAGTGTCTCTGTGGTGCAATCGGTTAGTGTGTTTGGTTATTAACCAAAGGGTTGGTGGTTCAATCCCACCCAGGGATGTTATTGACCTTGTCATCAGATTTTGGTGATCTTTAAGTAGACAAGTCAAAATTTCAAACCCCCTCTTATGGTGTAGGGTACCTGGCCTACTCTGATGTAATCAGAGTTAGATTTGATTAAGTGATTTTATCAAAAAACAGCTAGGAAGCACAATTTAGCAGTGGGTTGCAGAGAAAATGAAATATGCTGGCAGAAAAATCCAATTGAGTGATTAAACAGCTCTTCATTTTCTGGCTTTATTTTTATGCTAACAAATTTGTTCTCTGAAAAGTGTCCACAAAGCCAAGTATCGGATTAACATCTTTGTAGGGATGGTTTTTCACCTATTACTAAATTAAACTTGCTTCATTGGAAAGGCAGCAAGATGCATCCTCATTTCAATATCTACTGAAATAATACAGGTTGACACCAGGAAACATTAACGCCACTGCATCCTTGCTGCTTTCTCATGTGGAAGTCTGTTTAATGTGAAAACAAGGTGATATCTAATTAGCACACAGGTAAGGAATTAAGAAAATCTTTATTTAAGGGTGAAGATGTTTCTCACAAAATCGTTGCCCCAATGCATCATTGAAATTCAAGCTGGAAAGATGATTTTAATATATCACTTGTACATTTTGTATTGCTCTTCTGGTGACAATGTAGTTTGTTTTTGTCAATTACCATTTTAATAATCGGGTAAAGAAAATTAAGTGGATTTTTGAAAGAAAACAATACTGTCAATATACTATTAAAACATATTAAAATGGTAAAAGTTATTGTACTTTAAGTAAAAATAAAAGAGAAAAAATATCAATCCCAGTTTTGGATTACTTTAATTAACAAAAAAAAAATGCATATAGCAGAGGATAGTTTCAATCTGCCTACCTCTGGGTTATGAACCCAGCATGCTTTCATTACAGTACTCTGCTGCACATGTAAGTGCAAGAGATCTTGAAGCACTCACTCATCATGGGAAAGTAACAATGTGTTTCTTCGTTGGTTGATGGAAGAAACATCTTACAAAAACTCTCCAGATTATTGACTTTTTAAAGTTTTTCTAGGAAACGTTCTAGATGAATGCTTATTAGCCTTTGTCAGTATGGACTTTTGCAAAGTGTCTCTGTGGCGCAATTGGTTAGTGTGATTGGTTATTAACCAAAGGGTTGGTGGTTCAATCCCACCCAGGGATGTAATTGACCTTGTTATCAGATTTTGGTGATCTTTAAGTAGACAAGTCAAAATTTCAAAAACCCCTGTTATGGTGTAGGGTACCTGGCCTTCTCTGATGTAATCAGAGTTAGATTTGATTCAGTGATTTTATAAAAACAGCTAGGAAGCACAATTTAGCAGTGGTTTGCAGAGAAAAAGAAATATGCTGGCAAAAAAATCCATTTGAGTGATTAAACAGCTCTTCATTTTCTGGCTTTATTTTTATGCTAACAAATTTGTTCTCTGAAAAGTGTCCACAAAGCCAAGTATCTGATTAACATCTTTGTAGGGATGGTTTTTCACCTATTACTAAATTAAACTTGCTTCATTGGAAAGGCAGCAAGATGCATCCTCATTTCAATATCTACTGAAATAATACAGGTTGACACCAGGAAACATTAACGCCACTGCATCCTTGCCGATGATAACCTCAAGTTGGGTCATTCGGTGCTGCAGAGTCGTACGCACTCTTCCACCCGTTCAAGAGCTTTGGTATAACCCCATGGTTCTTAATGTGACCCCAGCATCCTCTAGGTCGTATGAGAAAATAGGATTTTAATACCTACCGGTAAATCCTTTTCTCTTAGTCTGTAGAGGATGCTGGAGTTCCCTTGTGCTGCCTCAGTTGAATCTCCTTTACTTGACAGAGATGTGCCTGAGCAGCGGCCCTCCCCAGCCCTATCCCAAATCATACTTATTTTGCATAGGAGATACCATGGTCATGAAGATTATTCTCCCAGGGTGAGGTTCATTCATTGCATTCTGGGTATGCTGACCCCTGTGATTTCCCCAAATGTGGGTAACTCGACTGCATTATTTGTGGTAGTGGGGGACTGTGTTTGTGTTTTCCTCTGGTCAGCTCTGGTAAAAGTCAGATTTCTTTGTTTCAGATCTTCCTCTAGCCTTGTTCTTCTTTCGAGAGTTCCCTTGTGCTGCCTCAGTTGGATCTCCTTCACTTGACAGGGGGGTGCCCGAGCAGCGACCCTCCCCAGCTCAAGCCCAACTCCTACTTACCTGCCAGGTGAGATACTATGATCATGAAGGTGTTTCTCCCAGGGCAAGGCTCACCCATTGCACTCTGGGTGTGCTGCCTCTGCGATTTCCCCAAATGTGGGAAACTTGACTGCATAATTTGTGTTTCCCCTGGTCGGCTCTCGTATAATTCAGATCTCTTTGTCTCAGGTCTCTCTCCAGCCTAGTTTGCTGTCTGTTTCCACTTCTTTTTTCTTGAGCCCCTCCCTTTTATACCCTTGTGCACTATCCTGACTTCTCCTCCTGTCTGCTTACTTTGTGCCTTCCAATGCACAATGCAAACTACACACCCTTTTACTTGCCTTACAGAGCAGCTCTGGAGCTGTTACAGTGCCAAGCTGCTGTAAGAAATCAGCTTGAATGCTTCAGGGGCTGGGGCATTGTCAACATGAGCCCCACACCGAAGGAGGGTGGGGGTGTTTAATGCGAACTAAGGGTCATCCAAGCGCCGCAAAAGGCCGCCATGCCCTGCATACCCCTTTTCTCTTTTCATATGCAGATGAGGGTTCCAGCCAACTTTGGCCCACTGCTTGGATGACATCACCGTATGCAAATCCATCTTCTGCAGAACTTCCCCCAGGAATGCTTGTACTAGTTGTTGCATTTGGTTTGTTGTTTGGGGGTGCTTCAGTATTAGGCAGCCTTCTGCCCTCCCATGTTCATCTGAAAATATGTGTTCTCCCTACAGTTGTTGTCTCCAGATGAGAGTTCCCTTGTGCTGCCTCAGTTGAATCTCCTTTACTTGACAGAGATGTGCCTGAGCAGCGGCCCTCCCCAGCCCTATCCCAAATCATACTTATTTTGCATAGGCGATACCATGGTCATGAAGATTGTTCTCCCAGGGTGAGGTTCATTCATTGCATTCTGGGTATGCTGACCCCTGTGATTTCCCCAAATGTGGGAAACTCGACTGCATTATTTGTGGTAGTGGGGGACTGTGTTTGTGCTTTCCTCTGGTCAGCTCTGGTAAAAGTCAGATTTCTTTGTCTCAGATCTTCCTCTAGCCTTGTTCTTCTTTCGAGAGTTCCCTTGTGCTGCCTCAGTTGGATCTCCTTCACTTGACAGGGGGTGCCCGAGCAGCAATCCTCCACAGCTCTGGCCCAACTCCTACTTACCTGCCAGGAGAGATACTATGATCTTCACTGTTAGGGCAATCAGGATGTGGAATTCCCTGCCAGGGAAGGTGGTAATGGCGGACTCTGTAATTGGATTTAAAAAAGGAATGGATACATTTCTGAATGAAAAAGCTATCCAAGGTTATAATACTTAAAATATCAACATGGTTAATCCGGGGGTAACATGAGTTGTAGTAGCTAACTAGTCATAAAACATTATTCAGCAAGTATGTAGAATCATCACAACTTAAAACAGGTTGAACACGATGGGCAATTTGCCTCTATTCAACCTCAAAAACTATGTTACTATATGTTACTATATTACTATGTTACTGTAGTATACAGAACACCACAATGCAATGAGCAGTGATAGTGAGCACTGATGAGGATACTAGAACTGACACTGAGCAGCAAGATGCAGCACTGGACTATTAGTAATGTACTGTAGTATGCTGAGCACAACAATGCAGCACAAGACAATGAGCAGTGATACTGAGCACTGATGAGGATACTACTGAGAACTGACACTGAGCAGGAGAGACACACTACTAGTATTACTGAGCAGCAATAAGTATCCACTGATACTGAGCACTGATATTGAGATTTCCACTGAGAGAACATAGCCACGTCCTCTCCGCTCTCTCTTCAATGCACGAGTAAAAATGGCGGCAACGCGCAGCTCTTTATATGGAATCCGAATCTCGCGAGAATCCGACAGCGGGATGATGACATTTTCCCTTGTTCAGGTTTTCCGAGTCAGGCGGGAACAACCGAGCCTGCCTCGTACCAGTGTAAACCACGTGGAGTTCGTGGGGAATTCGGTTCTCGGAGAACCGAACCCGCTCCTCTCTACCTTATACCCATCAATTTTTTTTATTTTCAATCTAAGCCCCTGCAGTTTTCTGTAAGCATCTGCTTTGCTATGATGATCAACAAGTCACAAGGGCAAACACTCAGGGCTTGAGGCGTAGATCTTAGGACCAGCTGCTACAAGCATGGCAGAGGTGTCACTATCACTGGTGACACCCAGAGAGGTGGCGAGGGAGATTGTAATGCAGTGCGCGCAGATAAGCAGCGCAATGGTAAAAAGGAGGCATGGTTTCATAGGTAGGGGCGTGGCCTGGTGGCCTGAATCTACATTTTGTTGCTCCGGGTGTCCCGGGGGTTGGGGGCTGCACCGGGGACTAGTGTGTGAGCGGTGCTGGCTCCTGCACAGTGACATGGCATGGCCACTAGAGATGTGCACCGGAAATTTTTCGGGTTTTGTGTTTTGGTTTTGGGTTCGGTTCCGCGGCCGTGTTTTGGGTTCGAACGCGTTTTGGCTAAACCTCACCGAATTTTTTTTGTCGGATTCGGGTGTGTTTTGGATTCGGGTGTTTTTTTCAAAAAACCCTAAAAAACAGCTTAAATCATAGAATTTGGGAGTCATTTTGATCCCAAAGTATTATTAACCTCAATAACCATAATTTCCACTCATTTTCAGTCTATTCTTAACACCTCACACCTCACAATATTATTTTTAGTCCTAAAATTTGCACCGAGGTCGCTGGATGACTAAGCTCAGTGACCCAAGTGGCCGACACAAACACCTGGCCCATCTAGGAGTGGCACTGCAGTGTCACGCATGATGGCCCTTCCAAAAAACACTCCCCAAACAGCACATGACGCAAAGAAAAAAAGAGGCGCAATGAGGTAGCTGTGTGACTAAGCTCAGCGACCCAAGTGGCCGACACAAACACCTGGCCCATCTAGGAGTGGCACTGCAGTGTCACGCAGGATGGCCCTTCCAAAAAACACTCCCCAAACAGCACATGACGCAAAGAAAAAAAGAGGCGCAATGAGGTAGCTGTGTGACTAAGCTCAGCGACCCAAGTGGACGACACAAACACCTGGCCCATCTAGGAGTGTCACTGCAGTGTCACGCAGGATGGCCCTTCCAAAAAACACTCCCCAAACAGCACATGACGCAAAGAAAAAAAGAGGCGCAATGAGGTAGCTGTGTGACTAAGCTCAGCGCCCAAGTGGCCGACACAAACACCTGGCCCATCTAGGAGTGGCACTGCAGTGTCACGCAGGATGGCCCTTCCAAAAAACATTCCCCAAACAGCACATGACGCAAAGAAAAATAAAAGAAAAAAGAGGTGCAAGGTGGAATTGCCTTGGGCCCTCCCACCCACCCTTATGTTGTATAAACAGGACATGCACACTTTAACCAACCCATCATTTCAGTGACAGGGTCTGCCACACGACTGTGACTGAAATGACGGGTTGGTTTGGACCCCCACCAAAAAAGAAGCAATTAATCTCTCCTTGCACAAACTGGCTCTATAGAGGCAAGATGTCCACCTCATCATCCTCCGATTCATCACCGTGTACATCCCCCTCCTCACAGATTATCAATTCGTCCCCACTGGAATCCACCATCTCAGCTCCCTGTATACTTTGTGGAGGCAATTGCTGCTGGTCAATGTCTCCACGGAGAAATTGATTATAATTCATTTTAATGAACATCATCTTCTCCACATTTTCTGGAAGTAACCTTGTACGCCGATTGCTGACAAGGTGAGCGGCGGCACTAAACACTCTTTCGGAGTACACACTTGTGGGAGGGCAACTTAGGTAGAATAAAGCCAGTTTGTGCAAGGGCCTCCAAATTGCCTCTTTTTCCTGCCAGTATACGTACGGACTGTCTGACGTGCCTACTTGGATGCGGTCACTCATATAATCCTCCACCATTCTTTCAATGGTGAGAGAATCATATGCAGTGACAGTAGACGACATGTCCGTAATCGTTGGCAGGTCCTTCAGTCCGGACCAGATGTCAGCATCAGCAGTCGCTCCAGACTGCCCTGCATCACCGCCAGCGGGTGGGCTCGGAATTCTGAGCCTTTCCTCGCACCCCCAATTGCGGGAGAATGTGAAGGAGGAGCTGTTGACCGATCAAGTTCCGCTTGACTTGATAATTTTCTCACCAGCAGGTCTTTGAACCCCTGCAGACTTGTGTCTGCCGGAAAGAGAGATACAACGTAGGTTTTAAATCTAGGATCGAGCACGATGGCCAAAATGTAGTGCTCTGATTTCAACAGATTGACCACCCGTGAATCCTGGTTAAGCGAATGAAGGGCTCCATCCACAAGTCCCACATGCCTAGCGGAATCGCTCTGTCTTAGCTCCTCCTTCAATGTCTCCAGCTTCTTCTGCAAAAGCCTGATGACGGGAATGACCTCACTCAGGCTGGCAGTGTCTGAACTGACTTCACGTGTGGCAAGTTCAAAAGGTTGCAGAACCTTGCACAACGTTGAAATCATTCTCCACTGCGCTTGAGACAGGTGCATTCCACCTCCTATATCGTGGTCAGATGTATAGGCTTGAATGGCCTTTTGCTGCTCCTCCATCCTCTGAAGCATATAGAGGGTTGAATTCCACCTCGTTACCACTTCTTGCTTCAGATGATGGCAGGGCAGGTTCAGGCGTTTTTGGTGTTGCTCCAGTCTTCTGTACGTGGTGCCTGTACGCCGAAAGTGTCCCGCAATTCTTGTTGCCACCGACAGCATCTCTTGCACGCCCCTGTCGTTTTTTAAATAATTCTGCACCACCAAATTCAAGGTATGTGCAAAACATGGGACGTGCTGGAATTTGCCCAGATATAATGCACGCACAATATTGCTGGCGTTGTCCGATGCCACAAATCCACAGGAGAGTCCAATTGGGGTAAGCCATTCTGTGATGATCTTCCTTAGTTGCCGTAAGAGGTTTTCAGCTGTGTGCGTATTCTGGAAAGCGGTGATACAAAGCGTAGCCTGCCTAGGAAAGAGTTGGCGTTTGCGAGATGCTGCTACTGGTGCCGCCGCTGCTGTTCTTGCGGCGGGAGTCAATACATCTACCCAGTGGGCTGTCACAGTCATATAGTCCTGAGTCTGCCCTGCTCCACTTGTCCACATGTCCGTGGTTAAGTGGACATTGGGTACAACTGCATTTTTTAGGACACTGGTGAGTCTTTTTCTGAGGTCTGTGTACATTTTCTGTATCGCCTGCCTAGAGAAATGGAACCTAGATGGTATTTGGTACCGGGGACACAGTACCTCAATCAAGTCTATAGTTGGCTCTGAAGTAATGATGGATACCGGAACCACGTTTCTCACTGCCCAGGATGCCAAGGCCTCAGTTATCCGCTTTGCAGCAGGATGACTGCTGTGATATTTCATCTTCCTTGCAAAAGACTGTTGGACAGTCAATTGCTTGGTGGAAGTAGTAAAAGTGGTCTTACGACTTCCCCTCTGGGATGACCATCGACTCCCAGCAGCAACAACAGCAGCGCCAGCAGCAGTAGGCGTTACACTCAAGGATGCATCGGAGGAATCCCAGGCAGGAGAGAACTCATCAGAATTGTCAGTGACATGGCCTGCAGGACTATTGGCATTCCTGGGGAAGGAGGAAATTGACACTGAGGGAGTTGGTGGGGTGGTTTGCGTGAGCTTGGTTACAAGAGGAAGGGATTTACTGGTCAGTGGACTGCTTCCGCTGTCGCCCAAAGTTTTTGAACTTGTCACTGACTTATGATGAATGCGCTGCAGGTGACGTATAAGGGAGGATGTTCCGAGGTGGTTAACGTCCGTACCCCTACTTATTACAGCTTGACAAAGGCAACACACGGCTTGACACCTGTTGTCCGCATTTCTGTTGAAATACTTCCACACCGAAGAGCTGATTTTTTTGGTATTTTCACCAGGCATGTCAATGGCCATATTCCTCCCACGGACAACAGGTGTCTCACCGGGTGCCTGACTTAAACAAACCACCTCACCATCAGAATCCTCCTTGTCAATTTCCTCCCCAGCGCCAGCAACACCCATATCCTCCTCATCCTGGTGTACTTCAACACTGACATCTTCAATCTGACTATCAGGAACTGGACTGCGGGTGCTCCTTCCAGCACTTGCAGGGGGCGTGCAAATGGTGGAAGGTGCATGCTCTTCACGTCCAGTGTTGGGAAGGTCAGGCATCGCAACCGACACAATTGGACTCTCCTTGTGGATTTGTGATTTTGAAGAACGCACAGTTCTTTGCTGTGCTTTTGCCAGCTTAAGTCTTTTCATTTTTCTAGCGAGAGGCTGAGTGCTTCCATCCTCATGTGAAGCTGAACCACTAGCCATGAACATAGGCCAGGGCCTCAGCCGTTCCTTGCCACTCCGTGTGGTAAATGGCATATTGGCAAGTTTACGCTTCTCCTCCGACGATTTTTATTTAGATGTTTGAGTCCTTTTTTTACTGATCTTTTGTGTTTTGGATTTTACATGCTCTGTACTATGACATTGGGCATCGGCCTTGGCAGACGACGTTGATGGAATTTCATCGTCTCGGCCATGACTAGTGGCAGCAGCTTCAGCACGAGGTGGAAGTGGATCTTGATCTTTCCCTATTTTTGGAACCTCAACATTTTTGTTCTCCATATTTTAATAGGCACAACTAAAAGGCACCTCAGGTAAACAATGGAGATGGATGGATACTAGTATACTTATGGATGACGAGTGACTGACGACACAGAGGTAGCTACAGCCGTGGACTACCGTACTGCGTCTGCTAGTATAGAGATGATAATTAATGATATAAAAAAAATATATATATAACTACTGTAGGTATATATAATATAATGACGGACCTGGTGGACACTGTCAGCAGACTGCTAAACTACTAGTATGAAGAAGATAGAAAAAAACTTCCACCACAGGTAGGTAGGTATACAATTATGGACGAGCACTGACGACACAGAGATAGCCACAGCCGTGGACTACCGTACTGCGTCTGCTAGTATAGAGATGATAATTAATGATATAAAAAAATATATATATAACTACTGTAGGTATATATAATATAATGACGGACCTGGTGTAATTCAGATCTCTTTGTCTCAGGTCTCTCTCCAGCCTAGTTTGCTGTCTGTTTCCACTTCTCTTTTCTTGAGCCGCTGCCTTCTATGCCCTTGTGCACTCTCCTGACTTCTCCTGTCTGCTTACTTTGTGCCTTCCAACGCACAATGCAAACTACAGGTAGTGCTGCAGGGCCCACACCCTTTTACCTTGCCTTACAGAGCAGCTCTGGAGCTGTTACAGTGCCCAGCTGCAGCAAGAAATCAGCTTGAATGCTTCAGGTGCTGGGGCATAGCCAACAAGAGCCCCACACCGACGGAGGGTGGAGGTGTTTAATGCAAACTAGGGGTCAGCCAAGCGCCGCAAAAGGCCGCCATGCCCTGCATGCCCCTTTTCTCTTTTCATATGCAGACGAGGGTTGAAGCCAACTTTGACCCACTGCTTGGATGACATCACCATATGCAAATCCATCTGCGGCAGGCCTTCCCCCAGGAATGCTTCCACTAGTTGTTGCATTTGGTTTGTTGTTTGGGGGTGCTTCAGTATTAGGCAGCCTTCTGCCCTCCCATGTTCATCTGAAAATATGTGTTCTCCCTGCAGTTGTTGTCCCCAGATGAGAGTTCCCTTGTGCTGCCTCAGTTGAATCTCCTTTACTTGACAGAGATGTGCCTGAGCAGCGGCCCTCCCCAGCCCTATCCCAAATCATACTTATTTTGCATAGGAGATAACATGGTCATGAAGATTGTTCTCCCAGGGTTAGGTTCATTCATTGCATTCTGGGTATGCTGACCTCTGTGATTTCCCCAAATGTGGGAAACTCAACTGCATTATTTGTGGTAGTGGGGGACTGTGTTTGTGCTTTCCTCTGGTCAGCTCTGGTAAAAGTCAGATTTCTTTGTCTCAGATCTTCCTCTAGCCTTGTTCTTCTTTCAAGAGTTCCCTTGTGCTGCCTCAGTTGGATCTCCTTCACTTGACAGGGGGGTGCCCGAGCAGCGACCCTCCCCAGCTCTAGCCCAACTCCTACTTACCTGCCAGGTTAGATACTATGATCATGAAGTTGCTTCTCCCAGGGCAAGGCTCACCCATTGCACTCTGGGTGTGCTGCCCCTGCGATTTCCCCAAATGTGGGAAACTTGACTGCATAATTTGTGTTTCCCCTAGTCGGCTCTCATATAATTCAGATCTCTTTGTCTCAGGTCTCTCTCCAGCCTAGTTTGCTGTCTGTTTCCACTTCTTTTTTCTTGAGCCCCTCCCTTCTACACCCTTGTGCACTATCCTGACTTCTCCTCCTGTCTGCTTACTTTGTGCCTTCCGATGCACAATGCAAACTACAGGTAGTGCTGCAGGGCCCACACCCTTTTACTTGCCTTACAGAGCAGCTCTGGAGCTGTTACAGTGCCAAGCTGCTGAAAGAAATCAGCTTGAATGCTTCAGGGGCTGGGGCATGGCCAACATGAGCCCCACACCGAAGGAGGGTGGGGGTGTTTAATGCGAACTAAGGGTCATCCAAGCGCCGCAAAAGGCCGCCATGCCCTGCATACCCCTTTTCTCTTTTCATATGCAGATGAGGGTTCCAGCCAACTTTGGCCCACTGCTTGGATGACATCACTGTATGCAAATCCGTCTTCTGCAGACCTTCCCCCTGGAATGCTTGAACTAGTTGTTGCATTTGGTTTGTTGTTTGGGGGTGCTTCAGTATTAGGCAGCCTTCTGCCCTCCCATGTTCATCTGAAAATATGTGTTCTCCCGGCAGTTGTTGTCCCCAGATGAGAGTTCCTTTGTGCTGCCTCAGTTGAATCTCCTTTACTTGACAGAGATGTGCCTGAGCAGCGGCCCTCCCCAGCCCTTTCCCAAATCATACTTATTTTGCATAGGAGATACCATGGTCATAAAGATTGTTCTCCCAGGGTGAGGTTCATTCATTGCATTCTGGGTATGCTGACCCCTGTGATTTCCCCAAATGTGGGAAACTCAACTGCATTATTTGTGGTAGTGGGGGACTGTGTTTGTGTTTTCCTCTGGTCAGCTCTGGTAAAAGTCAGATTTCTTTGTCTCAGATCTTCCTCTAGCCTTGTTCTTCTTTCGAGAGTTCCATTGTGCTGCCTCAGTTTGATCTCCTTCACTTGACAGGGGGGTACCCAAGCAGCGACCCTCCCCAGCTCTAGCCCAACTCCTACATACCTGCCAGGTGAGATACTATGATCATGAAGGTGCTTCTCCCAGGGCAAGGCTCACCCATTGCACTCTGGGTGTGCTGCTCCTGCGATTTCCCCAAATGTGGGAAACTTGACTGCATAATTTGTGTTTCCCCTGGTCGGCTCTCGTATAATTCAGATCTCTTTGTCTCAGGTCTCTCTCCAGCCTAGTTTGCTGTCTGTTGCCACTTCTCTTTTCTTGAGCCGCTGCCTTCTATGCCCTTGTGCACTCTCCTGACTTCTCCTGTCTGCTTACTTTGTGCCTTCCAACGCACAATGCAAACTACAGGTAGTGCCGCAGGGCCCACACCCTTTTACTTGCCTTTCAGAGCAGCTCTGGAGCTGTTACAGTGCCCAGCTGCTGCAAGAAATCAGCTTGAATGCTTCAGGGGCTGGGGCATAGCCAACATGAGCCCCACACCGACGGAGGGTGGAGGTGTTTAATGCGAACTAAGGGTCATCCAAGCGCCGCAAAAGGCCGCCATGCCCTGCATACCCCTTTTCTCTTTTCATATGCAGATGAGGGTTCCAGCCAACTTTGGCCCACTGCTTGGATGACATCACCGTATGCAAATCCGTCTTCTGCAGACCTTTTCCCAGGAATGCTTGTACTAGTTGTTGCATTTGGTTTGTTGTTTGGGGGTGCTTCAGTATTAGGCAGCCTTCTGCTCTCCCATGTTCATCTGAAAATATGTGTTCTCCCTGCAGTTGTTGTCCCCAGATGAGAGTTCCCTTGTGCTGCCTCAGTTGAATCTCCTTTACTTGACAGAGATGTGCCTGAGCAGCGGCCCTCCCCAGCCCTATCCCAATTCATACTTATTTTGCATAGGAGATACCATTGTCATGAAGATTGTTCTCCCAGGGTGAGGTTCATTCATTGCATTCTGGGTATGCTGACCCCTGTGATTTCCCCAAATGTGGGAAACTCGACTGCATTATTTGTGGTAGTGGGGGACTGTGTTTGTGCTTTCCTCTGGTCAGCTCTGGTAAAAGTCAGATTTCTTTGTCTCAGATCTTCCTCTAGCCTTGTTCTTTTTTCGAGAGTTTCCTTGTGCTGCCTCAGTTGGAGCTCCTTCACTTGACAGGGGGGTGCCCGAACAGCGACCCTCCCCAGCTCTAGCCCAACTCCTACTTACCTGCCAGGTGAGATACTATGATCAGGAAGGTGCTTCTCCCAGGGCAAGGCTCACCCAATGCACTCTGGGTGTGCTGCTCCTACGATTTCCCCAAATGTGGGACACTTGATTACATAATTTGTGTTTCCTCTGGTCGGCTCTCGTATAATTCAGATCTCTTTGTCTCAGGTCTCTCTCCAGCCTAGTTTGCTGTCTGTTTCCACTTCTCTTTTCTTGAGCCGCTCCCTTCTATGCCCTTGTGCACTATCCTGACTTCTCCCGTCTGCTTACTTTGTGCCTTCCAAAGCACAATGCAAACTACAGGTAGTGCTGCAGGGCCCACACCCTTTTACTTGCTTTACAGAGCAGCTCTGGAGCTGTTACAGTGCCCAGCTGCTGCAAGAAATCAGCTTGAATGCTTCAGGGGCTGGGGCATAGCCAACATGAGCCCCACACCGAAGGAAGGTGGAGGTGTTTAATGCGAACTAGGGGTCATCCAAGCGCCGCAAAAGGCCGCCATGCCCTGCACACCCCATTTTTATTTTCATATGCAGACGAGGGTTGAAGCCAACTTTGACCCACTGCTTGGATGACATCACCTTATGCAAATCCATCTGCTGCAGGCCTTCCCCCAGGAATGCTTGCACTAGTAGTTGCATTTGGTTTGTTGTTTGGGGGTGCTTCAGTATTAGGCAGCCTTCTGCCCTCCCATGTTCATCTGAAAATATGTGTTCTCCCTGCAGTTGTTGTCCCCAGATGAGAGTTCCCTTGTGTTGCCTCAGTTGAATCTCCTTTACTTGACAGAGATGTGCCTGAGCAGCGGCCCTCCCCAGCCCTATCCCAAATCATACTTATTTTGCATAGGAGATACCATGGTCATGAAGATTGTTCTCCCAGGGTGAGGTTCATTCATTGCACTCTGGGTATGCTGACCCCTGTGATTTCCCCAAATGTGGGAAACTCGACTGCATTATTTGTGGTAGTGGGGGACTGTGTTTGTGCTTTCCTCTGGTCAGCTCTGGTAAAAGTCAGATTTCTTTGTCTCAGATCTTCCTCTAGCCTTGTTCTTCTTTCGAGAGTTCCCTTGTGCTGCCTCAGTTGGATCTCCTTCACTTGACAGGGGGTGCCCGAGCAGCAATCCTCCACAGCTCTAGCCCAACTCCTACTTACCTGCCAGGTGAGATACTATGATCTTCACTGTTAGGGCAATCAGGATGTGGAATTCCCTGCCAGGGAAGGTGGTAATGGCGGACTCTGTAATTGGATTTAAAAAAGGAATGGATACATTTCTGAATGAAAAAGCTATCCAAGGTTATAATACTTAAAATATCAACATGGTTAATCCGGGGGTAACATGAGTTATAGTAGTTAACTAGTCATAAAACATTATTCAGCAAGTATGTAGAATCATCACAACTTAAAACAGGTTGAACACGATGGGCAATTTGCCTCTATTCAACCTCAAAAACTATGTTACTATATGTTACTATATTACTATGTTACTGTAGTATACAGAACACCACAATGTAATGAGCAGTGATAGTGAGCACTGATGAGGATACTAGAACTGACACTGAGCAGCAAGATGCAGCACTGGACTATTAGTAATGTACTGTAGTATGCTGAGCACCACAATGCAGCACAAGACAATGAGCAGTGATACTGAGCACTGATGAGGATACTACTGAGAACTGACACTGAGCAGGAGAGACACACTACTAGTATTACTGAGCAGCAATAAGTAACCACTGATACTGAGCACTGATATTGAGATTTCCACTGAGAGAACATAGCCACGTCCTCTCCGCTCTCTCTTCAATGCACGAGTAAAAATGGCGGCAACGCGCAGCTCTTTATATGGAATCCGAATCTCGCGAGAATCCGACAGCGGGATGATGACATTTTCCCTTGTTCAGGTTTTCCGAGTCAGGCGGGAACAACCGAGCCTGCCTCGGACCAGTGTAAACCACGTGGAGTTCGTCGGGAATTCGGTTCTCGGAGAACCGAACCCGCTCCTCTCTACCTTATACCCATCAATTTTTTTATTTTCAATCTAAGCCCCTGCAGTTTTCTGTAAGCATCTGCTTCGCTATGATGATCAACAAGTCACAAGGGCAAACACTCAGGGCTTGAGGCGTAGATCTTAGGACCAGCTGCTACAAGCATGGCAGAGGTGTCACTATCACTGGTGACACCCAGAGAGGTGGCGAGGGAGATTGTAATGCAGTGCGCGCAGATAAGCAGTGCAATGGTAAAAAGGAGGCATGGTTTCATAGGTAGGGGCGTGGCCTGGTGGCCTGAATCTACATTTTGTTGCTCCGGGTGTCCCGGGGGTTGGGGGCTGCACCCGGGGACTAGTGTGTGTGCGGTGCTGGCTCCTGCACAGTGACAGTGCATGGCCACCGAGCATGACGCCTCCATTCTTGACCATGCTGTAATTGCAGTCGCACTGCAGTTCAGCGTGATCATATAAAATGGTGTAGCCTCCTGCTGGTGCAGACTGTATGTGCGCGCAGGAAGCCGCCACCATTTTTGTGATCACAGCGGCTGAATGTGATGTCATACAGCCGCTGTGACCACGCCCCCTGTGTCTCCTCCGTTGCAGACCCCATTTTGAAGCCTTGCCCCCGCACCGCTCCATCCCTGACTTGGAAATGGAGTGTTGCTGACCCCCCTCTCCCCCCCCCCCCCGCCCCGATTGACAGGCAGAGGCGATCGCATTCTCTGCGGGGTGCCGCAGAAAATGCAGGCACATGCGTATGCTCTTAGCAATTTTTGCAGTTGGATCGCTTATTGTGATTGCAATCCAACCTGAATCAGGCCCTATTACCTATCACAATGCGCTGCGGGCAGTACAAAATTGGGTTAATATAGGAGTAAAACTCCCAGACCTGTGCTCCTTAACTGTACCTGGTGGCTAGTGGAGCGGCTGCCCAGTAATCAGTGTCCACGCCAGTGCGCACACGGTCCACCCCCTACGGCCACGCTCCCCTTCATCAGCGGCCTCGTGATCCGGAAGGGCGGTGTGTGTGTGACTGACCTTAGGAAGAAACTGGAGCCTCCGCTGCAGTGACCCAGCAACCAGGGCACGGGAGTATACAGCGCCGCTGGGAGTGATGAAGCTGCAGTAAAGATGTCTATTAGACCTAGCCTGCTGCAGCCCTTGTAGATTCTCATAAAACAAGTTCTTCTTTTCTTGTCAAAATTAATAGCTAAGAATAGGCTGCTTGAGGCAGGCCCCTGTTAAGAGGCCTGCTACTGAAGGCACCAACTACAAACTGAGCTCCCTGTTCATGGAAGCGGGGTTATAGAGGAGAATGCACTGAGCATCTTGGGAACAGTCAAAAGCTTTGAGCCGGTTGGTGCCTCAGATCAAGATCCTACTCTACACCCCAATGTGAATCCTTGTGGAGTCCAGTGTACCCCACAGAAGAAATTAATGTGTCACACCCATTGGCAGCAACCTTAGAATAGCTGCTGACGGGCACAATTGAGAAAGGAAGGGGGGGGGGGGACATTTGAATCCAGCACATAGATGCAATTCAAATATGTAATTTGTACCTTCCTATTTTAAAATATAATGGATGAACCTCACCCTGTGAGAACAATCTTCATGATCAAGAGATCTCATATGCAAAATAAGTATGAGTTGGGATAGGGCTGGGGAGGGTGGCTGCTCGGGCAGCCCCTCCCCCGTCAAGTTAAGGAGATTCAACTGAGGACG
Organism: Pseudophryne corroboree; assembly: GCF_028390025.1. Taxonomy (NCBI): domain Eukaryota; kingdom Metazoa; phylum Chordata; class Amphibia; order Anura; family Myobatrachidae; genus Pseudophryne; species Pseudophryne corroboree. Next base: position 121,725 of record NW_026968921.1, read on the forward strand.
CACAAGGGAACTCTCGTCTGGGGACAACAACTGCAGGGAGACCACATCTGTTCAGATGAACATGGGAGGGTGGAAGGCTGCCTAATATTGAAGCACCATCAAATATCAAACCATATGCAACAACTAGTACAAGCATTCCAGGGGGAAGGTCTGCAGAAGACGGATTTGCATACGGTGATGTCATCCAAGCAGTGGACCAAAGTTGGCTGGAACCCTCATCTGCATATGAAAAGAGAAAAGGGGCATGCAGGGCATGGCGGCCTTTTGCGGTGCTTGGATGACCCCTAGTTCGCATTAAACACCCCCACCCTCCTTTGGTGTGGGGCTCATGTTGGCCATGCCCCATCCCCTGAAGCATTCAAGCTGATTTCTTGCAGCAGCTGGGCACTGTAACAGCTCCAGAGCTGTTCTGTAAGGCAAGTAAAAGGGTGTGGGCCCTGCAGCACCACCTGTAGTTCGCATTGTGCGTTGGAAGGCACAAAGTAAGCAGACGGGAGGAGAAGTCAGGATAGTGCGCAAGGGCATCCTTTTCTCTTAGTCCGTAGAGGATGCTGGGGTCACATTAAGAACCATGGGGTATAGACGGGATCCGCAAGAGACATGGGCACTTTAAGACTTTCAAAGGGTGTGAACTGGCTCCTCCCTCTATGCCCCTCCTCCAGACTCCAGTTATAGGAACTGAGCCCAGGGAGACGGACATTTCGAGGAAAGGATTTATTGTTAAACTAAGGTGAGCATCTTACCAGCTCACACCTTAAGCATGCCGCAGAACGTGGCATTCAACAGAACACAAGCCAACGGCATGAACAATTGCAGCAAAAAGCTGACCAGAACCATAACACAACATGTGTATAACCACAAGTAATAACTGCAGACACAGTATGGACTGGGACGGGTGCCCAGCATCCTCTACGGACTAAGAGAAAAGGATTTACCGGTAGGTATTAAAATCCTATTTTCTCATACGACCTAGAGGATGCTGGGGTCACATTAAGAACCATGGGGTTATACCAAAGCTCTTGAACGGGTGGGAGAGTGCGTACGACTCTGCAGCACCGAATGACCCAACTTGAGGTTATCATCAGCCAAGGTATCAAACTTGTAAAACTTAGCAAAAGTGTTTACTAAATAGCTGCTCGGCAAAATTGCAATGCCGAGACTCCCCGACCAGCTGCCCAGGATGAACCCACCTTTCTAGTAGAATGGGTCTTCACCTATTTCAGTAACGGCAATCCTGCCGTGGAATGAGCATGCTGAATCTTACCACAGATCCAGCGCATAATGGTCTACATGGAAGCAGGACACCCAATCCTGTTGGGAGCATACAGGACAAACAGAGCCTCTGTTTTCCTAATCTGAACCGTTCTGGTGACATAAATTTTCAAAGTTCTGACCACAGCCAGAGACTTTGACTCAACGAAGGTGTCAGTGGCCAAAGGCACCATGTGGAAAGATGAACCACCTTCGGCAGAAATTGTTGACGTGTCCTCAATTCTGCTCTATCTTCATGAAAGATCAAATAAAGGCTCTTGTGATACTGCATGGTTTGTACTGTTTTCCATGTGCTCCCAGATCTTTCAAGCAAGTAGCATGGTCAAGAAAGTTCTGTTTGAAAAGTAACAACATTTACTGTCATTGTTATAGAATTTGGGAGAAAAAACAAGAAGAAATCTGCACTGTTGACGCACTGGACAGAATGAATGAATCATAAAATATAACCTTTATTAAGTATGTATTAAAATTGGATAAATATTAATATTATTATCCCAAACTGCAGTGAAACATAAAGGTTAAAATCACAGAACTAACATACATGTGCATAAGAAGAATAAAGAGATGTGAAAAAAAGGTTTAAAAAGCGTGTCCGTGTGTGATTATTTTTGAAGGCACAACCCTGGCGGGGTTGTTTATATAGATATATATGTTGCTAATAATCACTTTCTAGCGTAATGTTATTAAATAGCTGTTAGTATCTATGTCGTCAGGTACCACTGGGTCGTATCCTATATACTCCCTTCACTCAATAGGGGTTACCTCCCGGGAAGCCATCCCCATTGGCGAATTTGTGGGGGTGATTGAGTATAACCGGTAAGCTAACCTCCAATTTGTGGGGTGCTTAGGTAGATGGGGATCACTTATTTCTCTGTGTCCCCTAAGACTATATTCCTAAATTCAATACCATAGGGGGATAGCTTTCTATATCGGATAAGGAATCACTTGATAGGGAAATCTCTATGCATCATGGAAAGATCATATTTATTAATATCCAAACTAAAAAAATGATGAATAGCTTTAATTTAGCTGTTTAGATATAGTTAATTGGCGAGATATACCAACAGGTGCGGTTGCCTTAAGGAATATGGCAATTCCAATATAAATAGCAGCCCTCCTTCATATAATCAGCCAGATCTTATTAAATCTGGTCCAGATATAGCCGTTCAGATATACTTAATTGACAACATATATCAATCGGTGGGGTTGCCTTAAGGAATATAGCAATTCCAATTCTCATATAAATAGCAACCTTCCTTCATATATTCAGCCAGATCTTATTTAATCTGATCTAGGCGTAGGCAATAATGCTTTCCTTAGAGGTATAGCCACCTCAATTCTTATTAGGAAGCAAAGTGTCTGTCATAATGGTTTATCCAATTCATCTAAGAAATAATATATTCCATGTGTCAGAGATTCATTACTCTCTATTTACACTGTTAAAGAGTTAATTCTTATTATGTTACAGTGTAATGAAATTATCATATAGGGAGATGTGGCAATTCCATGTGCTATATATATATAATAACCCTTAGTGGTCCAGATTCCACAATGAGGAATTTTCTTATAAACCGCTGAAACACACAGCTGTTTGACTGACTTCCAAATATATCTATCTCACTTTGTAACAGTCTTATGATAGAGAAACTGTTACATATTCGGTCACTTAGTTATCTAAAGGTAAACAGACTCAGTGTGAGGGTAATATAATATATCAAATGCGCTGTCAATAATCGTGGTAACTGGTGTAATAATGTGGTATATTGAGTATGCTAGTAAGGCATATAACTGCTCTCCAGCCTTTAAGTGTTACCAATCAATTTGTTACACTGTAAAGGATTTATGGTGTCCTGTTAGGACATGCAGCTGCTAGGCTGACTCAAAGATTTATCCATTTGTAACAATTATGTAACAGTTATATACATGTTACTGGTATTACATAGAAATAGTATGACACAGGCCAGCAGTCCCATGTGTCTAGATTCCACAATAGGAGATTTTCTTTGTCTTATAAACTGCTGGAACACACAGCTGCTAGACTGACTTCAAATATATATATTACTTTGTAACAGTCTTATAGTAAAGAGACTGTTACACACTGTCATTTAGTTATCTCAAGGTTAGCAGATTCTGTGTGAGGATAGTGTTCTGTTAGAACATGCAGCTGCTAGGCTGACTCATAGAAAATGTATCCATTTGTAACAAATGACACATACAGCATTAAATTAATATCTATAGCAGCCCATGTGACATCTCTACTCTTATCATAATTGTCTGGTTATTGCCAATCTGGACAGCAGGAGTGATATATATTCACTAGTCCCAATATCCCATCATATAAATATACCCACACTGATATACTTTCTTATCAAGAGTTATTAGTAGCTATCTGTATGCACTTTAGACATTGTAATTGCTAAGTGACATCATATCTAGTGTATTCCTTTCTTATAGCTCAGCTTCTATTCCCTATTAGTGGAGACTAACAGCTAACATCATAATCATATATTTTTGTTTTATAACATTTCACATGAGTCAAATACACGAGGACACGCCGTGCCCTACACGCGTGTTTCACTGCATCTATGGCAACTTACATTAAAGCTAACAAGAAAGCACACTCGTTCTGTCTTTAAACAGATAAAAGAAACCCCAATAATATGGGGCATGCAAAAATTTAGATAAAACTCAGTTTTGCTCCTCTCCACGGAAATCTTTAGTAAAAGGCGAAAGATTTGTTCGTTCTGAAGAGAAACCAGAGCATGACCAAGATTCCACCTGTCGCCTGAGTGCCATGCCAGCAGTCCTCATTCAGCTCAAAGTGAGCACCCAATATGAAAGAAAGAAAGCAGATTTCTCACCAGGCTTCCCCTTGCTATAAGCATGGTTTGTACTCTTTTCCATGTGCTCCCAGATCTTTCAAGCAATTAGTATGGTCAAGAAAGTTCTGCTTGAAAAGAAACAGACATTTACTGTCATTGTTATACAAATAAACTTACATTAAAGCCAACAAGAAAGCTCACTCGTTCTGTCTTTAAACTGATAAAAGAAACCCCAATAATATGGGGCATGCAAAAATTGAGATAAAACTCAGTTTTGCTCCTCTCCACGGATAATCTTTAATAAAAGGCGAAAGATTTGTTCATTCTGAAGAGAAACCAGAGCATGACCAAGATTCCACCTGTCGCCTGAGTGCCATGCCAGCAGTCCTCATTCAGATCAAAGTGAGCGCCCAATTTGAAAGAAAGCAGATTTCTCACCTGGCTTCTCCTTGCTATAAGCATGGTTTGTACTGTATTCCATGTGCTCCCAGATCTTTCAAGCAAGTAGCATGGTCAAGAAAGTTCTGTTTGAAAAGAAACAAACATTTACTGTAATTTCTATGCAAATGAGCTTTCATTAAAGCACACTCATTCTATCTTTAAACCGATAAAAGAAACCCCAAAAAGATGGGGCATGCAAAAATTGAGGTAAAACTCAGTTTTGCTCCTCTCCACGGAAATCTTTAGTAAAAGGCGAAAGATTTGTTCGTTCTGAAGAGAAACCAGAGCATGACCAAGATTTTCATCTGAAAATATGTGTTCTCCCTGCAGTTGTTGTCCCCAGATGAGAGTTCCCTTGTGCTGCCTCAGTTGAATCTCCTTTACTTGACAGAGATGTGCCTGAGCAGCGGCCCTCCCCAGCCCTATCCCAAATCATACTTATTTTGCATAGGAGATACCATGGTCATGAAGATTGTTCTCCCAGGGTGAGGTTCATTCATTGCATTCTGGGTATGCTGACCCCTGTGATTTCCCCAAATGTGGGAAACTCGACTGCATTATTTGTGGTAGTGGGGGACTGTGTTTGTGCTTTCCTCTGGTCAGCTCTGGTAAAAGTCAGATTTCTTTGTCTCAGATCTTCCTCTAGCCTTGTTCTTCTTTCGAGAGTTCCCTTGTGCTGCCTCAGTTGGATCTCCTTCACTTGACAGGGGGTGCCCGAGCAGCAATCCTCCACAGCTCTAGCCCAACTCCTACTTACCTGCCAGGTGAGATACTATGATCTTCACTGTTAGGGCAATCAGGATGTGGAATTCCCTGCCAGGGAAGGTGGTAATGGCGGACTCTGTAATTGGATTTAAAAAAGGAATGGATACATTTCTGAATGAAAAAGCTATCCAAGGTTATAATACTTAAAATATCAACATGGTTAATCCGGGGGTAACATGAGTTATAGTAGCTAACTAGTCATAAAACATTATTCAGCAAGTATGTAGAATCATCACAACTTAAAACAGGTTGAACACGATGGGCAATTTGCCTCTATTCAACCTCAAAAACTATGTTACTATATGTTACTATATTACTATGTTACTGTAGTATACAGAAAACCAAAATGCAATGAACAGTGATAGTGAGCACTGATGAGGATACTAGAACTGACACTGAGCAGCAAGATGCAGCACTGGACTATTAGTAATGTACTGTAGTATGCTGAGCACCACAATGCAGCACAAGACAATGAGCAGTGATCTGAGCACTGATGAGGATACTACTGAGAACTGACACTGAGCAGGAGAGACACACTACTAGTATTACTGAGCAGCAATAAGTAACCACTGATACTGAGCACTGCTATTGAGATTTCCACTGAGAGAACATAGCCACGTCCATTCCGCTCTCTCTTCAATGCACGAGTAAAAATGGCGGCAACGCGCAGCTCTTTATATGGAATCCGAATCTCGCGAGAATCCGACAGCGGGATGATGACATTTTCCCTTGTTCAGGTTTTCCGAGTCAGGCGGGAACAACCGAGCCTGCCTCGGACCAGTGTAAACCACGTGGAGTTCGTGGGGAATTCGGTTCTCGGAGAACCGAACCCGCTCCTCTCTACCTTATACCCATCAATTTTTTTATTTTCAATCTAAGCCCCTGCAGTTTTCTGTAAGCATCTGCTTCGCTATGATGATCAACAAGTCACAAGGGCAAACACTCAGGGCTTGAGGCGTAGATCTTAGGACCAGCTGCTACAAGCATGGCAGAGGTGTCACTATTACTGGTGACACCCAGAGAGGTGGCGAGGGAGATTGTAATGCAGTGCGCGCAGATAAGCAGCGCAATGGTAAAAAGGAGGCATGGTTTCATAGGTAGGGACGTGGCCTGGTGGCCTGAATCTACATTTTGTTGCTCCGGGTGTCCCGGGGGTTGGGGACTGCACCCGGGGACTAGTGTGTGAGCGGTGCTGGCTCCTGCACAGTGAAAAGGCATGGCCACCCAGCATGACGCCTCCCTTCTTGACCATGCTGTAATTGCAGTCGCACTGCAGTTCAGCGTGATCATAAAAAATGGTGTAGCCTCCTGCTGGTGCAGACTGTATGTGCGCGCAGGAAGCCGCCACCATTTTTGTGATCACAGCGGCTGAATGTGATGTCATACAGCCGCTGTGACCACGCCCCCTGTGTCTCCTCCATTGCAGACCCCATTTTGAAGCCTTGCACCCGCACCGCTCCATCCCTCACTTGGAAATGGAGTGTTGCTGACCCACCTATCCCCCCCCCCCCGCCCCGATTGACAGGCAGAGGCGATCGCATTCTCTGCGGGGTGCCGCAGAAAATGCATGCACATGCGTATGCTCTTAGCAATTTTTGCAGTTGGATCGCTTATTGTGATTGCAATCCAACCTGAATCAGGCCCTATTACCTATCACAATGCGCTGCGGGCAGTACAAAATTGGGTTAATATAGGAGAAAAACCCCCAGACCTGTGCTCCTTAACTGTACCTGGTGGCTAGTGGAGCGGCTGCCCAGTAATCAGTGTCCACGCCAGTGAGCACACGGTCCACCCCCTACGGCCACGCTCCCCTTCAACAGCGGCCTCGTGATCCGGAAGGGTGGTGTGTGTGTGACTGACCTTAGGATGAAACCGGAGCCTCCGCTGCAGTGACCCAGCAACCAGGGCACGGGAGTATACAGCGTCGCTGGGAGTGATGAAGCTGCAGTAAAGATGTCTATTAGACCTAGCCTGCTGCAGCCCTTGTAGATTCTCATAAAACAAGTTCTTCTTTTCTTGTCAAAATTTATAGCTAAGAATAGGCTGCCTGAGGCAGGCCCCTGTTAAGTGGCCTGCTACTGAAGGCACCAACTACAAACTGAGCTCCCTGTTCATGGAAGCGGGGTTATAGAGGAGAATGCACTGAGCATCTTGGGAACAGTCAAAAGCTTTGAGCCGGTTGGTGCCTCAGATCAAGATCCTACTCTACACCCCAATGTGAATCCTTGTGGAGTCCAGTGTACCCCACAGAAGAAATTAATGTGTCACACCCATTGGCAGCAACCTTAGAATAGCTGCTGACGGGCACAATTGAGAATGGAAGGGGGGGGGGACATTTGAATCCAGCACATAAATGCAATTCAAATATGTAATTTGTACCTTCCTATTTTAAAATATAATGGATGAACCTCACCCTGTGAGAACAATCTTCATGATCAAGAAATCTCATATGCAAAATAAGTATGAGTTGGGATAGGGCTGGGGAGGGTGTCTGCTCTGGCAGCCCCTCCCCCGTCAAGTTAAGGAGATTCAACTGAGGAAGCACAAGGGAACTCTCGTCTGGGGACAACAACTGCAGGGAGACCACATCTTTTCAGATGAACATGGGAGGGCGGAAGGCTGCCTAATACTGAAGCACCATCAAATATCAAACCATATGCAACATCTAGTACAAGCATTCCTGGGGGAAGGTCTGCAGCAGACGGATTTGCATACAGTGATGTTATCCAAGCAGTGGGCCAAAGTTGGCTGGAACCCTCATCTGCATATGAAAAGAGAAAAGGGGCGTGCAGGGCATGGCGGCCTTTTGCAGTGCTTGGATGACCCCTAGTTCTCATTAAACACCCCCACCCTCCTTTGGTGTGGGGCTCATGTTGGCCATGCCCCATCCCCTGAAGCATTCAAGCTGATTTCTTGCAGCAGCTGGGCACTGTAACAGCTCCAGAGCTGTTCTGTAAGGCAAGTAAAAGGGTGTGGGCCCTGCAGCACCACCTGTAGTTCGCATTGTGCGTTGGAAGGCACAAAGTAAGCAGACGGGAGGAGAAGTCAGGATAGTGCGCAAGGGCATCCTTTTCTCTTAGTCCGTAGAGGATGCTGGGGTCACATTAAGAACCATGGGGTATAGACGGGATCCGCAAGAGACATGGGCACTTTAAGACTATCAAAGGGTGTGAACTGGCTCCTCCCTCTATGCCCCTCCTCCAGACTCCAGTTATAGGAACTGTGCCCAGGGAGACGGACATTTCGAGGAAAGGATTTATTGTTAAACTAAGGTGAGCATCTTACCAGCTCACACCTTAAGCATGCCGCAGAACGTGGCATTCAACAGAACACAAGCCTACGGCATGAACAATTGCAGCGTGGCCTAAGTAAAAGGGGGTGTGACTTCGCGGGAGGACCCGCGATCGCGAGTCACGCCCCCGTTTTCGGCACTGAGGGGGCATGCCCAGCGCTCTGTGAGCCGCTGGCATGCCACCTCTCCCTCTGACTTCAGTGAATAGACGCTGTGCGCATGCGCACAGCGTCTATTCACCGCTGCTCTGCTAAGCAGGGCAGCGACAGACAGAGCCTCCCAACTGTCCTCCCCACCGCGGGACACTGCGGCCCGCAGGTGGGACAGCGGGACAGTCCCCAAAAAACGGGACTGTCCCGCGAAAATCGGGACAGTTGGGAGGTATGATATGGGGCATGCAAAAATTGAGATAAAACTCAGTTTTGCTCCTCTCCACGGAAATCTTTAATAAAAGGCGAAATATTTGTTAGTTCTGAAGAGAAACCAGAGCATGACCAAGATTCCACCTGTCGCCTGAGTGCCATGCCAGCAGTTCTCATTCAGCTGAAAGTGAGCACCCAATTTGAATGAAAGAAAGCAGATTTCTCACCAGGCTTACCCTTGCTATAAACATGGTTTGTACTCTTTTCCATGTGCTCCCAGATCTTTCAAGCAATTAGTGTGGTCAAGAAAGTTCTGTTTGAAAAGAAACAAACATTTACTGTAATTTCTATGCAAATGAGCTTACATTAAAGCACACTCGTTCTATCTTTAAACAGATAAAATAAAACCCCAATAAGATGGGGCAAGGAAAAAATGAGATAAAACTCAGTTTTGCTCCTCTCCACGGAAATCTTTAGTAAAAGGCGAAAGATTTGTTCGTTCTGAAGAGAAACCAGAGCATGACCAAGATTCCACCTGTCGCCTGAGTGCCATGCCAGCAGTTCTTATTCAGCTCAAAGTGAGCACCCAATTTGAAAGAAAGAAAGCAGATCTCTCACCAGGCTTCCCCTAGCTATAAACATGGTTTGTATTTTTTTCCATGTGTTCCCAGATCTTTCAAGCAATTAGTATAGTCAAGAAAGTTCTGTTTGAAAAGAAACAAACATTTACTGTCATTTCTATGCAAATGAGCTTACATTAAAGCACACTCGTTCTATCTTTAAACCGATAAAATAAAACCCCAATAAGATGGGGCATGCAAAATTTGAGATAAAACTCAGTTTTGCTCCTCTCCACGGAAATCTTTAGTAAAAGGCGAAAGATTTGTTCGTTCTGAAGAGAAACCAGAGCATGACCAAGATTCCACCTGTCGCCTGAGTGCCATGCCAGCCAGGGCCGGCTCCAGGCCTACTAGCACCCTGAGCGAGAAAATGTAAAAGTGCCCCCCCCCCCCCCATGCGCGCGCCGAAGGCGCGCGCGCCCTTGGAAAAGTGGGCGTGGCCTCTTGAAAAAGTGGGCGTGGTCTCGTCCCCCAGCAGTGCCAGCTACACATGACATGCCCTCCAGCAGTGCCAGCTACACGTGCTAGTGTTCACTTTTTAGGGCAGGTTGCTGATCACAGGGAGGGCACATTTTTAAGTTAGGTGGGCAAAATGATGTACATACTGTAATGCTTGTTGTTCCCATTTCCACACGCTAAAGCATGGACAGTGCGCGCCGAAGGCGCGCAGCAAAAATTTAGGGGAGTTACTTCGTGGGGAAGGTGCGTAGCCACATTATAGTGGCAATTCACATTACACCACACAGTAGTGCAGCTAATACACATTGCACCAGGTAGAACCTCCTATAAGAGCACGTTAGACACATTGCGCCAGGTAGAGCACTGAGACACACTGCCCAGCCACAGACGCCTAGCGGGAACACTACATGATATGCCCCCCAGCAGTGCCAGCTACACATGACATGCCCCCCAGCAGTGCCAGCTACACGTGACATGCCCCCCAGCAGTGCCAGCTACATAAATGGCCACACAGTTCCAGATGGATAAATGCCCCCACAGCGCAGATATGCCCCCACAGTGCCACATACATTAATGCCCTCACAGTGCAAGATATGCCCCCACAGTGCAAGAAATGTCCCCACAGTGCAAGAAATGCCCCCACAGTGCAAGAAATGCCCCCACGGTGCCAGATACATAAATGCCCCCACGGTGCCAGATACATAAATGCCCCCACGGTGCCAGATACATAAATGCCCCCACGGTGCCTGATACATAAATGCCCCCACGGTGCCAGATACATAAATGCCCCCACGGTGCCAGATACATAAATGCCCCCACGGTGCCAGATACATAAATGTCCCCACGGTGCCTGATACATAAATGCCCCCACGGTGCATGATACATAAATGCCCCCACGGTGCATGATACATAAATGCCCCCACGGTGCCTGATACATAAATGCCCCCACGGTGCCTGATACATAAATGCCCCCACAGAGCCAGATAAATGCCCCCACAGTGCCAGATATGTCCCCACAGTGCCAGATATGCCCCCACAGTGCCAGATATGCCCCCACGGTGCCAGAAATGCCCCCACAGTGCCAGATAAATGCCCCCAGTGCCAGATAAATGCCCCCACAGTGCCAGATAAATGCCCCCACAGTGCCAGATATGCCCCCACAGTGCCAGATATGCCCCCACAGTGCCTGATATGTCCCCACAGTGCCAGATATGTCCCCACAGTGCCAGAAATGCCCCCACAGTGCCAGATAATGCCCCCACAGAGCCAGATAAATGCCCCCACAGAGCCAGATAAATGCCCCCACAGAGCCAGATAAATGCCCCCACAGTGCCAGAAATGCCCCCACAGTGCCAGAAATGCCCACACAGTGCCAGAAATGCCCCCACAGTGCCAGAAATGTCCCCACAGTGCCTGATATGCCCCCACAGGGCCAGATATGTCCCCACAGTGCCAAATATGCCCCCACAGAGCCAGATATGCAATGCCCCCACAGTGCCAGAAATGCCCCCACAGTGCCAGAAATGCCCCCCACAGAGCCAGAAATGCCCCCACAGTGCCAGAAATGCCCCCACATAACCAAAAATGCCCCCTGTGTGCCAGAAATGCCCCCACAGTGCGGATCTCCCCCCCCCCCAAAAAAAAAAATACCTGCGGCGCTGGGGAGGAGTACTGCTGTCCGCCTGTGTGGGAGCGCTGGCGGGCGGGCGGGAGGCCGGGCGAGTGAGCCTGAGCCTGGGTCCGGGCTGGCGGGCGGGTGGGCGGCCACTTGTGCAGGCGGGCTATGCGCGGCGCCGGCGTCTGACGTTAGATACCGGCGCCGCGCAGCGCGCATACACAGCGCGACCGCCAAATGCTGCAGCAGCACACACACAGGGCCGGCTCCAGCATCGAATATGGCGGCGCCAGCGCGTGGCGCCCATTAAGGGTGGCGCCCTGCGCGGCCGCTCTATTCGAACATGCCTAGAGCCGGCCCTGATGCCAGCAGTCCTCATTCAGCTCAAAGTGAGCACCCAATTTGAAAGAAAGAAAGCAGATTTCTCACCAGGCTTCCCCTTGCTATAAGCATGGTTTGTACTCTTTTCCATGTGCTCCCAGATCTTTCAAGCAATTAGTATGGTCAAGAAAGTTCTGCTTGAAAAGAAACAGACATTTACTGTCATTGTTATACAAATAAACTTACATTAAAGCTAACAAGAAAGCACACTCGTTCTGTCTTTAAACTGATAAAAGAAACCCCAATAATATGGGGCATGCAAAAATTGAGATAAAACTCAGTTTTGCTCCTCTCCACGGAAATCTTTAATAAAAGGCGAAATATTTGTTAGTTCTGAAGAGAAACCAGAGCATGACCAAGATTCCACCTGTCGCCTGAGTGCCATGCCAGCAGTCCTCATTCAGATCAAAGTGAGCGCCCAATTTGAAAGAAAGCAGATTTCTCACCTGGCTTCTCCTTGCTATAAGCATGGTTTGTACTGTATTCCATGTGCTCCCAGATCTTTCAAGCAAGTAGCATGGTCAAGAAAGTTCTGTTTGAAAAGAAACAAACATTTACTGTAATTTCTATGCAAATGAGCTTTCATTAAAGCACACTCATTCTATCTTTAAACCGATAAAAGAAACCCCAAAAAGATGGGGCATGCAAAAATTGAGGTAAAACTCAGTTTTGCTCCTCTCCACGGAAATCTTTAGTAAAAGGCGAAAGATTTGTTCGTTCTGAAGAGAAACCAGAGCATGACCAAGATTTTCATCTGAAAATATGTGTTCTCCCTGCAGTTGTTGTCCCCAGATGAGAGTTCCCTTGTGCTGCCTCAGTTGAATCTCCTTTACTTGACAGAGATGTGCCTGAGCAGCGGCCCTCCCCAGCCCTATCCCAAATCATACTTATTTTGCATAGGAGATACCATGGTCATGAAGATTGTTCTCCCAGGGTGAGGTTCATTCATTGCATTCTGGGTATGCTGACCCCTGTGATTTCCCCAAATGTGGGAAACTCGACTGCATTATTTGTGGTAGTGGGGGACTGTGTTTGTGCTTTCCTCTGGTCAGCTCTGGTAAAAGTCAGATTTCTTTGTCTCAGATCTTCCTCTAGCCTTGTTCTTCTTTCGAGAGTTCCCTTGTGCTGCCTCAGTTGGATCTCCTTCACTTGACAGGGGGTGCCCGAGCAGCAATCCTCCACAGCTCTAGCCCAACTCCTACTTACCTGCCAGGTGAGATACTATGATCTTCACTGTTAGGGCAATCAGGATGTGGAATTCCCTGCCAGGGAAGGTGGTAATGGTGGACTCTGTAATTGGATTTAAAAAAGGAATGGATACATTTCTGAATGAAAAAGCTATCCAAGGTTATAATACTTAAAATATCAACATGGTTAATCCGGGGGTAACATGAGTTATAGTAGCTAACTAGTCATAAAACATTATTCAGCAAGTATGTAGAATCATCACAACTTAAAACAGGTTGAACACGATGGGCAATTTGCCTCTATTCAACCTCAAAAACTATGTTACTATATGTTACTATATTACTATGTTACTGTAGTATACAGAAAACCAAAATGCAATGAACAGTGATAGTGAGCACTGATGAGGATACTAGAACTGACACTGAGCAGCAAGATGCAGCACTGGACTATTAGTAATGTACTGTAGTATGCTGAGCACCACAATGCAGCACAAGACAATGAGCAGTGATACTGAGCACTGATGAGGATACTACTGAGAACTGACACTGAGCAGGAGAGACACACTACTAGTATTACTGAGCAGCAATAAGTAACCACTGATACTGAGCACTGATATTGAGATTTCCACTGAGAGAACATAGCCACGTCCATTCCGCTCTATCTTCAATGCACGAGTAAAAATGGCGGCAACGCGCAGCTCTTTATATGGAATCCGAATCTCGCGAGAATCCGACAGCGGGATGATGACATTTTCCCTTTTTCAGGTTTTCCGAGTCAGGCGGGAACAACCGAGCCTGCCTCGGACCAGTGTAAACAACGTGGAGTTCGTGGGGAATTCGGTTCTCGGAGAACCGAACCCGCTCCTCTCTACCTTATACCTATCAATTTTTTTATTTTCAATCTAAGCCCCTGCAGTTTTCTGTAAGCATCTGCTTCGCTATGATGATCAACAAGTCACAAGGGCAAACACTCAGGGCTTGAGGCGTAGATCTTAGGACCAGCTGCTACAAGCATGGCAGAGGTGTCACTATCACTGGTGACACCCAGAGAGGTGGCGAGGGAGATTGTAATGCAGTGCGCGCAGATAAGCAGCGCAATGGTAAAAAGGAGGCATGGTTTCATAGGTAGGGGCGTGGCCTGGTGGCCTGAATCTACATTTTGTTGCTCCGGGTGTCCCGGGGGTTGGGGGCTGCACCCGGGGACTAGTGTGTGAGCGGTGCTGGCTCCTGCACAGTGAAAGGGCATGGCCACCCAGCATGACGCCTCCCTTCTTGACCATGCTGTAATTGCAGTCGCACTGCAGTTCAGCGTGATCATAAAAAATGATGTAGCCTCCTGCTGGTGCAGACTGTATGTGCGCGCAGGAAGCCGCCACCATTTTTGTGATCACAGCGGCTGAATGTGATGTCATACAGCCGCTGTGACCACGCCCCCTGTGTCTCCTCCGTTGCAGACCCCATTTTGAAGCCTTGCCCCCGCACCGCTCCATCCCTGACTTGGAAATGGAGTGTTGCTGACCCACCTATCCCCCCCCCCCCGCCCCGATTGACAGGCAGAGGCGATCGCATTCTCTGCGGGGTGCCACAGAAAATGCAGGCACATGCGTATGCTCTTAGCAATTTTTGCAGTTGGATCGCTTATTGTGATTGCAATCCAACCTGAATCAGGCCCTATTACCTATCACAATGCGCTGCGGGCAGTACAAAATTGGGTTAATATAGGAGAAAAACCCCCAGACCTGTGCTCCTTAACTGTACCTGGTGGCTAGTGGAGCGGCTGCCCAGTAATCAGTGTCCACGCCAGTGCGCACACGGTCCACCCCCTACGGCCACGCTCCCCTTCATCAGCGGCCTCGTGATCCGGAAGGGTGGTGTGTGTGTGACTGACCTTAGGATGAAACCGGAGCCTCCGCTGCAGTGACCCAGCAACCAGGGCATGGGAGTATACAGCGCCGCTGGGAGTGATGAAGCTGCAGTAAAGATGTCTATTAGACCTAGCCTGCTGCAGCCCTTGTAGATTCTCATAAAACAAGTTCTTCTTTTCTTGTCAAAATTTATAGCTAAGAATAGGCTGCCTGAGGCAGGCCCCTGTTAAGTGGCCTGCTACTGAAGGCACCAACTACAAACTGAGCTCCCTGTTCATGGAAGCGGGGTTATAGAGGAGAATGCACTGAGCATCTTGGGAACAGTCAAAAGCTTTGAGCCGGTTGGTGCCTCAGATCAAGATCCTACTCTACACCCCAATGTGAATCCTTGTGGAGTCCAGTGTACCCCACAGAAGAAATTAATGTGTCACACCCATTGGCAGCAACCTTAGAATAGCTGCTGACGGGCACAATTGAGAATGGAAGGGGGGGGGGGGGGACATTTGAATCCAGCACATAAATGCAATTCAAATATGTAATTTGTACCTTCCTATTTTAAAATATAATGGATGAACCTCACCATGTGAGAACAATCTTCATGATCAAGAGATCTCATATGCAAAATAAGTATGAGTTGGGATAGGGCTGGGGAGGGTGGCTGCTCGGGCAGCCCCTCCCCCGTCAAGTTAAGGAGATTCAACTGAGGAAGCACAAGGGAACTCTCGTCTGGGGACAACAACTGCAGGGAGACCACATCTTTTCAGATGAACATGGGAGGGCGGAAGGCTGCCTAATACTGAAGCACCATCAAATATCAAACCATATGCAACATCAAGTACAAGCATTCCTGGGGGAAGGTCTGCAGCAGACGGATTTGCATACAGTGATGTTATCCAAGCAGTGGGCCAAAGTTGGCTGGAACCCTCATCTGCATATGAAAAGAGAAAAGGGGCGTGCAGGGCATGGCGGCCTTTTGCAGTGCTTGGATGACCCCTAGGTCTCATTAAACACCCACACCCTCCTTTGGTGTGGGGCTCATGTTGGCCATGCCCCATCCCCTGAAGCATTCAAGCTGATTTCTTGCAGCAGCTGGGCACTGTAACAGCTCCAGAGCTGTTCTGTAAGGCAAGTAAAAGGGTGTGGGCCCTGCAGCACCACCTGTAGTTCGCATTGTGCGTTGGAAGGCACAAAGTAAGCAGACGGGAGGAGAAGTCAGGATAGTGCGCAAGGGCATCCTTTTCTCTTAGTCCGTAGAGGATGCTGGGGTCACATTAAGAACCATGGGGTATAGACGGGATCCGCAAGAGACATGGGCACTTTAAGACTATCAAAGGGTGTGAACTGGCTCCTCCCTCTATGCCCCTCCTCCAGACTCCAGTTATAGGAACTGTGCCAAGGGAGACGGACATTTCGAGGAAAGGATTTATTGTTAAACTAAGGTGAGCATCTTACCAGCTCACACCTTAAGCATGCCGCAGAACGTGGCATTCAACAGAACACAAGCCAACGGCATGAACAATTGCAGCAAAAAGCTGACCAGAACCATAACACAACATGTGTATAACCACAAGTAATAACTGCAGACACAGTATGGACTGGGACGGGTGCCCAGCATCCTCTACAGACTAAGAGAAAAGGATTTACCGGTAGGTATTAAAATCCTATTTTCTCATACGACCTAGAGGATGCTGGGGTCACATTAAGAACCATGGGGTTATACCAAAGCTCTTGAACGGGTGGAAGAGTGCGTTCGACTCTGCAGCACCGAATGACCCAACTTGAGGTTATCATCGGCAAGGATGCAGTGGCGTTAATGTTTCCTGGTGTCAACCTGTATTATTTCAGTAGATATTGAAATGAGGATGCATCTTGCTGCCTTTCCAATGAAGCAAGTTTAATTTAGTAATAGGTGAAAAACCATCCCTACAAAGATGTTAATCAGATACTTGGCTTTGTGGACACTTTTCAGAGAACAAATTAGTTAGCATAAAAATAAAGCCAGAAAATGAAGAGCTGTTTAATCACTCAATTGGATTTTTCTGCCAGCATATTTCATTTTCTCTGCAACCCACTGCTAAATTGTGCTTCCTAGCTGTTTTTTGATAAAATCACTTAATCAAATCTAACTCTGATTACATCAGAGTAGGCCAGGTACCCTACACCATAAGAGGGGGTTTGAAATTTTGACTTGTCTACTTAAAGATAACCAAAATCTGATGACAAGGTCAATAACATCCCTGGGTGGGATTGAACCACCAACCCTTTGGTTAATAACCAAACACACTAACCGATTGCACCACAGAGACACTTTGCAAAAGTACATACTGACAAAGGCTAATAAGCATTCATCTAGAACAATTCCTAGAAAACTTTAAAAAGTCAATAATCTGGAGAGATTTTGTAAGATGTTTCTTCCATCAACCAATGAAGAAACGCATTGGTACTTTCCCATGATGAGTGAGTGCTTCAGGATCTCTTGCACTTACATGTGCAGCAGAGTACTGCAATGGAAGCATGCTGGGCCCATAACCCAGAGGTAGGCAGATTGAAACTATCCTCTGCTATATGCATTTTTTTTTGTTAAAGTAATCCAAAACTGGGATTGATATTTTTGCTCTTTTATTTTTACTTAAAGTACAATAACTTTTACCATTTTAATTTGTTTTAATAGTATATTGACAGTATTGTTTTCTTTCAAAAATCCACTTAATTTTCTTTACCCTATTATTAAAATGGTAATTGACAAAAACAAACTACATTGTCACCAGAAGAGCAATACAAAATGTACAAGTGATATATTAAAATCATCTTTCCAGCTTGAATTTCAATGATGCATTGGGGCAACGATTTTGTGAGAAACATCTTCACCCTTAAATAAAGATTTTCTTAATTCCTTACCTGTGTGCTAATTAGATATCACCTTGTTTTCACATTAAACAGACTTCCACATGAGAAAGCAGCAAGGATGCAGTGGCGTTAATGTTTCCTGGTGTCAACCTGTATTATTTCAGTAGATATTGAAATGAGGATGCATCTTGCTGCCTTTCCAATGAAGCAAGTTTAATTTAGTAATAGGTGAAAAACCATCCCTACAAAGATGTTAATCAGATACTTGGCTTTGTGGACACTTTTCAGAGAACAAATTTGTTAGCATAAAAATAAAGCCAGAAAATGAAGAGCTGTTTAATCACTCAATTGGATTTTTTTGCCAGCATATTTCTTTTTCTCTGCAAACCACTGCTAAATTGTGCTTCCTAGCTGTTTTTATAAAATCACTGAATCAAATCTAACTCTGATTACATCAGAGAAGGCCAGGTACCCTACACCATAAAAGGGGTTTTTGAAATTTTGACTTGTCTACTTAAATATCACCAAAATCTGATCACAAGGTCAATTACGTCCCTGGGTGGGATTGAACCACCAACCTTTTGATTAATAGCTGAACACACTAACCGATTGCGCCACAGAGACACTTTGCAAAAAGAATATACTGACAAAGACTAATAAGCATTCATCTAGAACGTTTCCTAGAAAAACTTTAAAAAGTCAATAATCTGGAGAGTTTTTGTAAGATGTTTCTTCCAGCAACCAATGAAGAAACACATTGGTACTTTCGCATGATGAGTGAGTGCTTCAGGATCTCTTGCACTTACATGTGCAGCAGAGTACTGCAATGGAAGCATGCTGGGCCCATAACCCAGAGGTAGGCAGATTGAAACTATCCTTTGCTATATGCATTTTTTTTTTGTTCATTAAAGTAATCCAAAACTGGGATTGATATTTTAGCTTTTATTTTTACTTAAAGTACAATAACTTTTACCATTTTAATTTGTTTTAATAGTATATTGACAGTATTGTTTTCTTTCAAAAATCCACTTAATTTTCTTTACCCTATTATTAAAATGGTAATTGACAAAAACAAACTACATTGTCACCAGAAGAGCAATACAAAATGTACAAGTGATATATTAAAATCATCTTTCCAGCTTGAATTTCAATGATGCATTGGGGCAATGATTTTGTGAGAAACATCTTTACCCTTAAATAAAGATTTTCTTAATTCCTTACCTGTGTGCTAATTAGATATCACCTTGTTTTCACATTAAACAGACTTCCACATGAGAAAGCAGCAAGGATGCAGTGGCGTTAATGTTTCCTGGTGTCAACCTGTATTATTTCAGTAGATATTGAAATGAGGATGCATCTTGCTGCCTTTCCAATGAAGCAAGTTTAATTTAGTAATAGGTGAAAAACCATCCCTACAAATATGTTAATCAGATACTTGGCTTTGTGGACACTTTTCAGAGAACAAATTTGTTATCATAAAAATAAAGCCAGAAAATGAAGAGCTGTTTAATCACTCAATTGTATTTTTCTGCCAGCATTTTTCTTTTTCTCTGCAACCCACTGCTAAATTGTGCTTCCTAGCTGTTTTTTTATAAAATCACTTAATCAAATCTAACTCTGATTACATCAGAGAAGGCCAGGTACCCTACACTATAAGAAGGGGTTTGCAATTTTGACTTGTCTACTTAAATATCACCAAAATCTGATCACAAGGTCAATTACGTCCCTGGGTGGGATTGAACCACCAACCTTTTGATTAATAGCTGAACACACTAACCGATTGCGCCACAGAGACACTTTGCAAAAAGAATATACTGACAAAGACTAATAAGCATTCATCTAGAACGTTTCCTAGAAAAACTTTAAAAAGTCAATAATCTGGAGAGTTTTTGTAAGATGTTTCTTCCAGCAACCAATGAAGAAACACATTGGTACTTTCGCATGATGAGTGAGTGCTTCAGGATCTCTTGCACTTACATGTGCAGCAGAGTACTGCAATGGAAGCATGCTGGGCCCATAACCCAGAGGTAGGCAGATTGAAACTATCCTTTGCTATATGCATTTTTTTTTGTTCATTAAAGTAATCCAAAACTGGGATTGATATTTTAGCTTTTATTTTTACTTAAAGTACAATAACTTTTACCATTTTAATTTGTTTTAATAGTATATTGACAGTATTGTTTTCTTTCAAAAATCCACTTAATTTTCTTTACCCTATTATTAAAATGGTAATTGACAAAAACAAACTACATTGTCACCAGAAGAGCAATACAAAATGTACAAGTGATATATTAAAATCATCTTTCCAGCTTGAATTTCAATGATGCATTGGGGCAATGATTTTGTGAGAAACATCTTTACCCTTAAATAAAGATTTTCTTAATTCCTTACCTGTGTGCTAATTAGATATCACCTTGTTTTCACATTAAACAGACTTCCACATGAGAAAGCAGCAAGGATGCAGTGGCGTTAATGTTTCCTGGTGTCAACCTGTATTATTTCAGTAGATATTGAAATGAGGATGCATCTTGCTGCCTTTCCAATGAAGCAAGTTTAATTTAGTAATAGGTGAAAAACCATCCCTACAAATATGTTAATCAGATACTTGGCTTTGTGGACACTTTTCAGAGAACAAATTAGTTAGCATAAAAATAAAGCCAGAAAATGAAGAGCTGTTTAATCACTCAATTGGATTTTTCTGCCAGCATATTTCTTTTTCTCTGCAACCCACTGCTAAATTGTGCTTCCTAGCTGTTTTTATAAAATCACTGAATCAAATCTAACTCTGATTACATCAGAGAAGGCCAGGTACCCTACACCATAACAGGGGGTTTGAAATTTTGACTTGTCTGCTTAAAGATCACCAAAATCTGATAACAAGGTCAATTAAGTCCCTGGGTGGGATTGAACCACCAACCTTTTGGTTAATAGCCTTACACACTAACTGATTGCGCCACAGCGACACTTTGCAAAAGTACTTACTGACAAAGGCTAATAAGCATTCATCTAGAACGATTCCTAGAAACATTTTAAAAAGTCAATAATGTGGAGAGTTTTTGTAAGATGTTTCTTCCATCAACCAATGAAGAAACACATTGGTACTTTCCCATGATGAGTGAGTGCTTCAGGATCTCTTGCACTTACATGTGCAGCAGAGTACTGTAATGGAAGCATGCTGGGTCCATAACCCAGAGGTAGGCAGATTGAAACTATCCTCTGCTATATGCATTTTTTTTTGTTCATTAAAGTAATCCAAAACTGGGATTGATATTTTAGCTTTTATTTTTACTTAAAGTACAATAACTTTTACCATTTTAATTTGTTTTAATAGT
This sequence comes from Pseudophryne corroboree, assembly GCF_028390025.1. Classification (NCBI taxonomy): domain Eukaryota; kingdom Metazoa; phylum Chordata; class Amphibia; order Anura; family Myobatrachidae; genus Pseudophryne; species Pseudophryne corroboree. Next base: position 142,985 of record NW_026968921.1, read on the forward strand.
ATATTGACAGTATTGTTTTCTTTCAAAAATCCAATTAATTTTCTTTACCCGATTATTAAAATGGTAACTGACAAAAACAAACTACATTGTCACCAGAAGAGCAATACAAAATGTACAAGTGATATATTAAAATCATCTTTCCAGCTTGAATTTCAATGATGCATTGGGGCAACGATTTTGTGAGAAACATCTTCACCCTTAAATAAAGATTTTCTTAATTCCTTACCTGTGTGCTAATTAGATATCACCTTGTTTTCACATTAAACAGACTTCCACATGAGAAAGCAGCAAGGATGCAGTGGCGTTAATGTTTCCTGGTGTCAACCTGTATTATTTCAGTAGATATTGAAATGAGGATGCATCTTGCTGCCTTTCCAATGAAGCAAGTTTAATTCAGTAATAGGTGAAAAACCATCCCTACAAAGGTGTTAATCAGAGACTTGGCTTTGTGGACACTTTTCAGAGAACAAATTTGTTATCATAAAAATAAAGCCAGAAAATGAAGAGCTGTTTAATCACTCAATTGTATTTTTCTGCCAGCATTTTTCTTTTTCTCTGCAACCCACTGCTAAATTGTGCTTCCTAGCTGTTTTTTTATAAAATCACTTAATCAAATCTAACTCTGATTACATCAGAGAAGGCCAGGTACCCTACACCATAAGAGGGGGTTTGCAATTTTGACTTGTCTACTTAAATATCACCAAAATCTGATCACAAGGTCAATTACGTCCCTGGGTGGGATTGAACCACCAACCTTTTGATTAATAGCTGAACACACTAACCGATTGCGCCACAGAGACACTTTGCAAAAAGAATATACTGACAAAGACTAATAAGCATTCATCTAGAACGTTTCCTAGAAAAACTTTAAAAAGTCAATAATCTGGAGAGTTTTTGTAAGATGTTTCTTCCAGCAACCAATGAAGAAACACATTGGTACTTTCGCATGATGAGTGAGGGCTTCAGGATCTCTTGCACTTACATGTGCAGCAGAGTACTGCAATGGAAGCATGCTGGGCCCATAACCCAGAGGTAGGCAGATTGAAACTATCCTTTGCTATATGCATTTTTTTTTTGTTCATTAAAGTAATCCAAAACTGGGATTGATATTTTAGCTTTTATTTTTACTTAAAGTACAATAACTTTTACCATTTTAATTTGTTTTAATAGTATATTGACAGTATTGTTTTCTTTCAAAAATCCACTTAATTTTCTTTACCCTATTATTAAAATGGTAATTGACAAAAACAAACTACATTGTCACCAGAAGAGCAATACAAAATGTACAAGTGATATATTAAAATCATCTTTCCAGCTTGAATTTCAATGATGCATTGGGGCAATGATTTTGTGAGAAACATCTTTACCCTTAAATAAAGATTTTCTTAATTCCTTACCTGTGTGCTAATTAGATATCACCTTGTTTTCACATTAAACAGACTTCCACATGAGAAAGCAGCAAGGATGCAGTGGCGTTAATGTTTCCTGGTGTCAACCTGTATTATTTCAGTAGATATTGAAATGAGGATGCATCTTGCTGCCTTTCCAATGAAGCAAGTTTAATTTAGTAATAGGTGAAAAACCATCCCTACAAATATGTTAATCAGATACTTGGCTTTGTGGACACTTTTCAGAGAACAAATTAGTTAGCATAAAAATAAAGCCAGAAAATGAAGAGCTGTTTAATCACTCAATTGGATTTTTCTGCCAGCATATTTCTTTTTCTCTGCAACCCACTGCTAAATTGTGCTTCCTAGCTGTTTTTATAAAATCACTGAATCAAATCTAACTCTGATTACATCAGAGAAGGCCAGGTACCCTACACCATAACAGGGGGTTTGAAATTTTGACTTGTCTGCTTAAAGATCACCAAAATCTGATAACAAGGTCAATTAAGTCCCTGGGTGGGATTGAACCACCAACCTTTTGGTTAATAGCCTTACACACTAACTGATTGCGCCACAGCGACACTTTGCAAAAGTACTTACTGACAAAGGCTAATAAGCATTCATCTAGAACGATTCATAGAAACATTTTAAAAAGTCAATAATGTGGAGAGTTTTTGTAAGATGTTTCTTCCATCAACCAATGAAGAAACACATTGGTACTTTCCCATGATGAGTGAGTGCTTCAGGATCTCTTGCACTTACATGTGCAGCAGAGTACTGTTATGAAAGCATGCTGGGTCCATAACCCAGAGGTAGGCAGATTGAAACTATCCTCTGCTATATGCATTTTTTTTTGTTAATTAAAGTAATCCAAAACTGGGATTGATATTTTTGCTCTTTTATTTTTACTTAAAGTACAATAACTTTTACCATTTTAATTTGTTTTAATAGTATATTGACAGTATTGTTTTCTTTCAAAAATCCAATTACTTTTCTTTACCCGATTATTAAAATGGTAATTGACAAAAACAAACTACATTGTCACCAGAAGAGCAATACAAAATGTACAAGTGATATATTAAAATCATCTTTCCAGCTTGAATTTCAATGATGCATTGGGGCAACGATTTTGTGAGAAACATCTTCACCCTTAAATAAAGATTTTCTTAATTCCTTACCTGTGTGCTAATTAGATATCACTTTGTTTTCACATTAAACAGACTTCCACATGAGAAAACAGCAAAGATGCAGTGGCGTTAATGTTTCCTGGTGTCAACCTGTATTATTTCCGTAGATATTGAAATGAGGATGCATCTTGCTGCCTTTCCAATGAAGCAAGTTTAATTTAGTAATAGGTGAAAAACCATCCCTACAAAGATGTTAATCAGATACTTGGCTTTGTGGACACTTTTCAGAGAACAAATTTGTTATCATAAAAATAAAGCCAGAAAATGAAGAGCTGTTTAATCACTCAATTGGATTTTTCTGCCAGCATTTTTCTTTTTCTCTGCAACCCACTGCTAAATTGTGCTTCCTAGCTGTTTTTTTTATAAAATCACTTAATCAAATCTAACTCTGATTACATCAGAGAAGGCCAGGTACCCTACACCATAAGAGGGGTTTTGCAATTTTGACTTGTCTACTTAAATATTACCAAAATCTGATCACAAGGTCAATTACGTCCCTGGGTGGGATTGAACCACCAACCTTCTGATTAATAGCTGAACACACTAACCGATTGCGCCACAGAGACACTTTGCAAAAAGTACATACTGACAAAGACTAATAAGCATTCATCTAGAACGTTTCCTAGAAAAACTTTAAAAAGTCAATAATCTGGAGAGTTTTTGTAAAATGTTTCTTCCAGCAACCAATGAAGAAACACATTGGTACTTTCGCATGATGAGTGAGTGCTTCAGGATCTCTTGCACTTACATGTGCAGCAGAGTACTGCACTGGAAGTATGCTGGGCCCATAACCCAGAGGTAGGCAGATTGAAACTATCCTTTGCTATATGCATTTTTTTTTGTTCATTAAAGTAATCCAAAACTGGGATTGATATTTTAGCTTTTATTTTTACTTAAAGTACAATAACTTTTACCATTTTAATTTGTTTTAATAGTATATTGACAGTATTGTTTTCTTTCAAAAATCCAATTAATTTTCTTTACCCGATTTTTAAAATGGTAATTGACAAAAACAAACTACATTGTCACCAGAAGAGCAATACAAAATGTACAAGTGATATATTAAAATCATCTTTCCAGCTTGAATTTCAATGATGCATTGGGGCAACGATTTTGTGAGAAACATCTTCACCCTTAAATAAAGATTTTCTTAATTCCTTACCTGTGTGCTAATTAGATATCACCTTGTTTTCACATTAAACAGACTTCCACATGAGAAAACAGCAAAGATGCAGTGGCGTTAATGTTTCCTGGTGTCAACCTGTATTATTTCCGTAGATATTGAAATGAGGATGCATCTTGCTGCCTTTCCAATGAAGCAAGTTTAATTTAGTAATAGGTGAAAAACCATCCCTACAAAAATGTTAATCAGATACTTGGCTTTGTGGACACTTTTCAGAGAACAAATTTGTTATCATAAAAATAAAGCCAGAAAATGAAGAGCTGTTTAATCACTCAATTGGATTTTTCTGCCAGCATTTTTCTTTTTCTCTGCAACCCACTGCTAAATTGTGCTTCCTAGCTGTTTTTTTTATAAAATCACTTAATCAAATCTAACTCTGATTACATCAGAGAAGGCCAGGTACCCTACACCATAAGAGGGGGTTTGCAATTTTGACTTGTCTACTTAAATATCACCAAAATCTGATCACAAGGTCAATTATGTCCCTGGGTGGGATTGAACCACCAACTTTTTGATTAATAGCTGAACACACTAACCAATTGCGCCACAGAGACACTTTGCAAAAAGTACATACTGACAAAGACTAATAAGCATTCATCTAGAACGTTTCCTAAAAAAACTTTAAAAAGTCAATAATCTGGAGAGTTTTTGTAAGATGTTTCTTCCAGCAACCAACGAAGAAACACATTGGTACTTTCGCATGATGAGTGAGTGCTTCAGGATCTCTTGCACTTACATGTGCAGCAGAGTACTGCAATGGAAGCATGCTGGGCCCATAACCCAGAGGTAGGCAGATTGAAACTATCCTTTGCTATATGCATTTTTTTTTGTTCATTAAAGTAATCCAAAACTGGGATTGATATTTTAGCTTTTATTTTTACTTAAAGTACAATAACTTTTACCATTTTAATTTGTTTTAATAGTATATTGACAGTATTGTTTTCTTTCAAAAATCCACTTAATTTTCTTTACCCTATTATTAAAATGGTAATTGACAAAAACAAACTACATTGTCACCAGAAGAGCAATACAAAATGTACAAGTGATACATTAAAATCATCTTTCCAGCTTGAATTTCAATGATGCATTGGGGCAACTATTACGTGAGAAACATCTTCACCCTTAAATAAAGATTTTCTTAATTCCTTACCTGTGTGCTAATTAGATATCACCTTGTTTTCACATTAAACAGACTTCCACATGAGAAAGCAGCAAGGATGCAGTGGCGTTAATGTTTCCTGGTGTCAACCTGTATTATTTCAGTAGATATTGAAATGAGGATGCATCTTGCTGCCTTTCCAATGAAGCAAGTTTAATTTAGTAATAGATGAAAAACCATCCCTACAAATATGTTAATCAGATACTTGGCTTTGTGGACACTTTTCAGAGAACAAATTAGTTAGCATAAAAATAAAGCCAGAAAATGAAGAGCTGTTTAATCACTCAATTGGATTTTTCTGCCAGCATATTTCTTTTTCTCTGCAACCCACTGCTAAATTGTGCTTCCTAGCTGTTTTTATAAAATCACTGAATCAAATCTAACTACATCAGAGAAGGCCAGGTACCCTACACCATAACAGGGGGTTTGAAATTTTGACTTGTCTACTTAAAGATCACCAAAATCTGATAACAAGGTCAATTAAGTCCCTGGGTGGGATTGAACCACCAACCTTTTGGTTAATAGCCTTACACACTAACTGATTGCGCCACAGCGACACTTTGCAAAAGTACATACTGACAAAGGCTAATAAGCATTCATCTAGAACGATTCCTAGAAACATTTTAAAAAGTCAATAATGTGGAGAGTTTTTGTAAGATGTTTCTTCCATCAACCAATGAAGAAACACATTGGTACTTTCCCATGATGAGTGAGTGCTTCAGGATCTTTTGCACTTACATGTGCAGCAGAGTACTGTAATGGAAGCATGCTGGGTCCATAACCCAGAGGTAGGCAGATTGATACTATCCTCTGCTATATGCATTTTTTTTTGTTAATTAACGTAATCCAAAACTGGGATTGATATTTTTGCTCTTTTATTTTTACTTAAAGTACAATAACTTTTACCATTTTAATTTGTTTTAATAGTATATTGACAGTATTGTTTTCTTTCAAAAATCCACTTAATTTTCTTTACCCGATTATTAAAATGGTAATTGACAAAAACAAACTACATTGTCACCAGAAGAGCAATACAAAATGTACAAGTGATATATTAAAATCATCTTTCCAGCTTGAATTTCAATGATGCATTGGGGCAACGATTTTGTGAGAAACATCTTCACCCTTAAATAAAGATTTTCTTAATTCCTTACCTGTGTGCTAATTAGATATCACCTTGTTTTCACATTAAACAGACTTCCACATGAGAAAACAGTAAAGATGCAGTGGCGTTAATGTTTCCTGGTGTCAACCTGTATTATTTCCGTAGATATTGAAATGAGGATGCATCTTGCTGCCTTTCCAATGAAGCAAGTTTAATTTAGTAATAGGTGAAAAACCATCCCTACAAAGATGTTAATCAGATACTTGGCTTTGTGGACACTTTTCAGAGAACAAATTTGTTATCATAAAAATAAAACCAGAAAATGAAGAGCTGTTTAATCACTCAATTGGATTTTTCTGCCAGCATTATTCTTTTTCTCTGCAACCCACTGCTAAATTGTGCTTCCTAGCTGTTTTTTTATAAAATCACTTAATCAAATCTAACTCTGATTACATCAGAGAAGGCCAGGTACCCTACACCATAACAGGGGGTTTGCAATTTTGACTTGTCTACTTAAATATCACCAAAATCTGATCACAAGGTCAATTATGTCCCTGGGAGGGATTGAACCACCAACCTTTTGATTAATAGCTGAACACACTAACCGATTGCGCCACAGAGACACTTTGCAAAAAGTACATACTGACAAAGACTAATAAGCATTCATCTAGAACGTTTCCTAGAAAAACTTTAAAAAATCAATAATCTGGAGAGTTTTTGTAAGATGTTTCTTCCAGCAACCAATGAAGAAACACATTGGTACTTTCGCATGATGAGTGAGTGCTTCAGGATCTCTTGCACTTACATGTGCAGCAGAGTACTGCAATGAAAGCATGCTGGGCCCATAACCCAGAGGTAGGCAGATTGAAACTATCCTTTGCTATATGCATTTTTTTTTTTTGTTCATTAAAGTAATCCAAAACTGGGATTGATATTTTAGCTTTTATTTTTACTTAAAGTACAATAACTTTTACCATTTTAATTTGTTTTAATAGTATATTGACAGTATTGTTTTCTTTCAAAAATCCACTTAATTTTCTTTACCCTATTATTAAAATGGTAATTGACAAAAACAAACTACATTGTCACCAGAAGAGCAATACAAAATGTACAAGTGATATATTAAAATCATCTTTCCAGCTTGAATTTCAATGATGCATTGGGGCAACGATTTTGTGAGAAACATCTTCACCCTTAAATAAAGATTTTCTTAATTCCTTACCTGTGTGCTAATTAGATATCACCTTGTTTTCACATTAAACAGACTTCCACATGAGAAAGCAGCAAGGATGCAGTGGCGTTAATGTTTCCTGGTGTCAACCTGTATTATTTCAGTAGATATTGAAATGAGGATGCATCTTGCTGCCTTTCCAATGAAGCAAGTTTAATTTAGTAATAGGTGAAAAACCATCCCTACAAATATGTTAATCAGATACTTGGCTTTGTGGACACTTTTCAGAGAACAAATTAGTTAGCATAAAAATAAAGCCAGAAAATGAAGAGCTGTTTAATCACTCAATTGGATTTTTCTGCCAGCATATTTCTTTTTCTCTGCAACCCACTGCTAAATTGTGCTTCCTAGCTGTTTTTATAAAATCACTGAATCAAATCTAACTCTGATTACATCAGAGAAGGCCAGGTACCCTACACCATAACAGGGGGTTTGAAATTTTGACTTGTCTACTTAAAGATCACCAAAATCTGATAACAAGATCAATTAAGTCCCTTGGTGGGATTGAACCACCAACTTTTTGGTTAATAGCCTTACACACTAACTGATTGCGCCACAGTGACACTTTGCAAAAGTACTTACTGACAAAGGCTAATAAGCATTCATCTAGAACGATTCCTAGAAACATTTTAAAAAGTCAATAATGTGGAGAGTTTTTGTAAGATGTTTCTTCCATCAACCAATGAAGAAACACATTGGTACTTTCCCATGATGAGTGAGTGCTTCAGGATCTCTTGCACTTACATGTGCAGCAGAGTACTGTAATGGAAGCATGCTGGGTCCATAACCCAGAGGTAGGCAGATTGAAACTATCCTCTGCTATATGCATTTTTTTTTGTTAATTAAAGTAATCCAAAACTGGGATTGATATTTTTGCTCTTTTATTTTTACTTAAAGTACATTAACTTTTACCATTTTAATTTGTTTTAATAGTATATTGACAGTATTGTTTTCTTTCAAAAATCCAATTAATTTTCTTTACCCGATTATTAAAATGGTAATTGACAAAAGCAAACTACATTGTCACCAGAAGAGCAATACAAAATGTACAAGTGATATATTAAAATCATCTTTCCAGCTTGAATTTCAATGATGCATTGGGGCAACGATTTTGTGAGAAACATCTTCACCCTTAAATAAAGATTTTCTTAATTCCTTACCTGTGTGCTAATTAGATATCACCTTGTTTTCACATTAAACAGACTTCCACATGAGAAAGCAGCAAGGATGCAGTGGCGTTAATGTTTCCTGGTGTCAACCTGTATTATTTCAGTAGATATTGAAATGAGGATGCATCTTGCTGCCTTTCCAATGAAGCAAGTTTAATTTAGTAATAGGTGAAAAACCATCCCTACAAAGATGTTAATTAGATACTTGGCTTTGTGGACACTTTTCAGAGAACAAATTTGTTAGCATAAAAATAAAGCCAGAAAATGAAGAGCTGTTTAATCACTCAATTGGATTTTTTTGCCAGCATATTTCTTTTTCTCTGCAACCCACTGCTAAATTGTGCTTCCTAGCTGTTTTTATAAAATCACTGAATCAAATCTAACTCTGATTACATCAGAGAAGGCCAGGTACCCTACACCATAACAGGGGTTTTCGAAATTTTGACTTGTCTACTTAAAGATCAACAAAATCTGATAACAAGGTCAATTACGTCCCTGGGTGGGATTGAACCACCAACCTTTTGGTTAATAGCCGTACACACTAACTGATTGCGCCACAGCGACACTTTGCAAAAGTACTTACTGACAAAGGCTAATAAGCATTCATCTAGAATGTTTCCTAGAAAAACTTTAAAAAGTCAATAATCTGGAGAGTTTTTGTAAGATGTTTCTTCCATCAACCAACGAAGAAACACATTGGTACTTTCCCATGATGAGTGAGTGCTTCAGGATCTCTTGCACTTACATGTGCAGCAGAGTACTGCATTGGAAACATGCTGGGCCCATAACCCAGAGGTAGGCAGAATGAAACTATCCTCTGCTATATGCATTTTTTATTGTTAATTAAAGTAATCCAAAACTGGGATTGATATTTTTGCTCTTTTATTTTTACTTAAAGTACAATAACTTTTACCATTTTAATTTGTTTTAATAGTATATTGACAGTATTGTTTTCTTTCAAAAATCCACTTAATTTTCTTTACCCTATTATTATAATGGTAATTGACAAAAACAAACTACATTGTCACCAGAAGAGCAATACAAAATGTACAAGTGATATATTAAAATCATCTTTCCAGCTTGAATTTCAATGATGCATTGGGGCAACGATTTTGTGAGAAACATCTTCACCCTTAAATAAAGATTTTCTTAATTCCTTACCTGTGTGCTAATTAGATATCACCTTGTTTTCACATTAAACAGACTTCCACATGAGAAAACAGCAAAGATGCAGTGGCGTTAATGTTTCCTGGTGTCAACCTGTATTATTTCCGTAGATATTGAAATGAGGATGCATCTTGCTGCCTTTCCAATGAAGCAAGTTTAATTTAGTAATAGGTTAAAAACCATCCCTACAAAGATGTTAATCAGACACTTGGCTTTGTGGACACTTTTCAGAGAACAAATTAGTTAGCATAAAAATAAAGCCAGAAAATGAAGAGCTGTTTAATCACTCAATTGGATTTTTCTGCCAGCATATTTCTTTTTCTCTGCAACCCACTGCTAAATTGTGCTTCCTAGCTGTTTTTTTATAAAATCACTTAATCAAATCTAACTCTGATTACATCAGAGAAGGCCAGGTACCCTACACCATAAGAGGGGGTTTGAAATTTTGACTTGTCTACTTAAAGATCACCAAAATCTGATAACAAGGTCAATTACATCCCTGGGTGGTATTGAACCACCAACCCTTTGATTAATAACCAAACACACTAACCGATTGCGCCACAGAGACACTTTGCAAACTTACATACTGACAAAGGCTAATAAGCATTCATCTAGAACGTTTCCTAGAAAAACTTTAAAAAGTCAATAATCTGGAGAGTTTTTGTAAGATGTTTCTTCCATCAACCAACGAAGAAACACATTGGTACTTTCCCATGATGAGTGAGTGCTTCAGGATCTCTTGCACTTACATGTGCAGCAGAGTACTGCATTGGAAACATGCTGGGCCCATAACCCAGAGGTAGGCAGATTGAAACTATCCTCTGCTATATGCATTTTTTATTGTTAATTAAAGTAATCCAAAACTGGGATTGATATTTTTGCTCTTTTATTTTTACTTAAAGTACAATAACTTTTACCATTTTAATTTGTTTTAATAGTATATTGACAGTATTGTTTTCTTTCAAAAATCCACTTAATTTTCTTTACCCTATTATTATAATGGTAATTGAAAAAAACAAACTACATTGTCACCAGAAGAGCAATACAAAATGTACAAGTGATATATTAAAATCATCTTTCCAGCTTGAATTTCAATGATGCATTGGGGCAACGATTTTGTGAGAAACACCTTCACCCTTAAATAAAGATTTTCTAAATTCCTTACCTGTGTGCTAATTAGATATCACCTTGTTTTCACATTAAACAGACTTCCACATGCGAAAGCAGCAAGGATGCAGTGGCGTTAATGTTTCCTGGTGTCAACCTGTATTATTTCAGTAGACATTGAAATGAGGATGCATCTTGCTGCCTTTCCAATGAAGCAAGTTTAATTTAGTAATAGGTGAAAAACCATCCCTACAAAGATGTTAATCAGAGACTTGGCTTTGTGGACACTTTTCAGAGAACAAATTTGTTAGCATAAAAATAAAGCCAGAAAATGAAGAGCTGTTTAATCACTCAATTGGATTTTTTTGCCAGCATATTTCTTTTTCTCTGCAACTCACTGCTAAATTGTGCTTCCTAGCTGTTTTTATAAAATCACTAAATCAAATCTAACTCTGATTACATCAGAGAAGGACAGGTACCCTACACCATAACAGGGGGTTTGAAATTTTGACTTGTCTACTTAAAGATCACCAAAATCTGATAACAAGGTCAATTAAGTCCCTGGGTGGGATTGAACCACCAACCTTTTGGTTAATAGCCTCACACACTAACTGATTGCGCCACAGCGACACTTTGCAAAAGTACTTACTGACAAAGACTAATACGCATTCATCTAGAACGATTCCTAGAAACATTTTAAAAAGTCAATAATGTGGAGAGTTTTTGTAAGATGTTTCTTCCATCAACCAATGAAGAAACACATTGGTACTTTCCCATGATGAGTGAGTGCTTCAGGATCTCTTGCACTTACATGTGCAGCAGAGTACTGTAATGGAAGCATGCTGGGTCCATAACCCAGAGGTAGGCAGATTGAAACTATCCTCTGTTATATGCATTTTTTTTGTTAATTAAAGTAATCCAAAACTGGGATTGATATTTTTGCTCTTTTATTTTTACTTAAAGTACAATAACTTTTACCATTTTAATTTGTTTTAATAGTATATTGACAGTATTGTTTTCTTTCAAAAATCCAATTAATTTTCTTTACCCGATTATTAAAATGGTAATTGACAAAAGCAAACTACATTGTCACCAGAAGAGCAATACAAAATGTACAAGTGATATATTAAAATCATCTTTCCAGCTTGAATTTCAATGATGCATTGGGGCAACGATTTTGTGAGAAAAATCTTCACCCTTAAATAAAGATTTTCTTAATTCCTTACCTGTGTGCTAATTAGATATCACCTTGTTTTCACATTAAACAGACTTCCACATGAGAAAGCAGCAAGGATGCAGTGGCGTTAATGTTTCCTGGTGTCAACCTGTATTATTTCAGTAGATATTGAAATGAGGATGCATCTTGCTGCCTTTCCAATGAAGCAAGTTTAATTTAGTAATAGGTGAAAAACCATCCCTACAAAGATGTTAATCAGATACTTGGCTTTGTGGACACTTTTCAGAGAACAAATTTGTTAGCATAAAAATAAAGCCAGAAAATGAAGAGCTGTTTAATCACTCAATTGGATTTTTTTGCCAGCATATTTCTTTTTCTCTGCAACCCACTGCTAAATTGTGCTTCCTAGCTGTTTTTATAAAATCACTGAATCAAATCTAACTCTGATTACATCAGAGAAGGCCAGGTACCCTACACCATAACAGCGGTTTTCGAAATTTTGACTTGTCTACTTAAAGTTCAACAAAATCTGATAACAAGGTCAATTATGTCCCTGGGTGGGGTTGAACCAACAACCTTTTGGTTAATAGCCATACACACTAACTGATTGAGCCACAGCGACACTTTGCAAAAGTACTTACTGACAAAGGCTAATAAGCATTCATCTAGAACGTTTCCTATAAAAACTTTAAATAGTCAATAATCTGGAGAGTTTTTGTAAGATGTTTCTTCCATCAACCAATGAAGAAACACATTGGTACTTTCCCATGATGAGTGAGTGCTTCAGGATCTCTTGCACTTACATGTGCAGCAGAGTACTGTAATGGAAGCATGCTGGGTCCATAACCCAGAGGTAGGCAGATTGAAACTATCCTCTGCTATATGCCTTTTTTTTGTTAATTAAAGTAATCCAAAACTGGGATTGATATTTGTGCTCTTTTATTTTTACTTAAAGTACAATAACTTTTACCATTTTAATTTGTTTTAATAGTATATTGACAGTATTGTTTTCTTTCAAAAATCCAATTAATTTTCTTTACCCGATTATTAAAATGGTAATTGACAAAAACAAACTACATTGTCACCAGAAGAGCAATACAAAATGTACAAGTGATATATTAAAATCATCTTTCCAGCTTGAATTTCAATGATGCATTGGGGCAACGATTTTGTGAGAAACATCTTCACCCTTAAATAAAGATTTTCTTAATTCCTTACCTGTGTGCTAATTAGATATCACCTTGTTTTCACATTAAACAGACTTCCACATGAGAAAACAGCAAAGATGCAGTGGCGTTAATGTTTCCTGGTGTCAACCTGTATTATTTCCGTAGATATTGAAATGAGGATGCATCTTGCTGCCTTTCCAATGAAGCAAGTTTAATTTAGTAATAGGTGAAAAACCATCCCTACAAAGATGTTAATCAGACACTTGGCTTTGTGGACACTTTTCAGAGAACAAATTAGTTAGCATAAAAATAAAGCCAGAAAATGAAGAGCAGTTTAATCACTCAATTGGATTTTTCTGCCAGCATATTTCTTTTTCTCTGCAACCCACTGCTAAATTGTGCTTCCTAGCTGTTTTTTTATAAAATCACTTAATCAAATCTAACTCTGATTACATCAGAGAAGGCCAGGTACCCTACACCATAAGAGGGGGTTTGAAATTTTGACTAGTCTACTTAAAGATCACCAAAATCTGATAACAAGGTCAATTACATCCCTGGGTGGGATTGAACCACCAACCCTTTGATTAATAACCAAACACACTAACCGATTGCGCCACAGAGACACTTTGCAAACTTACATACTGACAAAGGCTAATAAGCATTCATCTAGAACGTTTCCTAGAAAAACTTTAAAAAGTCAATAATCTGGAGAGTTTTTGTAAGATGTTTCTTCCATCAACCAACGAAGAAACACATTGGTACTTTCCCATGATGAGTGAGTGCTTCAGGATCTCTTGCACTTACATGTGCAGCAGAGTACTGCATTGGAAACATGCTGGGCCCATAACCCAGAGGTAGGCAGATTGAAACTATCCTCTGCTATATGCATTTTTTATTGTTAATTAAAGTAATCCAAAACTGGGATTGATATTTTTGCTCTTTTATTTTTACTTTAAAGTACAATAACTTTTACCATTTTAATTTGTTTTAATAGTATATTGACAGTATTGTTTTCTTTCAAAAATCCACTTAATTTTCTTTACCCTATTTTTATAATGGTAATTGACAAAAACAAACTACATTGTCACCAGAAGAGCAATACAAAATGTACAAGTGATATATTAAAATCATCTTTCCAGCTTGAATTTCAATGATGCATTGGGGCAACGATTTTGTGAGAAACATCTTCACCCTTAAATAAAGATTTTCTTAATTCCTTACCTGTGTGCTAATTAGATATCACCTTGTTTTCACATTAAACAGACTTCCACATGCGAAAGCAGCAAGGATGCAGTGGCGTTAATGTTTCCTGGTGTCAACCTGTATTATTTCAGTAGACATTGAAATGAGGATGCATCTTGCTGCCTTTCCAATGAAGCAAGTTTAATTTAGTAATAGGTGAAAAACCATCCCTACAAAGGTGTTAATCAGAGACTTGGCTTTGTGGACACTTTTCAGAGAACAAATTTGTTAGCATAAAAATAAAGCCAGAAAATGAAGAGCTGTTTAATCACTCAATTGGATTTTTTTGCCAGCATATTTCTTTTTCTCTGCAACTCACTGCTAAATTGTGCTTCCTAGCTGTTTTTATAAAATCACTGAATCAAATCTAACTCTGATTACATCAGAGAAGGCCAGGTACCCTACACCATAACAGGGGGTTTGAAATTTTGACTTGTCTACTTAAAGATCACCAAAATCTGATAACAAGGTCAATTACGTCCCTGGGTGGGATTGAACCACCAACCTTTTGGTTAATAACCATACACACAGACTGATTGCGCCACAGCGACACTTTGCAAAAGTACATACTGACAAATGCTAATAAGCATTCATCTAGAACGTTTCCTAGAAACATTTTAAAAAGTCAATAATGTGGAGAGTTTTTGTAAGATGTTTCTTCCATCAACCAATGAAGAAACACATTGGAACTTTCCCATGATAAGTGAGTGCTTCAGGACCTCTTGCACTTACATGTGCAGCAGAGTACTGTAATGGAAGCATGCTGGGTCCATAACCCAGAGGTAGGCAGATTGAAACTATCCTCTGCTATATGCATTTTTTTTTGTTAATTAAAGTAATCCAAAACTGGGATTGATATTTTTGCTCTTTTATTTTTACTTAAAGTACAATAACTTTTACCATTTTAATTTGTTTTAATAGTATATTGACAGTATTGTTTTCTTTCAAAAATCCAATTAATTTTCTTTACCCGATTATTAAAATGGTAATTGACAAAAACAAACTACATTGTCACCAGAAGAGCAATACAAAATGTACAAGTGATATATTAAAATCATCTTTCCAGCTTGAATTTCAATGATGCATTGGGGCAACGATTTTGTGAGAAACATCTTCACCCTTTAATAAAGATTTTCTTAATTCCTTACCTGTGTGCTAATTAGATATCACCTTGTTTTCACATTAAACAGACTTCCACATGAGAAAGCAGCAAGGATGCAGTGGCGTTAATGTTTCCTGGTGTCAACCTGTATTATTTCAGTAGATATTGAAATGAGGATGCATCTTGCTGCCTTTCCAATGAAGCAAGTTTAATTTAGTAATAGGTGAAAAACCATCCAAGAGCTGTTTAATCACTCAATTGGATTTTTTTGCCAGCATATTTCTTTTTCTCTGCAACCCACTGCTAAATTGTGCTTCCTAGCTGTTTTTATAAAATCACTGAATCAAATCTAACTCTGATTACATCAGAGAAGTCTAAATACCTAACACCATAACAGGGGGTTTGAAATTTTGACTTGTCTACTTAAAGATCACCAAAATCTGATAACAAAGTCAATTACATCCCTGGGTGGGATTGAACCACCAACCTTTTGGTTAATAGCCATACACACTAACTGATTGCGCCACAGCGACACTTTGCAAAATTACATACTGACAAAGGCTAATAAACAATCATCTAGAACGTTTCCTAGAAAAACTTTAAAAAGTCAATAATCTGGAGTGTTTTTGTAAGATGTTTCTGCCATCAACCAATGAAGAAACACATTGGTACTTTCCCATGATGAGTGAGTGCTTCAGGATCTCTTGCACTTACATGTGCAGCAGAGTACTGCAATGGAAGCATGCTGGGCCCATAACCCAGAGGTAGAAAGATTGAAACTATCCTCTGCTATATGCATTTTTTATTGTTAATTAAAGTAATCCAAAACTGGGATTGATATTTTTGCTCTTTTATTTTTACTTAAAGTACAATAACTTTTACCATTTTAATTTGTTTTAATAGTATATTGACAGTATTGTTTTCTTTCAAAAATTCACTTAATTTTCTTTTCTGTGTGCTAATTAGATATCACCTTGTTTTCACATTAAATAGACTTCCACATGAGAAAGCAGCAAGGATGCAGTGGCGTTAATGTTTCCTGGTGGTAGTGGGGTACTGTGTTTGTGCTTTCCTCTGGTCAGCTCTGGTAAAAGTCAGATTTCTTTGTCTCAGATCTTCCTCTAGCCTTGTTCTTCTTTCGAGAGTTCCCTTGTGCTGCCTCAGTTGGATCTCCTTCACTTGACAGGGGGGTACCCGAGCAGCGACCCTCCCCAGCACTAGCCCAACTCCTACTTACCTGCCAGGTGAGATACTATGATCAGGAAGGTGCTTCTCCCAGGGAAAGGCTCACCCATTGCACTCTGGGTGTGCTGCTCCTGCGATTTCCCCAAATGTGGGAAACTTGACTGCATAATTTGTGTTTCCCCTGGTCGGCTCTCGTATAATTCAGATCTCTTTGTCTCAGGTCTCTCTCCAGCCTAGTTTGCTGTCTGTTTCCACTTCTCTTTTCTTAAACCGCTCCCTTCTATTCCCTTGTGCACCTTAATTAAATCTAACTCTGATTACGTCAGAGAAGGCCAGGTACCCTACACCATAAGAGGGGGTTTGAAATTTTGACTTGTCTACTTAAAGATCACCAAAATCTGATCACAAGGTCAATTACATCACTGGGTGGGAACCTTTTGGTTAATAGCCCATGTAAGTGCAAGAGATCCTGAAGCACTCACTCATCATGGGAATGTACCAATGTGTTTCTTACAAAAATTCTCCAGATTATTGACTTTTTAAAGTTTTTCTAGGAAACGTTCTAGATGAATGCTTATTAGCCTTTGTCAGTATGTACTTTTGCAAAGTGTCGCTGTGGCGCAATCAGTTAGTGTGTATGGCTATTAACCTAAAGGTTGGTGATTCAATCCCACCCAGGGACGTAATAGACCTTGTTATCAAATTTTGGTGATCTTTAAGTAGACAAGTCAAAATTTCAAACCCCCTCTTATGGTGTAGGGTACCCGGCCTTCTCTGATGTAATCAGAATTAGATTTGATTAAGTGATTTTATAAAAAACAGCTAGGAAGCACAATTTAGCAGTGGGTTGCAGAGAAAAAAAATTATGCTGGCAGAAAAGTCCAATTGAGTGATTAAACAGCTCTTCATTTTCTGATTTTATGTTTATGCTAACAAATTTGCTCTCTGAAAAGTGTCCACAAAGCCAAGTCTCTGATTAACACCTTTGTAGGAATGGTTTTTCACCTATTACTGAATTAAACTTGCTTCATTGGAAAGGCAGCAAGATGCATCCTCATTTCAATGTCTACTGAAATAATACAGGTTGACACCAGGAAACATAAACGTCACTGCATCCTTGCTGCTTCCTCATGGGGAAGTCTGTTTAATGTGAAAACAAGGTGATATCTAATCAGCACACAGGTAAGGAATTAAGAAAATCTTTCTTTATGGGTGAAGATGTTTCTCACAAAATTGTTGCACCAAGGCATCATTGAAATTCAAGCTGGAAAGATGATTTTAATATATCACTTGTACATTTTGTACTGCTCTTCTGGTGACAATGTAGATTGTTTTTGTCAATTACCATTTTAATAATCGGGTAAAGAAAATTAATTGGATTTTTGAAAGAAAACAATACTGTCAATATACTATTAAAACAAATTAAAACAGTAAAAGTTATTGTACTTTAAGTAAAAATAAAAGAGCCAAAATATCAATCCCAGTTTTGGATTACTTTAATTAACAAAAAAAATGCATATAGCAGAGGACAGTTGCAATCTGCCTACCTCTGGGTTATAGGCCCAGCATGCTTCCATTGTAGTCCTTTGCTGCACATGTAAGTGCAAGAGATCCTGAAGCACTCACTCATCATGGGGAAGTACCAATGTGTTTCTTCATTGGTTGATGGAAGGAACATCTTACAAAAACTCTCCAGATTATTGACTTTTTAAAGTTTTTCTAGGAAACGTTCTAGATGAATGCTTATTAACCTTTGTCAGTATGTACTTTTGCAAAGTGTCTCTGAGGCGCAAACAGTTAGCGTGTTCAGTTGTTAACCAAAAGGTTGGTGGTTCAATCCCACCTAGGGACGTAATTGACCTCGTTATCAGATTTTGGTGATCTTTAAGTAGACAAGTAAAAATTTCAAACCACCTCTTATGGTGTAGGGTACCTGGCCTTCTCTGATGTAATCAGAGTTAGATTTGATTAAGTGATTTTATAAAAAAAACAGCCACGAAGCACAATTTAGCAGTGGGTTGCAGAGAAAAAGAAATATGCTGGCAGAAAAATCCAATTGAGTGATTAAACAGCTCTTCATTTTCTGGCTTTATTTTTATGCTAACAAATTTGTGCTCTGAAAAGTGTCCACAAAGCCAAGTATCTGATTAACACCTTTGTAGGGATGGTTTTTCACCTATTATTAAATTAAACTTGCTTCATTGGAAAGGCAGCAAGTGATGTCATCCAAGCAGTGGGTCAAAGTTGGCTTCAAACCTCGTCTGCTTATGAAAAGAGAAAAGGGGTATGCAGGGCATGGCGGCCTTTTGCGGTGCTTGGATGACCCCTAGTTCGCATTAAATAATGCAGTCGAGTTTCCCACATTTGGGGAAATCACAGGGGTCAGCATACCCAGAATGCAATGAATGAACCGCACCCTGGGAGAACAGTCTTCATGACCATGGTATCTCCTATGCAAAATAAGTATGATTTGGGATAGGGCTGGGGAGGGCCGCTGCTCAGGCACATCTCTGTCAAGTAAAGGAGATTCAACTGAGGCAGCACAAGGGAACTCTCATCTGGGGACAACAACTGCAGGGAGAACACATATTTTCAGATGAACATGGGAGGGCAGAAGGCTGCCTAATACTGAAGCACCCCCAAACAACAAACCAAATGCAACAACTAGTGCAAGCATTCCTGGGGGAAGGCCTGCAGCAGATGGATTTGCATATGGCGATGTCATCCAAGCAGTGGGTCAAAGTTGGCTTCAACCCTCGTCTGCATATGAAAAGAGAAAAGGGGCGTGCAGGGCATGGCAGCCTTTTGCGGCACTTGGATGACCCCTAGTTTGCATTAAACACCTCCACCCTCCGTCGGTGTGGGGCTCATGTTGGCTATGCCCCAGCCCCTGAAGCATTCAAGCTGATTTCTTGCAGCAGCTGGGCACTGTAACAGCTCCAGAGCTGCTCTGTAAGGCAAGTAAAAGGGTGTGGGCCCTGCAGCACTACCTGTAGTTCGCATTGTGCGAGACCCCTAGTTCGCATTAAACACCCCCACCCTCCTTCGGTGTGGGGCTCATGTTGGCCATGCCCCAGCCCCTGAAGCATTCACGCTGATTTCTTGCAGCAGCTGGGCACTGTAACAGCTCAAGAGCTGCTCTGTAAGGCAAGTAAAAGGGTGTGGGCCCTGCAGCACTACCTGTAGTTTGCATTGTGCATTGGAAGGCACAAAGTAAGCAGACGGGAGGAGAAGTCAGGATAGTGCACAAGGGTATAGACGGGAGGGGCTCAAGAAAAAAGAAGTGGAAACAGACAGCAAACTAGGCTTCCAATGCACAATGCAAACTACAGGTAGTGCTGCAGGGCCCACACCCTTTTACTTGCCTTACAGAGCAGCTCTGGAGCTGTTTAATCACTCAATTGGATTTTTCTGCCAGCATAATTTTTCTCTTACGTCCTAGAGGATGCTGGGGACTCCGTAAGGACCATGGGGGATAGACGGGCTCCGCAGGAGACATGGGCACTTAAAGAAAGACTTTAGATCTGGGTGTGCACTGGCTCCTCCCTCTATGCCCCTCCTCCAGACCTCAGTTTACTACTGTGCCCAGAGGAGACTGGGTGCTTTTCAGGGAGCTCTCCTGAGTTTCCTGACAGAAAGTATATTTGTTAGATTTTTTTATTTTCAGGGAGCCTGCTGGCAACAGACTCCCTGCATCGAGGGGCGGAGGGGAGAGATGCACACCTACTTCTGTGAGTTGATAGGCTCTGCTTCTTAGGCTACTGTACAGCATTAGCTCCAGAGGGATCGGTACGCAGGTCTCACCCTCGCCGTCCGTCCCAGAGCCGCGCCGCCGTCCCCCTCGCAGAGCCGGAAGATAGAAGCCGGGTGAGTATGAGAAGAAAAGAAGACTTCAGAGGCGGCGGAAGACTTCATGATCTTCACTGAGGTAACGCACAGCAGTAAAGCTGTGCTCCATTGCTCCCATACACCTCACACACGGCAGTCAGTGTAAGGGTGAAGGGCTCAGGGGGGACGCCCTGGGCAGCAATATAGACCTCTCTTTGGCAAAATAAATATATATGCAGCTAGGCACTGTATATATATATAAGAGCCCCCGCCATTTTTTTACTATATTTGAGCGGGACAGAAGCCCGTCGCTGAGGGGGTGGGGCTTCTCCCTCAGCACTCACCAGCACCATTTTCTCCACAGCACCGCTGAGGGGAAGCTCCACGGACTCTCCCCTGCTTATACCACGGTAGAAAGAGGGTCTTAAAGAAGAGGGGGGCACATAATTAGGCGCATATATATATGGAAATACAGCGCTACTGGGTAAACATAAAATTATTGTGTTTTTTTCCTGGGTCATATAGCGCTGGGGTGTGTGCTGGCATACTCTCTCTCTCTGTCTCTCCAAAGGGCCTTGTTGGGGAACTGTCCTCAGATAAGAGGATTCCCTGAGTGTATGGTGTGTCGGTACACGTGTGTCGACATGTCTGAGGTAGAAGGCTCTCCTAGAGAGGAGCAGGAGCAAATTAATGTGGTGTCTCCATCGACAACGCCGACACCTGACTGAATGGATATGTGAAATGTTTTAAGTGCTAATGTAAACTTATTACACAAGAGATCAGACAAAGCAGAAGCTAGGGAACAGTCAGGGAGTCAACCCATGCCTGTCCCTATGTCGCAGGGACCTTCGGGGTCTCAAAAGCGCCCACTATCCCAAATAGTTGACACAGATACCGACACGGATTCTGACTCCAGTGTCGACTACGATGATGCAAAGTTACAGCCAAAATTGGCTAAATGTATTCGATATATGATTATTGCAATAAAAGATGTTTTGCACATCACAGAGTCCCCTGTCCCTGACACGAGGGTACACATCTATAAGGGAAAGAAACCTGAGATAACCTTTCCCCCCTCACATGAGTTGAACGAATTATGTGAAAAAGCTTGGGAATCTCCAGACAAAAAGCTGCAGATTCCCAAAAGGATTCTTATGGCGTATCCTTTCCCGCCAATGGACAGGATACGGTGGGAATCCTCCCCTAGGGTGGATAAAGCATTGACACGCTTATCCAAAAAGGTAGCGCTGCCATCCCAGGATACGGCTACCATCAGGGACCATGCTGACCGCAAGCAGGAGGTTACCCTAAAGTCCATTTACACACATTCTGGTACCTTACTCAGACCGGCAATTGCGTCGGCCGGGGTTGTAGCGCGGTGGCAGCATGGACAGATACCTTATCAGCAGAGATTGAGACCCTAGATAAGGATGCTATGTTATTGACCATAGGGCATATAAAAGATGCTGTCCTATATATAAGAGATGCTCAAAGTGACATTAGTCTACTGGGTTCTAGAATAAACGCTATGTCAATTTCTGCTAGACGAGTCCTATGGACCCGGCAATGGACAGGTGATGCCGACTCAAAAAGGTATATGGAGGTTTTACCTTACAGGGGTGAGGAATTGTTTGGGGAAGGTCTCTCGGACCTAGTCTCCACAGCTACAGCTGGTAAATCAAATTTTTTGCCTTATATTCCCTCACAGCCTAAGAAAGCACCACATTATCAAATGCAGTCCTTTCGATCACAGAGAAACAAGAAAGTACGAGGTGTGTCCTTTCTTGCCAGAGGTAAGGGCAGAGGGAAGAAGCTGCACAACACAGCTAGTTCCCAGGAACAGAAGTCCTCCCCGGCCTCTACAAAATCCACCGCATGACGCTGGGGCTCCGCTAAAGGAGTCCGCCCAGTTGGGGGCACGTCTTCGAGTTTTCAGCCACATCTGGGTTCATTCGCAGGTGGATCCCTAGGCAATAGAAATTGTTTCTCAGGGTTACAAGCTGAAATTCGAAGAGGTGCCTCCTCGCCGGTTTTTCAAATCGGCCCTACCATCTTCTCCCCAGGAAAGGGAGATAGTGTTAAATGCAATTCACAAATTGTATCTTCAACAGGTGGTGGTCAAGGTTCCCCTGCTTCAACAAGGAAATGGAAATTATTCGACCCTGTTTGTAGTCCCAAAACCGGACGGTTTGGTCAGACCCATATTAAATTTAAAATCCCTGAACCTATACTTGAAAAGGTTCAAGTTCAAGATGGAATCGCTAAGAGCGGTCATCGCCAGCCTAGAAGGGGGGGATTTTATGATATCTCTGGACATAAAGGATGCATACCTTCATGTACTCATTTATCCACCTCATCAGGCGTACCTAAGATTTGCGGTACAGTATTGTCATTACCAATTTCAGACGTTGCCGTTTGGTCTCTCCAGAATTTTCTCCGAGAATTTTCACCAAGGTAATGACGGAAATTATGGTGCTCCTGCGAAAGCAAGGTGTCACAATTATCCCGTACTTGAACGATCTCCTCATAAAAGCGAGATCAAGAGAGCAGTTGCTGAACAGCGTATAACTTTCACTGAAGGTGTTACAGCAACACGGCTGGATTCTCAATATCCCGAAGTCGCAGTTGGTTCCTACGACTCGTCTGACTTTGCTTGGGCATTATTCTGGATACGGACCAGAAAAGGGTTTATCTTCCGATAGAAAAGGCCCAGGAACTCATGACTCTGGTCAGGAACCTATTGAAACCAAAACAGGTGTCAGTGCATCACTGCACTCGAGTCCTGGGAATGATGGTGGCATCATACGAGGCCATTCCCTTCGGCAGGTTCCATGCGAGGATCTTGCAATGGGACCTACTGGACAAGTGGTCCGGGTCACATCTACAGATTCATCAGTTGATCACCCTGTCCCCCAGGGCCAGGGTATCTCTCCTGTGGTGGCTGCAGAGTGCTCACCTTCTAGAGGGCCGCAGGTTCGGCATTCAGGACTGGATCCTGGTGACCACGAACGCGAGCCTCCGAGGTTGGGGAGCAGCCACACAGGGAAGAAATTTCCAAGGTCTTTGGTCAAGTCAGGAGACTTGTCTTCACATCAACATCCTGGAGCTAAGGGCCATATACAACGCCCTATGTCAAGCGGAGACCTTACTTCGCGACCAACCAGTTCTGATCCAGTCAGACAACGTCACCGCACTAGTTCATGTAAACCGCCAAGGCGGCACAAGGAGCAGAGTGGCGATGGCGGAAGCCACCAGAATTCTTCGCTGGGCGGAGAATCATGTAAACTGTCAAAGTCAGAAAAATATCACGATGCACACTGCCATATTTGCACCTCATATGTGTCCCTGCTGCGCATGCGTGCGCTCTCCCGTGCGTGCGCATACTCGCTGTTGCGGGCACCCGCAGGCGCACGGTATGCGCATTTACGGTAGAGATTGTGTGCGTCTAGCGGGCGACTCTTTCGTTACATATTTTCACCATATAATGCATTTTGTAGATTATGGTCCCTTTGATAGAGTCTGAAAGTTTAGTTAATGTAGTATGTTCCTGGACAGAGAGATCCCTCATTGTTTGATACGAAGGGTCAGACAGGAGTAATACAGTGGTGTTTAGTATCCATCGGAAGAGTATTTAATTAGCAATATTCCGGTGTTGGTTTGAAGCGGATCAATCGCTCGTGCGAATAGTTATGGACATAAGAAGTTTATGAACATTTACTGTATTTGCACTTACTTATCCATGCGGCGGGAAACCCAGTTTCCCTCCCACCTGAGCTGTTGGAAATAGTCACAGCCCACCTGTATGAATCAACCTATGACCTTTTGTTATAATGCGAAGACGAATTCCTGTGTCCAATGAACAATGAGATTGTAGGGACCATTGAATTGTATTGTGTGTGGGGCATAAATAGACAGGCCGATCACATCCAGCACTCACTCTTCATCGGTTATCATTGCTGAAAATCGGGAGCTGGATGTCCAGAGGCGCATGCGATCGTTTCCTTTGTGCGTAAGTTTTCTCCGTAATCATATTGTCTTTTCTTGTTATTATGGGCCATATCTTTCTCTCTCTCTCTTCTCTTTCTCTCATTTTCTCTTAAACGTACTTGTATTGTATTTACTGTGTAGTTACCTGGTTAGTTAGTCTATGTTATATTGTAGTGTATGACTTGTATTGTATTAATTCTTTTGCAAGTATAACATTCATAATATATATATTAGGCGTTGGACCCTAAGCACGGTATTTGTGTATTTCTTATAGTGTTAAGTATTCTCAGAGCGTCGGTGACGCTCGAACAGCTTTTGAGTTAATAAGGTTATACAGTGTTGCATTTACACCCTATCTCTACACTAAGGTTTTACAGCAAATTACATTGTTTGTGGTTTAGACATAAAGGTTTAACATTGTGAGCGTCGGCGCCGCTCGTGATCTCCTCGTGGTCTCGAGCGTCCGCTACGCTGATAGCGTAGCATTACGGTAGTCGCTCACCTATAAGTGTGCCCGATACCAACAGCGTATTCTCGTGAGCGTCTGTATCGCTTGAGCAGCCCGCTCCCGATACAGCGTCCGTTACGCTATAGCGAACCATTACGTTAGTCAGCAGCCAATAGCGTGCCTGCCTGTGATCTCTTGGCCGTGAGCGAACGTGACGCTTGAGCATCTCGACCACGGCTAAGCGATTGTTACGCAACGAGCGTACCCTTACGGTACTCCATACGCAAATAGCGTACAGTGTTCTTAGACCTCACAAAGGGTTTTAAATAAGATAAATATTTAGCTTTATCAATTGGCGGCTCGTCCTGTCCTTCACATATCTCTGCTAGGTAATTTCAGCAGACATTATCCATCAGCAAAGGGCGGGAGATCATATTCTTCGCAGTGCTGACGGGATAAGCGTCTGTTTCGCTTAGTAAAGGGTGCTGAAGGAATCCGGGAACCGGAGGTAAGAACAACACACTAGTGTCTTTTAAAACTGTTTATTTCTATCTTGCGTACGCACACACGCATATCTGCATTTCTTTTTCATTCGTGTATTTTCATATATCACTCTCCTGTTTGCCATTTTATAATTGATAAAACGTGCTAAGAGAGATTTGTCGCTATTTCATAGTTAAAGTGTAAAAGTAATGCGTTAAGGGATAAAGTGTAAAGCACACACGCAGCTCTACCTAAAGGTAAAAGGAGAGATTGGTGTGTTGCACGGTAGACGACTGAGGATCATCTACATTGATAAAACGTGTTAGTTGTGTTACGGTGGACATTGGTTTTGTATACACGTGTCTCTAACAAAAGGCTGAGACTCGCGTACGCAAAGGCCGACGCACGCAGCGTAAATTATGCAACGGAGCGTCTGGGTACGCCCACGTAACTCAAATCACACGATAGTGTTGATTTTTAAATAGCACAATAAGCGATAAATAGCGCAATAAGCGATAAATATCGCAACAGGCGATAAATAGCGCAACAAGCGATAAATAGCGCAACAGGCGATAAATAGCGCAAATCTATTTTAAATCCGAAATTTAAATTAACAGATCCTTCTCCAAATTTACAACACATCTGGTCTAAAGAAAAATTTCTGCGCAGAAATAGAAATAGAAACAAAAGTGTGTATGTGGTGAGTGAGTGTTTGTTTTTACAATTTTGGGGATTGAACCACAGAAATCATCGAGTTCTCGTGAAGTACATACGTGTAAGTGACATACGTGGTGGCTAGGGAGGCATCTCTGGTTAAACATAAAATTTGAGCATTAGAGTGTAGCAGACCAGGAGGTCATACTGTAACAGACCAGGAGGTCAGACCAGGAGGTCGCATAACAGACCAGGAGGTCCAAGTACAGCAGACAAGGAAGTCCGCTATAGAGACAAGGCACAACACCAAGAAGGGTTGGTGCGACACCCATATAGGCCATAAAAAGCTCAGGCTGAAGGAATTCGCAGCTGCTGAATGTCGATTCCACTGGTCGCTCCGTACATAAGATTAGTTGCTTATGTGCTGAACGATTGTACCGCACGTAATTGTGTGCATTAAGTTAGTCTGACCAGTACCATTTGTGTACAAACCCGGTCATAAAACTATTTGTACATTCTGACGTTATTTGTGTAATTTTTTATTTTCTGAAGGGAAGTTCGCTGGTCACTCAGGAATTGTCCAACAACCAATAGTTACTGGAAAGAGTAAGTGTTCTTCGGATATCTCTCGCATGTTCCAGTAAATAGAGGTTCATAGGGGCCCTGGGTCGAGTACGCCAGCGCTATATCAGTGTGTGGGCGTATTGGTCGGCGTGGGCGAGTGAGTGAGGTGCTCGGTAAACTTCACCGTCAACCTATCTTTTAATATTTTGTTTTTTTGTAAGGGTTCGCTGAAGACCCTGAGATAAAGGTCAGAGGTAGAGCAAGCAACACCTGCAAATTATGGGGGCCAGTTGTTCAGGAAGGGGGCGATCAACCTCGGTTCGGGTTGATTCAGTAAACCGACCAGTCGGGTCGGCAAGGTATGTAATGTGTGAAAAATATGGTTTACATACAGAAATTTTATGTGATGAATGGGAGAGAATGACAGTACATGACGGGGAGAAATTCCCAAGAGTAGGTAGCTTCAGCCCAGAAGTGTTAATGAATTTAAGGAGGAGGATATGTCTCATTAAATCAACAAAGAGACAAATCCAACATTATGATTATTTGCAGCTATGGCAACAGGAGGGTGAAATACAGAGAGGATTGGCTCTGGCGGCGGGATCTGGCCCTATCAGGAAACTGATAGCCACGGCCCCGCCGCCACCATACATATCAGGAGAGAAATTGGTTGCGGAGAATGACGCATCAGGGGGTAACAAACAGGCACTTAGCAACTGTATAAATGTTAAGGATAATGTTAATAAGTTAACCAATGCAAGCATTAACCCGTGCAAGTTGTACCCTGTTTTGAACTTTCCCCAGGAGTGTGATCAAGAGGACGAATCGGCAACAATATCGGCGCTCTCTCTAGCAGCCACTATATCAGAAACGACAGTAGGCACGGCCCAACCCATAAGATTAGTAACAAAGCCCCCTAGCGGAGGGACAGGTGAGGTCGTATCAACGGGTAAGTACGGCACCTTACACTATGCTGAAACCATTTCACCACAGGCTGTAGAATCTACACAGAATGATGTTAGTAGACTTAATCCTGTTAGGGTAATAGCTGTTCCAAATGGGAAAACTGACACATCAGGAGTCACTCCTATCAGGAACATTGCCATGTATATCCCATTTTCCAGAATGGAATTAAGGACCATAGTGTCTGAATTCCCTGACCCCAGAAAAGACTTAGTTGCTAGCCAAAAATACATCAGAGACCTAGGAAACACTTTAGAGCCCAATAACAAAGACTGGCAGATATTGCTGAGGGCATGTTTACCCTCCAATGTCGACTCAGCTCAATTTTTAGCTGACTGTGGATTGGATCTGGATGTACCTCTTACAGATGTGTACAACAAAGATAACGTAAAAAGAATAAATTTACAGTTAAAGGAGTATTTCCCAGCTGTAGCCAAATGGAATAGAATTTTTTCCATTAAACAAAAAGAGACAGAAACAGCTGCTGATTATTTTCACCGGGCATTATTAGAAATGGCAAAGTACACTGGCATAGAGGACATTAGGACCAATGCAAACCATCAAGAAGTAGCAGTATCTGTGCTAATGGATGGTTTAAAAGAAGCATTAAAGACAAGGGTACAGACCACGCAACCATGTTGGCGAGGTCTGTCAGTGGCTACTTTGAGAGAGGCTGCTATTGATCACGACCGGAATATCACCAGACACAGGGAGTCGCAAGGTGATAAGTTAATGTCAGTAAGTATACAGGCCCTGACCACAAAACAGCCTGTGTTTATATCACCAAACCCTGTGGGTAAGTCAAATGTGGTAACATGTTATTTTTGTCATAAACAGGGACACATAGCACGAGACTGTAGAGCGAAAAATTCGCAAAGATCTTACCAACCCCCTAGACAACGACACGACACACGACATTGGGAGCAAGGTCCGCAGAGACGGAGTTATGAGCCACATGCAGGAGAAACAAAAAGATACCCCCCGAACAGAGACTGGCAAACTCCTGGCAGTTCCCATTTAACCCCTTCACAAGTAGTTGCTGCCAGCGGGATTCAGGGAGGTCACCATACCCAATAGGGGTGTAGCCATACCTGTAATCTGCAGCCAGTAAAATTGATTGCAAGCCTTGGGAGTGAACCTGAAATTGCAATCAATGTAGCTGGTAAATCATTAAACTTTCTTGTAGACACAGGGGCGGCCAAATCAGTGATAAATTCGACAGTGGGCATGAGAACCACTGGTAAGACAATTCCAGCCATAGGGGTAACGGGAGTAGTCCAGCACTACCCTGTTAGCAAACCAGCCGAGATTACAGTAGGGCCTTTACATACCAAGCATTCCTTTTTGCTGGCTGCATCGGCACCGACTAATCTCCTGGGAAGAGACTTATTGTGTAAAATGGGGTGCGTCATTTATTGTACTCCTGAAGGTGTATTCTTGGACATACCTGAGAATCACGCTCAGGAAGTGCGAGACATGTTAGACTCCCCATCAAAATTAATGTCACATACCATTATGACAAATAGGACTCCATCCAAAGTAGAAGAAATGACATCCCAGATACCAGAGTCACTTTGGACTAAAGATGGACAGGACACTGGATTAATGGCAAACGTAGCTCCAGTAGTTGTACAAGTAAAAGATGGTAGGATAGCTCCAAAAATCCCACAGCACCCTCTGAAGCCAGAGGTGGAGTTAGGAGTGTATCCCGTAATAGAGCGCTTGCTACAACAGGGTATTCTGGTAAGAACGTCCAGCACTGCCAATAGTCCCATCTTCCCTGTGAAAAAGAGTGGGGGGAGGGGTTACCGGCTAGTGCAGGATCTAAGGGGGATCAACAAAATAGTTGAGAGTCAGTTCCCCGTAGTGCCAAATCCAGCTGTCATCCTTATGCAAATCCCTCCCACTGCGAAATTTTTCACTGTTATTGACCTCTGCTCCGCTTTCTTTTCGGTACCTCTGCACCCTGACAGCCAATATTTGTTTGCATTCACATACAGAGGAGTCCAATACACATGGACTCGATTACCACAAGGTTTCATAGACAGTCCAAGTATATTTTCCCAGGCTTTGCATGATTGTTTACAGTCTTTCCAACCAGAGAGTGGATCAGTATTAATACAGTACGTGGATGATCTACTACTGTGTTCTGATTCATTGGAAGCATCCCTGAAGGATACGAAACAGCTCCTGTTTCATCTTTCAGACACAGGACACAAGGTTTCCAAAGACAAGTTGCAATTATGCCAAACTAAGGTAAAATATTTGGGACACTGTCTAACACAAGGACTGAGACACCTGACCACTGATAGAATTCAAGCAATTAGAGACATGACTCTGCCAAAAACCCAGCAACAGATCAGAACATTTTTAGGAATGTGTGGGTATTGCCGTAACTGGATCCCAGGGTTTTCCATTCTAGCGTTACCTCTGCAGGAGATGGTCTCCTCAAACAAACCTGATCGGATTTCGCATACAGACGAGTCCGAGATGGCATTTGAGAGACTTAAACAGTGCCTAACGCAGGCACCAGCATTAGGTATGCCAGACTATGGGAAACCCTTTGAGCTGTACGGAACAGAAAGTGCTGGTTGCACGGCAGGCGTCTTAACCCAAAAGCACGGTGATGCCAGCGGGCCAGTAGCATACTACAGCGCTCAGCTAGACACGGTAGCGCGATCCCTCCCCACATGCTTGCGAAGCGTCGCTGCGATAGCATTGCTAGTAACGAAAAGCGAAGATGTAGTGCTAGGTCACAACCTCACAATTCATACACCACATGCAGTGTCAGCCTTGCTAAATTCTGCCCAAACCAGGCACGTCTCATCAGCGCGGTTTACAAGATGGGAATTGGCACTAATGGCCCCCGTAAACATCACCATAAGGAGATGCAGTGCATTAAATCCTGCAACATATCTCCCAGGTGTGCCTGGACAGGCACAAAGGGTGGAGGATGAGAGTGGTGGGGAAGGAGAATTTAACACACAGGAGGACACACATGATTGTATGGAATATTTGACCCAAAATTTTACCGCAAGGCCTGACATCAGTGACAACCCGCTGGAAAATGTAGATCTAACTTTCTACACGGACGGTAGTTGTCACAGACAGTCAGACTCGGGAGACTTGTGTACTGGATACGCAGTCGTAGATGACCAAGGCACCATAGAAGCGGAACCGCTAGGCCCACCTCACTCAGCCCAGGTTGCTGAACTGGTCGCCCTAACCAGAGCATGTGAATTGGCTAAGGGCAAATCAGCCAATATCTACACCGACTCTAGATACGCATTCGGGGTAGTCCATGATTTCGGAGCCCTATGGCGCCTCAGAAATTTCATGACGGCAGCTGGTACACCGGTAGCGCATGCAGCTCACATCAAAAGGCTTCTAACAGCGATACAGGAACCCGACAGAGTGGCTGTTATCAAGTGTAAAGCACACACATATAGCCAGGACCCAGTATCACTTGGTAACAGCCAAGCAGACGAAGCAGCTAAGTTAGCAGCTGGTACCCCCAGACAGACAGACACCACACAACTGATGGTATTTAATACCATCAACACACAGAAGTTGTGTGAAATGCAAAATTTGTGTTCCACACAGGAAAAGGCAGTCTGGAAGGCGAAGGGATATGGCCAGGAGTCCTCAGGACTCTGGACGGATGGACAAGGTAAACCGGTGGCCCCCAGAGCATATCTTCCATGTTTAGCTGAGGCAGCTCACGGGCTGACTCATCTGGGCAAGGAAGGAATGTGCAAGTTGGTAAGAGCATATTGGTGCGCCCCAGGATTTTCATCTCATGCAAGTAAGAGAGCAATGTCATGCCTTACCTGTTTGAGAAAGAATATCGGAAAGGCAATACCAACAGAACCATCTCATATCCCACCTGCAGGCGGTCCTTTCCAGGCAATACAGATTGACTTCATTCAATTACCCCCTTGTCGAAATTTGAAATATGTACTTGTTTGTATAGATGTGTTCTCAAATTGGGTTGAAGCATTCCCGGCGGCCACAAATACCGCTATGTTTACTGCTAAGAAAATTGTGCAGGAATTTGTATGTAGATATGGTATCCCTAGAATTATCGAAAGTGATAGGGGTACCCATTTTACAGGTGATGTCTTTCAAGGAATGTGTAAGTTGATGGGAATTGATAGCAAGCTGCACACTCCATACCGTCCACAGGCGAGTGCGAAGGTGGAAAGAGTGAATAGCACTATTAAAAATAATTTGAGCAAAGTTATGGCAGAAACAGGATTGACATGGCCAGAAGCTTTACCCATTGTACTGTACAGCATCAGAACCACTCCCAGGTCCCCTCTTAATCTGTCCCCTTTTGAAATCTTGTTTGGTCGACAACCGCATGTTATGATTAACCCTCAGGATGATTTGAAGTGTAACAATGAAGTGACTGTAAAGTACCTGGTTAATATGAGTTAACAGCTAAGGAATCAAAATAATAATTTGAAGTTGGTGATTCCTGATTTACCAGATAGTAATTGTCATGACATTGAACCTGGGGAGTATGTAATGATACAAAATTTTCTACGCTCAGGTTGCCTTATTGACAGATGGGAAGGACCATACCAAGTCTTATTGACTAGCACTACAGCATTGAAAGTTGCCGAGAGAGAGACTTGGGTTCATTCGTCCCATTGTAAGAAGGTTGCTGATCCAGAGAGGTCCCGTGATAAGGAACAGACGGTAGAGGACGTTGTATCACTGGAGTGTCTGTTCCAGGAGGACTGAGGCGGCACCTGAGCATTGAAAATCACAAGATCAAAAGCAGTTGTCGATTCCCTGTTCCCTTTTATTGTTTTTCTCCAACTTCCCATCCCCTCTCCCTCAAATTATTTTCCCCCCCTTCTCATTCTTCTTCGTTTCCTCCTATAAGATGGACTTGCCCCAAGAGACTGTGATCCGGATTTTCCTGTTGACCATGATGTTGACCAGAGCAGTCTGTTCCGGCGAGAGTACCATGGAGGTCGAGAGAGGTTCTGGAATGGGTTCTGATGACAGAGATGGAGGCGTAGTTTTCCGAGAACAACATAATCAACAAGCAAAGGCGAGTATCAGAAAACGATCCGATAGCATTGACAATAGAAGGAATTGTGAAGGATTGTTAGCTGAAGAAAACTGTATCTGTAGGCTCTGTGACAACGTAGTCGAGGATGGGTGCATTAAGAAATGCCAATCCAGTTTTAATATCCACATGGACCGGCATCCCTTGAGTGACTATCACTCCTTAGTGGGTAGCGTGTTAAATCAAACAGATTGTTGGGTATGCTCTCAAGTACCTCAAGGTCATAGCAAATCAGGACTAGTACCATTTCCTTTAACGATAGGGGAGGTACTTGAGCTAAGTGGTGGGAGACCGGTGGACAGGAGGTTTAATATCTCCAGTCCTCCTAGTTTGAAGCTCCACCAATATCATGTGGATAGATCCCTCATATGTTTTAACATTTCCAATCCCCGAAAGCCGGGAAATTGGGAAGTGTCATGGAGTAACCAAACCATGACCTTTTCATATAGAGCAGATAGAATGCCGACAGATACAGAGCTTATACGCCACATAGCCAGTAGAGGAAAATCTTTCCGGTATAGGTATACCCTAGGAAGTAGGATTACGAGAGTTGGAGAGGTATCACCAGGATACTGTGCACATATCGTACAAGCTGATACGTGTACTAGACAGATGGGAGAATTAGGGTTAGGAGATTTCACATGGAAAATGTGTAATATGGTTATGTCCTACTCCGTCCCATATGTTCTCCCCGATGATGCATATTTCATATGCGGGAGGAAGGCGTATAAGTGGCTTGCCCCAAACTCTGAAGGATTGTGTTATATTGGAAAAGTATTGCCTGAGGTAATGACTGTATCACATGCCAAAATGAAAGACATACACCGTGTTGCCCAAACTCCTTATACTCACACCCATTACGAGCACGTAGTTAAACGGCACCTGATAGAAAGAACAGAGCACCCGGCCTCTGACATGATCCATGAATCCACCGGGATTCAGTTTCTACTTGCGTTAGACCTCACTCGCACCGCCAGAGGAGTGTTGAATTATAAATACATATCTGCGCTCGCAAATTTGTTAGACAATATCACAGAAATGTATGATGACACGTTTAGGTATACTGGAAGAGAACTTCAAGCTTATAAAACAGAACTAGTTCAGCATAGAATGATTCTCAATTATCTCACAGCAGTAACAGGTGGATATTGTGTCACACTGGCAACGCAGTACGGCGTGAAATGCTGCACATATATAACGAATAGTACCGAGGACCCGGTCGAGGTCATAGACCAAAAGATGGACGATATTCTCCAATTGAAGTGGGAATTTCGCAGGAGACACAATCTCACCCTTGCTGCTGTGAGTAATGAGCTGACTAGTTGGGTGTCATGGTTGAACCCGCGAAATTGGTTCTCCGGTTTAGGAGAATGGGCTCAAGGAGTTATAATGGATGTAGGGAAGTTTCTCCTATGTATCTTAGGTGTTATCATAACGATTGGCTTGATATTTAGATGCGGTCAGGCTTTAACGAAGTGCAAACGAAGTACCAGGGTGATGAGTTTAAGGAGTGAGGAAATTGTAATGCGATTTCTACGGTCCGTTTCTTTCACCTGTTTTTCCGTTTTCCTCTGAGGTAAAAAGACCCACTTGGACGAGGAATTTGATGAGCCGATATACAGACAACAGATGGATTAAAGAAGAAGTTTTGACAACCTTATACACAGATTTTTGATGAACTATGCCATAGATCCCCAGTTTCCCTAGAAATTTTAAAATTACTCTAGCCCAACACTTTTGTAAATCTATGGACATTGACAAAGCTTTTTGCTCGCACCTTATGGGCAAAAGCACAAAGAAGACTGCATTCAACAGACACCAAACAAGACCTCAATCGACGAATGTTCATTAACCTGACATAGAATACCACTGCATTTACCGTAACTATGTATTTTCTTCATCTCTACAACCTTCAGGTAATTACACACATAGTATAGGGAATACAGGCACAGATATCAGCAATCACATATTCCCCCATTCATGTATCATCAACTAAAATGTGCTCCCCATTTTTGTTACAACCAAAATCCGAAAAAAGCTCGGTAAAGTTTGACAGCCCATCCACAGACCCGTACCACGGGATAAGAAGGAATTCAAATGTATACTTCGCAATACCTCAAAGCTTGATTTAAAACACGTACGGCACGATGATACATGACCCCCCAAACATGGATTCATACACACATGCTTCTGCTATCTCACTAGGTCATACCCTTTTCCTACCTTCTCCTCTCCTCCCCTACCCAACCATGTAAATGTATTAACCCCTGACATATATTTTTCTCTTTTTGAAATGTTTTAGGAAGTGGCAGTTATTGTTGACTGCCAAAGGGTGGACTGTCAAAGTCAGAAAAATATCACGATGCACACTGCCATATTTGCACCTCATATGTGTCCCTGCTGCGCATGCGTGCGCTCTACCGTGCGTGCGCATACTCGCTGTTGCGGGCACCCGCAGGCGCACGGTATGCACATTTACGGTAGAGATTGTGTGCGTCTAGCGGGCGACTCTTTCGTTACATATTTTCACCATATAATGCATTTTGTAGATTATGGTCCCTTTGATAGATTCTGAAAGTTTAGTTAATGTAGTATGTTCCTGGACAGAGAGATCCCTCATTGTTTGATACGAAGGGTCAGACAGGAGTAATACAGTGGTGTTTAGTATCCATCGGAAGAGTATTTAATTAGCAATATTCCGGTGTTGGTTTGAAGCGGATCAATCGCTCGTGCGAATAGTTATGGACATAAGAAGTTTATGAACATTTACTGTATTTGCACTTACTTATCCATGCGGCGGGAAACCCAGTTTCCCTCCCACCTGAGCTGTTGGAAATAGTCACAGCCCACCTGTATGAATCAACCTATGACCTTTTGTTATAATGCGAAGACGAATTCCTGTGTCCAATGAACAATGAGATTGTAGGGACCATTGAATTGTATTGTGTGTGGGGCATAAATAGACAGGCCGATCACATCCAGCACTCACTCTTCATCGGTTATCATTGCTGAAAATCGGGAGCTGGATGTCCAGAGGCGCATGCGATCGTTTCCTTTGTGCGTAAGTTTTCTCCGTAATCATATTGTCTTTTCTTGTTATTATGGGCCATATCTTTCTCTCTCTCTCTTCTCTTTCTCTCATTTTCTCTTAAACGTACTTGTATTGTATTTACTGTGTAGTTACCTGGTTAGTTAGTCTATGTTATATTGTAGTGTATGACTTGTATTGTATTAATTCTTTTGCAAGTATAACATTCATAATATATATATTAGGCGTTGGACCCTAAGCACGGTATTTGTGTATTTCTTATAGTGTTAAGTATTCTCAGAGCGTCGGTGACGCTCGAACAGCTTTTGAGTTAATAAGGTTATACAGTGTTGCATTTACACCCTATCTCTACACTAAGGTTTTACAGCAAATTACATTGTTTGTGGTTTAGACATAAAGGTTTAACATTGTGAGCGTCGGCGCCGCTCGTGATCTCCTCGTGGTCTCGAGCGTCCGCTACGCTGATAGCGTAGCATTACGGTAGTCGCTCACCTATAAGTGTGCCCGATACCAACAGCGTATTCTCGTGAGCGTCTGTATCGCTCGAGCAGCCCGCTCCCGATACAGCGTCCGTTACGCTATAGCGAACCATTACGTTAGTCAGCAGCCAATAGCGTGCCTGCCTGTGATCTCTTGGCCGTGAGCGAACGTGACGCTTGAGCGTCTCGACCACGGCTAAGCGATTGTTACGCAACGAGCGTACCCTTACGGTACTCCATACGCAAATAGCGTACAGTGTTCTTAGACCTCACAAAGGGTTTTAAATAAGATAAATATTTAGCTTTATCAAAGCGCACTGTCAGCAGTGTTCATTCCGGGAGTGGACAACTGGGATGCAGACTTCCTCAGCAGACACGACCTACATCCAGGAGAGTGGGGACTCCATCAGGAAGTCTTCGCACAGATTGCAAGTCGGTGGGGACTGTTCCAGATAGACATGATGGCGTCCCGCCTCAACAAAAAGCTACAGAGGTATTGCAACAGGTCAAGAGACCCTCGGGCAGTAGCTGTAGACGCCCTAGTGACACCGTGGGTGTTCCGGTCGGTCTATGTATTTCCTCCTCTACCTCTCATACCCAAGGTGTTGATAATAGTAAGAAAAAGAGGAGTAAGAACAATTCTCATTGTTCCAGATTGGCCGCGAAGGACCTGGTATCCAGATCTGCAGGAAATGCTCACAGAAGATCCGTGGCCACTTCCTCTAAGACAGGACCTGTTGCAACAGGGGCCCTGTCTGTTCCAAGACTTACCGCGGCTGCGTTTGACGGCATGGCGGTTGAACGCCGGATCCTAGCGGAAAAGGGTATTCCAGATGAGGTCATTCCTACGCTAATAAAGGCTAGGAAGGACGTGACATCTAAACATTATCACTGTATATGGCGAAAATATGTTTCTTTGTGTGAGGCCAGGAATGCTCATACGTAAGAATTCCACCTGGGCCACTTCCTTCACTTCCTACAAACTGGAGTGAATTTGGGCCTAAAATTAGGCTCTATTAAGGTTCAGATTTTGGCCTTATCCATTTTCTTTCAAAAGGAATTGGCCTCTCTTCCTGAAGTAAGTACAAACTTTTGTGAAGGGAGTACTGCATATTCAGCCTCCTTTTGTACCTCCGGTGGTCCCTTGGGACCTTAACGTGGTGTTAAGGTTATGGTTTGAACCACTTAAAATGGTGGAGTTTAAATATCTCACTTGGAAGGTGGTCATGTTATTAGCCTTGGCTTCCGCTAGGCGAGTGTCGGAATTAGCAGCTTTATCACATAAAATCCCCTATCTGGTTTTCCATATGGATAGAGCGGAATTGCAGACCCGTCCTCAATTCCTGCTAAAAGTGGACTCATCCTTTCATATGAACCAACCTATTGTGGTGCCTGTGGCTACGCGTGACTTGGAGGATTCCGAGTCCCTTGATGTGGTCAGGGCTTTGAAAATTTACGTGGCCAGAACGGCTAGAGTCAGAAAAACAGAAGCACTGTTTGTCCTGTATGCAGCCAACAAGATTGGCACCCCTGCTTCAAATCAGACTATTGCTCTCTGGATCTGTAACACGATTCAGCAGGCGCATTCTATGGCGGGATTGCCGTTGCCTAATTCAGTCAAGGCCCATTCCACTAGGAAGGTGGGCTCTTCTTGGGCAGCTGCCCGGGGGTCTCGGCACTACAGCTGTGCCGAGCTGCTACTTGGTCGGGTTCAAACACCTTTGCAAAGTTCTATAAGTTTGATACCCTGGCTGAGGAGGACCTCCTGTTTGCTCAATCGGTGCTGCAGAGTCATCCGCAGGAGCCCGTTTGGGAGCTTTGGTATAATCCCCATGGTCCTTACGGAGTCCCCAGCATCTTTTAGGACGTAAGAGAAAATAAGATTTTAAACCTACCGGTAAATCTTTTTCTCGTAGTCCGTAGAGGATGCTGGGTGCCCGTCCCAAGTGCGGACTACTTCTGCAAGACTTGTATATAGTTATTGCTTACATAAGGGTTATATGTTAGTTTTCATCGGTCTTGGACTGATGCTATGTTGTTTTCATACTGTTAACTGGGTAGTATATCACAAGTTATACGGTGTGATTGGTGTGGCTGGTATGAATCTTGACCTTGGATTAACAAAAATCCTTTCCTCGTACTGTCCGTCTCCTCTGGGCACAGTTTCTCTAACTGAGGTATGGAGGAGGGGCATAGAGGGAGGAGCCAGTGCACACCCAGATCTAAAGTCTTTCTTAAAGTGCCCATGTCTGCTGCGGAGCCCGTCTATCCCCCATGGTCCTTACGGAGTCCCCATCATCCTCTACGGACTACGAGAAAAAAAATTTACCGGTAGGTTTAAAATGTTATTTTTTTCTCTGCAACCCACTGCTAAATTGTGCTTCCTAGCTGTTTTTTATAAAATCACTTAATTAAATCTAACTCTGATTACGTCAGAGAAGGCCAGGTACCCTACACCATAAGAGGGGGTTTGACATTTTGACTTGTCTACTTAAAGATCACCAAAATCTGATCACAAGGTCAATTACATCCCTGGGTGGGATTGAACCACCAACCTTTTGGTTAATAGCCCATGTAAGTGAAAGAGATCCTGAAGCACTCACTCATCATGGGAAAGTACCAATGTGTTTCTTACAAAAATTCTCCAGATTATTGACTTTTTAAAGTTTTTCTAGGAAACGTTCTAGATAAATGCTTATTAGCCTTTGTCAGTATCTACTTTTGCAAGGTGTCTATGTGGCGCAATCGGTTAGCATGTTTGGCTATTAACCAAAAGGTTGGTGGTTCAATCCCACCCAGGGATGTAAATAACCTTGTAATCAGATTTTGGTGATCTTTAAATAGACAAGTCAAAATTTCAAACCCCCTCTTATGGTGTAGGGTACCTGGCCTTCTCTGATGTAATCAGAGTTAGATTTGATTAAGTGATTTTATAAAAAAACAGCTAGGAAGCACAATTTAGCAGTGGGTTGCAGAGAAAAAAAATTATGCTGGCAGAAAAGTCCAATTTAGTGACGAAACAGCTCTTCATTTTCTGATTTTATGTTTATGCTAACAAATTTGCTCTCTGAAAAGTGTCCACAAAGCCAAGTCTCTGATTAACACCTTTGTAGGGATGGTTTTTCACCTATTACTGAATTAAACTTGCTTCATTGGAAAGGCAGCAAGATGCATCCTCATTTCAATGTCTACTGAAATAATACAGGTTGACACCAGGAAACATAAACGTCACTGCATCCTTGCTGCTTCCTC
Organism: Pseudophryne corroboree; assembly: GCF_028390025.1. Taxonomy (NCBI): domain Eukaryota; kingdom Metazoa; phylum Chordata; class Amphibia; order Anura; family Myobatrachidae; genus Pseudophryne; species Pseudophryne corroboree. Next base: position 182,346 of record NW_026968921.1, read on the forward strand.
ATGGGGAAGTCTGTTTAATGTGAAAACAAGGTGATATCTAATCAGCACACAGGTAAGTAATTAAGAAAATCTTTCTTTATGGGTGAAGATGTTTCTCACAAAATTGTTGCACCAAAGCATCATTGAAATTCAAGCTGGAAAGATGATTTTAATATATCACTTGTACATTTTGTACTGCTCTTCTGGTGACAATGTAGTTTGTTTTTGTCAATTACCATTTTAATAATCGGGTAAAGAAAATTAATTGGATTTTTGAAAGAAAACAATACTGTCAATATACTATTAAAACAAATTAAAATGGTAAAAGTTATTGTACTTTAAGTAAAAATAAAAGAGCCAAAATATCAATCCCAGTTTTGGATTACTTTAATTAACAAAAAACAATGCATATAGCAGAGGATAGTTTCAATCTGCCTACCTCTGGGTTATGGGCCCAGCATGCTTCCGTTGCAGTACTCTGCTGCTCATGTAAGTGCAAGAGATCCTGAAGCACTCACTCATCATGGGAAAGTACCAATGTGTTTCTTACAAAAACTCTCCAGATTATTGACTTTTTAAAGTTTTTCTAGGAAACGTTCTAGATGAATGCTTATTAGCCTTTGTCAGTATATACTTTTACGAGGTGTCTCTGTGGTGCAATCGGTTAGCATGTTTGGCTATTAACCAAAAGGTTGGTGGTTCAATCCCACCCATGGATGTAATTGACCTTGTGATTAGATTTTGGTAATCTTTAAGTAGACAAGTCAAAATGTCAAACTCCCTCTTATGGTGTAGGGTACCTGGCCTTCTCTGATGTAATCAGAGTTAGATTTGATTAAGTGATTTTATAAAAAACAGCTAGGAAGCACAATTTAGCAGTGGGTTGTAGAGAAAAAAAACTATGCTGGCAGAAAAGTCCAATTGAGTGATTAAACAGCTCTTCATTTTCTGATTTTATGTTTATGCTAACAAATTTGCTCTCTGAAAAGTGTCCACAAAGTAAAGTCTCTGATTAACACCTTTGTAGGAATGGTTTTTCACCTATTACTGAATTAAACTTGCTTCATTGGAAAGGCAGCAAGATGCATCCTCATTTCAATGTCTACTGAAATAATACAGGTTGACACCAGGAAACATAAACGTCACTGCATCCTTGCTGCTTCCTCATGGGGAAGTCTGTTTAATGTGAAAACAAGGTGATATCTAATCAGCACACAGGTAAGGAATTAAGAAAATCTTTCTTTATGGGTGAAGATGTTTCTCACAAAATTGTTGCACCAAAGCATCATTGAAATTCAAGCTGGAATGATGATTTTAATATATCACTTGTACATTTTATACTGCTCTTCTGGTGACAATGTAGTTTGTTTTTGTCAATTACCATTTTAATAATAGGGTAAAGAAAATTAAGTGGATTTTTGAAAGAAAACAATACTGTCAATTTACTATTAAAACAAATTAAAATGGTAAAAGTTATTGTACTTTAAGTAAAAATAAAAGAGCCAAAATATCAATCCCAGTTTTGGATTACTTTAATTAACAAAAAACAATGCATATAGCAGAAGATAGTTTCAATCTGCCTACATCTGGGTTATGGGCCCAGCATGCTTCCGTTGCAGTACTCTGCTGCTCATGTAAGTGCAAGAGATCCTGAAGCACTCACTCATCATGGGAAAGTAGCAATGTGTTTCTTACAAAAACTCTCCAGATTATTGACTTTTTAAAGTTTTTCTAGGAAACGTTCTAGATGAATGCTTATTAGCCTTTGTCAGAATGGACTTTTACGAGGTGTCTCTGTGGTGCAATCGGTTAGCATGTTTGGCTATTAACCAAAAGGTTGGTGGTTCAATCCCACCCAGGGATGTAATTGACCTTGTGATCAGATTTTGGTGATCTTTAAATAGACAAGTCAAAATTTCAAACCCCCTCTTATGGTGTAGGGTACCTGGCCTTCTCTGATGTAATCAGAGTTAGATTTGATTAAGTGATTTTATAAAAAACAGCTAGGAAGCACAATTTAGCAGTGGGTTGCAGAGAAAAAAAAATTATGCTGGCAGAAAAGTCCAATTGAGTGATTAAACAGCTCTTCATTTTCTGACTTTATTTTTATGCTAACAAATTTGCTCTCTGAAAAGTGTCCACAAAGCCAAGTCTCTGATTAACACCTTTGTAGGAATGTTTTTTCACCTATTACTGAATTAAACTTGCTACATTGGAAAGGCAGCAAGATGCATCCTCATTTCAATGTCTACTGAAATAATACAGGTTGACACCAGGAAACATAAACGTTACTGCATCCTTGCTGCTTTCTCATGTGGAAGTCTGTTTAATGTGAAAACAAGGTAATATCTAATCAGCACACAGATAAGGAATTAAGAAAATCTTTCTTTATGGGTGAAGATGTTTCTCACAAAATTGTTGTCCCAATGCATCATTGAAATTCAAGATGGAAGATGATTTTAATATATCACTTGTACATTTTGCATTGCTCTTCTGGTGACAATGTAGTTTGTTTTTGTCAATTACCATTTCAGTAATAGGGTAAAGAAAATTAAGTGGATTTTTTAAAGAAAACAATGCTGTCAATATACTATTAAAACAAATTAAAATGATAAAAGTTATTGTACTTTAAGTAAAAATAAAAGAGCCAAAATATCAATCCCAGTTTTTGATTACTTTAATTATAAAAAAAAATGCACATAGCAGAGGATAGTTTCGATTAATCGACCTCTGGGTTATGCGCCCAGCATCCTTCCATTGCACTACTCTGCTGCTCATGGAAGTCCGAGAGATCCTGAAGACTAAATTGATTAAAGGCCTAAAAGTACTGGACTATAAGGAAAGACTTACTAGGCTGAATATGTATACACTAGAAAAGAGGTGCCTAAGAGGAGATATTATTAATATCTTCAAATATGTAAAGATACATAACAAAGAGTTATCAGAGGAATTATTTATTAAAAGAACACGTGGTCACTCGCTGCGACTGGAGGAAAGTTCAGAACGCAATGGAGGAAAGGTTTCTTCACTGTTAGGGCAATCAGGATGTGGAATTCCCTGCCAGGGAAGGTGGTAATGGCGGACTCTGTAATTGGATTTAAAAAAGGAATGGATACATTTCTGAATGAAAAAGCTATCCAAGGTTATAATACTTAAAATATCAACATGGTTAATCCGGGGGTAACATGAGTTATAGTAGCTAACTAGTCATAAAACATTATTCAGCAAGTATGTAGAATCATCACAACTTAAAACAGGTTGAACACGATGGGCAATTTGCCTCTATTCAACCTCAAAAACTATGTTACTATATGTTACTATATTACTGTAGTATACAGAACACCACAATGCAATGAGCAGTGATAGTGAGCACTGATGAGGATACTAGAACTGACACTGAGCAGCAAGATGCAGCACTGGACTATTAGTAATGTACTGTAGTATGCTGAGCACCACAATGCAGCACAAGACAATGAGCAGTGATACTGAGCACTGATGAGGATACTACTGAGAACTGACACTGAGCAGGAGAGACACACTACTAGTATTACTGAGCAGCAATAAGTAACCACTGATACTGAGCACTGATATTGAGATTTCCACTGAGAGAACATAGCCACGTCCTCTCCGCTCTCTCTTCAATGCACGAGTAAAAATGGCGGCAACGCGCAGCTCTATATATAATATCCGAATCTCGCGAGAATCCGACAGCGGGATGATGACATTTTCCCTTGTTCAGGTTTTCCGAGTCAGGCGGGAACAACCGAGCCTGCCTCAGACCAGTGTAAACCACGTGGAGTTCGTGGGGAATTCGGTTCTCGGAGAACCGAACCCGCTCCTCTCTACCTTATACCCATCAATTTTTTTTATTTTCAATCTAAGCCCCTGCAGTTTTCTGTAAGCATCTGCTTCGCTATGATGATCAACAAGTCACAAGGGCAAACACTCAGGGCTTGAGGCATAGATCTTTGGACTAGCTGCTACAAGCATGGCAGAGGTGTCACTATCACTGGTGACACCCAGAGAGGTGTCGAGGGAGATTGTAATGCAGTGCGTGCAAATAAGCAGCGCAATGGTAAAAAGGAGGCATGATTTCATAGGTAGGGGCGTGGCCTGGTGGCCTGAATCTACATTTTGTTGCTCCGGGTGTCCCGGGGGTTGGGTGCTGCACCCGGGGACTAGTGTGTAAGCGGTGCTGGCTCCTGCACAGTGACAGGGCATGGCCACCCAGTATGACACCTCCCTTCTTGACCATGCTGTAATTGCAGTCGCACTGCAGTTCAGCGTGATCATAAACAATGGTGTAGCCTCCTGCTGGTGCAGACTGTATGTGCGCGCAGGAAGCCGCCACCATTTTTGTGATCACAGCGGCTGAATGTGATGTCATACAGCCGCTGTGACCACGCCCCCTGTGTCTCCTCCATTGCAGACCCCATTTTGAAGCCTTGCCCCCGCACTGCTCCATCCCTGACTTGGAAATGGAGTGTTGCTGACCCCACTCTCCCCCCCTGCCCCGATTGACAGGCAGAGGCGATCGCATGCAGGCACATGCGTATGCTCTTAGCAATTTTTGCAGTTGGATCGCTTATTGTGATTGCAATCCAACCTGAATCAGGCCCTATTACCTATCACAATGCGCTGCGGGCAGTACAAAATTGGGTTAATATAGGAGAAAAACCCCCAGACCTGTGCTCCTTAACTGTACCTGGTGGCTAGTGGAGCGGCTGCCCAGTAATCAGTGTCCACCCCAGTGCGCACACGGCCCACCCCCTACGGCCACGCTCCCCTTAATCAGCGGCCTCGTGATCCGGAAGGGCGGTGTGTGTGTGTGACTGACCTTAGGAAGAAACCGGAGCCTCCGCTGCAGTGACCCAGCAACCAGGGCACGGGAGTATACAGCGCCGCTGGGAGTGATGAAGCTGCAGTAAAGATGTCTTTTAGACCTAGCCTGCTGCAGCCCTTGTAGATTCTCATAAAACAAGTTCTTCTTTTCTTGTCAAAATTAATAGCTAAGAATAGGCTGCCTGAGGCAGGCCCCTGTTAAGTGGCCTGCTACTGAAGGCACCAACTACAAACTGAGCTCCCTGTTCATGGAAGCGGGGTTATAGAGGAGGATGCGCTGAGCATCTTGGGAACAGTCAAAAGCTTTGAGCCGGTTGGTGCCTCAGATCAAGATCCTACTCTACACCCCAATGTGAATCCTTGTGGAGTCCAGTGTACCCCACAGAAGAAATTAATGTGTCACACCCATTGGCAGCAACCTTAGAATAGCTGCTGACGGGCACAATTGAGAAAGGAAGGGGGGGGGGGCATTTGAATCCAGCACATAGATGCAATTCAAATATGTAATTTGTACCTTCCTATTTTAAAATATAATGGATGAACCTCACCCTGTGAGAACAATCTTCATGATCAAGAGACCTAATATGTAAAATAAGTATGAGTTGGGATAGGGCTGGGGAGGGTGGCAGCTCGGGCAGCCCCTCCCCCGTCAAGTTAAGGAGATTCAACTGAGGAAGCACAAGGGAACTCTCGTCTGGGGACAACAACTGCAGGGAGACCACATCTTTTCAGATGAACATGGGAGGGCGGAAGGCTGCCTAATACTGAAGCACCATCAAATATCAAACCATATCCAACAACTAGTACAAGCATTCCTGGGGGAAGGTCTGCAGCAGACGGATTTGCATACGGTGATGTCATCCAAGCAGTGGGCCAAAGTTGGCTGGAACCCTCATCTGCATATAAAAAGAGAAAAGGGGCATGCAGGGCATGGCGGCCTTTTGCAGTGCTTGGATGACCCCTAGTTTGCATTAAACACCCCACCCTCCTTTGGTGTGGGGCTCATGTTGGCCATGCCCCATCCCCTGAAGCATTCATGCTGATTTCTTGCAGCAGCTGGGCACTGTAACAGCTCCAGAGCTGCTCTGTAAGGCAAGTAAAAGGGTGTGGGCCCTGCAGCACCACCTGTAGTTCGCATTGTGCGTTGGAAGGCACAAAGTAAGCAGACGGGAGGAGAAGTCAGGATAGTACACAAGGGCATCCTTTTCTCTTAGTCCGTAAAGGATGCTGGGGTCACATTAAGAACCATGGGGTATAGACGGGATCCGCAAGAGACATGGGCACTTTAAGACTTTCAAAGGGTGTGAACTGGCTCCTCCCTCTATGCCCCTCCTCCAGACTCCAGTTATAGGAACTGTGCCCAGGGAGACGGACATTTCGAGGAAAGGATTTATTGTTAAACTAAGGTGAGCATCTTACCAGCTCACACCTTAAGCATGCCGCAGAACGTGGCATTCAACAGAACACAAGCCAACGGCATGAACAATTGCAGCAAAAAGCTGACCAGAACCGTAACACAACATGTGTATAACCACAAGTAATAACTGCAGACACAGTATGGACTGGGACGGGTGCCCAGCATCCTCTACGTACTAAGAGAAAATGATTTACCGGTAGGTATTAAAATCCTATTTTCTCATACGACCTAGAGGATGCTGGGGTCACATTAAGAACCATGGGGTTATACCAAAGCTCTTGAACGGGTGGGAGAGTGCGTACGACTCTGCAGCACCGAATGACCCAACTTGAGGTTATCATCAGCCAAGGTATCAAACTTGTAAAACTTAGCAAAAGTGTTTACTAAATAGCTGCTCGGCAAAGTTGCAATGCTGAGACTCCCCGACCAGCTGCCCAGGATGAACCCACCTTTCTAGTAGAATGGGTCTTCACCTAATTCAGTAACGGCAATCCTGCCGTGGAATGAGCATGCTGAATCTTACCACAGATTCAGCGCATAATGGTCTGCATGGAAGCAGGACACCCAATCCTGTTGGGAGCATACAGGACAAACAGAGCCTCTGTTTTCCTAATCTGAACCGTTCTGGTGACATAAATTTTCAAAGTTCTGACCACAGCCAGAGACTTTGACTCAACGAAGGTGTCAGTGGCCAAAGGCACCATGTGGAAAGATGAACCACCTTTGGCAGAAATTGTTGACGTGTCCTCAATTCTGCTCTATCTTCATGAAAGATCAAATAAAGGCTCTTGTGATACTGCATGGTTTGTACTGTTTTCCATGTGCTCCCAGATCTTTCAAGCAAGTAGCATGGTCAAGAAAGTTCTGTTTGAAAAGAAACAAACATTTACTGTCATTGTTATGCAAATAAACTTACATTAAAGCTAACAAGAAAGCACACTCGTTCTGTCTTTAAACTGATAAAAGAAACCCCAATAATATGGGGCATGCAAAAATTGAGATAAAACTCAGTTTTGCTCCTCTCCACGGAAATCTTTAATAAAAGGCGAAATATTTGTTAGTTCTGAAGAGAAACCAGAGCATGACCAAGATTCCACCTGTCGCCTGAGTGCCATGCCAGCAGTTCTCATTCAGCTCAAAGTGAGCACCCAATTTGAATGAAAGAAAGCAGATTTCTCACCAGGCTTCCCCTTGCTATAAACATGGTTTGTACTCTTTTCCATGTGCTCCCAGATCTTTCAAACAATTAGTGTGGTCAAGAAAGTTCTGTTTGAAAAGAAACAAACATTGACTGTCATTTCTATGCAAATGAGCTTACATTAAAGCACACTCGTTCTATCTTTAAACCGATAAAATAAAACCCCAATAAGATGGGGCATGCAAAAATTGAGATAAAACTCAGTTTTGCTCCTCTTCACGGAAATCTTTAGTAAAAGGCGAAAGATTTGTTCGTTCTGAAGAGAAACCACAGCATGACCAAGATTCTACCTGTCGCCTGAGTGCCATGCCAGCAGTCCTCATTCAGCTCAAAGTGAGCACCCAATTTGAAAGAAAGAAAGAAAGCAGATTTCTCACCAGGCTTCCCCTTGCTATAAACATGGTTTGTACTCTTTTCCATGTGCTCCCACATCTTTCAAGCAATTAGTATAGTCAAGAAAGTTATGTTTGAAAAGAAACAAACATTTACTGTCATTTCTATGCAAATGTGCTTACATTAAAGCACACTCGTTCTATCTTTAAACTGATAAAAGAAACCCCAATAAGACGGGGCATGCAAAAATTGAGATAAAACTCAGTTTTGCTCCTCTCCACGGAAATCTTTAGTAAAAGGCGAAAGATTTGTTCGTTCTGAAGAGAAACCAGAGCATGACCAAGATTCCACCTGTCGCCTGAGTGCCATGCCAGCAGTCCTCATTCAGCTCAAAGTGAGCACCCAATTTGAAAGAAAGAAAGCAGATTTCTCACCAGGCTTCCCCTTGCTATAAGCATGGTTTGTACTCTTTTCCATGTGCTCCCAGATCTTTCAAGCAATTAGTATGGTCAAGAAAGTTCTGCTTGAAAAGAAACAGACATTTATTGTCATTGTTATGCAAATAAACTTACATTAAAGCTAACAAGAAAGCACACTCGTTCTGTCTTTAATCCGATAAAAGAAACCCCAATAATATGGGGCATGCAAAAATTGAGATAAAACTCAGTTTTGCTCCTCTCCACGGAAATCTTTAGTAAAAGGCGAAAGATTTGTTCGTTCTGAAGAGAAACCAGAGCATGACCAAGATTCCACCTGTCGCCTGAGTGCCGTGCCAGCAGTCCTCATTCAGATCAAAGTGAGCGCCCAATTTGAAAGAAAGCAGATTTCTCACCTGTCTTCTCCTTGCTATAAGCATGGTTTGTACTGTATTCCATGTGCTCCCAGATCTTTCAAGCAAGTAGCATGGTCAAGAAAGTTCTGTTTGAAAAGAAACAAACATTTACTGTCATTTCTATGCAAATGAGCTTACATTAAAGCACACTCATTCTATCTTTAAACCGATAAAAGAAACCCCAAAAAGATGGGGCATGCAAAAATTGAGATAAAACTCGGTTTTGCTCCTCTCCACGGAAATCTTTAGTAAAAGGCGAAAGATTTGTTCGTTCTGAAGAGAAACCAGAGCATGACCAAGATTTTAATCTGAAAATATGTGTTCTCCCTGCAGTTGTTGTCCCCAGATGAGAGTTCCCTTGTGCTGCCTCAGTTGAATCTCCTTTACTTGACAGGGGGATGCTCGAGCAGCGACCCTCCCCAGCTCTAGCCCAACTCCTACTTACCTGCCAGGTGAGATACTATGATCATGAAGGTGCTTCTCCCAGGGCAAGGCTCACCCATTGCACTCTGGGTGTGCTGCTTCTGCGTTTTCCCCAAATGTGGGAAACTTGACTGCATAATTTGTGTTTCCCCTGGTCGGCTCTCGTATAATTCAGATCTCTTTGTCTCAGGTCTCTCTCCAGCCTAGTTTGCTGTCTGTTTCCACTTCTCTTTTCTTGAGCCGCTCCCTTCTATGCCCTTGCGCACTATCCTGACTTCTACCGTCTGCTTACTTCGTGCCTTCCAACGCACAATGCAAACTACAGGTAGTGCTGCAGGGCCCACACCCTTTTACTTGCCTTACAGAGCGTCTCTGGAGCAGTTACAGTGCCCAGCTGCTGCAAGAAATCAGCTTGAAAGCTTCAGGGGCTGGGGCATAGCCAACATGAGCCCCACACCGAAGGAGGGTGGAGGTGTGTAATGCGAACTAGGGGTCATCCAAGCGCCGCAAAAGGCCGCCATGCCCTGCACGCCCCTTGTCTCTTTTCATATGCAGACGAGGGTTGAAGCCAACTTTGACCCACTGTTTGGATGACATCACCATATGCAAATCCATCTGCTGCAGGCCTTCCCCCAGGAATGCTTGCACTAGTTGTTGCATTTGGTTTGTTGTTTGGGGGTGCTTCAGTATTAGGCAGCCTTCTGCCCTCCCATGTTCATCTGAAAATATGTGTTCTCCCTGCAGTTGTTGTCCCCAGATGAGAGTTCCCTTGTGCTGCCTCAGTTGAATCTCCTTTACTTGACAGAGATGTGCCTGAGCAGCGGCCCTCCCCAGCCCTATCCCAAATCATACTTATTTTGCATAGGCGATACCATGGTCATGAAGATTGTTCTCCCAGGGTGAGGTTCATTCATTGCATTCTGGGTATGCTGACCCCTGTGATTTCCCCAAATGTGGGAAACTCGACTGCATTATTTGTGGTAGTGGGGGACTGTGTTTGTGCTTTCCTCTGGTCAGCTCTGGTAAAAATCAGATTTCTTTATATCAGATCTTCCTCTAGCCTTGTTCTTCTTTCGAGAGTTCCCTTGTGCTGCCTCAGTTGGATCTCTTTCACTTGAGAGGGGGGTGCCCGAGCAGCGACCCTCCCCAGCTCTAGCCCAACTCCTACTTACCTGCCAGGTGAGATACTATGATCATGAAGGTGCTTCTCCCAGGGCAAGGCTCACCCATTGCACTCTGGTTGTGCTGCCCCTGCGATTTCCCCAAATGTGGGAAACTTGACTGCATAATTTGTGTTTCCCTTGGTCATCTCTCGTATAATTCAGATCTCTTTGTCTCAGGTCTCTCTCCAGCCTAGTTTGCTGTCTGTTTCCACTTCTCTTTTCTTGAGCCGCTCCCTTCTATGCCCTTGCGCACTATCCTGACTTCTCCCGTCTGCTTACTTCGTGCCTTCCAACGCACAATGCAAACTACAGGTAGTGCTGCAGGGCCCACACCCTTTTACTTGCCTTACAGAGCAGCTCTGGAGCAGTTACAGTGCCCAGCTGCTGCAAGAAATCAGCTTGAATGCTTCAGGGGCTGGGGCATAGCCAACATGAGCCCCACACCGAAGGAGGGTGGAGGTGTGTAATGCGAACTAGGGGTCATCCAAGCGCCGCAAAAGGCCGCCATGCCCTGCACGCCCCTTTTCTCTTTTCATATGCAGACGAGGGTTGAAGCCAACTTTGACCCACTGCTTGGATGGCATCACCATATGCAAATCCATCTGCTGCAGGCCTTCCCCCAGGAATGCTTGCACTGGTTGTTGCATTTGGTTTGTTGTTTGGGGGTGCTTCAGTATTAGGCAGCCTTCTGCCCTCCCATGTTCATCTGAAAATATGTGTTCTCCCTGCAGTTGTTGTCCCCAGATGAGAGTTCCCTTGTGCTGCCTCAGTTGAATCTCCTTTACTTGAAAGAGATGTGCCTGAGCAGCGGCCCTCCCCAGCCCTATCCCAAATCATACTTATTTTGCATAGGAGAGACCATGGTCTTGAAGATTGTTCTCCCAGGGTGAGGTTCATTCATTGCATTCTGGGTATGCTGACCCCTGTGATTTCCCCAAATGTGGGAAACTCAACTGCATTATTTGTGGTAGTGGGGGACTGTGTTTGTGCTTTCCTCTGGTCAGCTCTGGTAAAAGTCAGATTTCTTTGTTTCAGATCTTCCTCTAGCCTTGTTCTTCTTTCGAGAGTTCCCTTGTGCTGCCTCAGTTGGATCTCCTTCACTTGACAGGGGGGTGCCCGTGCAGCGACTCTCCCCAGCTCTAGCCCAACTTCTACTTACCTGCCAGGTGAGATACTATAATCATGAAGGTGCTTCTCCCAGGGCAAGGCTCACCCATTGCACTCTGGATGTGCTGCCCCTGCGATTTCCCCAAATGTGGGAAACTTGACTGCATAATTTGTGTTTCCCCTGGTCGGCTCTCGTATAATTCAGATCTCTTTGTCTCAGGTCTCTCTCCAGCCTAGTTTGCTGTCTGTTTCCACTTCTCTTTTCTTAAGCCGCTCCATTCTATGGCCTTGCGCACTATCCTTACTTCTCCCGTCTGCTTACTTTGTGCCTTCCAATGCACAATGCAAACTACAGGTAGTGCTGCAGGGCCCACACCCTTTTACTTGCCGTACAGAGCAGCTCTGGAGCAGTTACAGTGCCCAGCTACTGCAAGAAATCAGCTTGAATGCTTCAGGGGCTGGGGCATAGCCAACATGAGCCCCACACCGAAGGAGGGTGGAGGTGTTTAATGCGAACTAGGGGTCATCCAAGCGCCGCAAAAGGCCGCCATGCCCTGCATGCCCCTTTTCTCTTTTCATATGCAGACGAGGGTTGAAGCCAACTTTGACCCACTGCTTTGGATGACATCACCATATGCAAATCCATCTGCTGCAGGCCTTCCCCCAGGAATGCTTGCACTAGTTGTTGCATTTGGTTTGTTGTTTGGGGGTGCTTCAGTATTAGGCAGCCTTCTGCCCTCCCATGTTCATCTGAAAATATGTGTTCTCCCTGCAGTTGTTGTCCCCAGATGAGAGTTCCCTTATGCTGCCTCAGTTGAATCTCCTTTACTTGAAAGAGATGTGCCTGAGCAGCGGCCCTCCCCAGCCCTATCCCAAATCATACTTATTTTGCATAGGAGATACCATGGTCATGAAGATTATTCTCCCAGTGTGAGGTTCATTCATTGCATTCTGGGTATGCTGACCCCTGTGATTTCCCCAAATGTGGGAAACTCGACAGCATTATTTGTGGTAGTGGGGGACTGTGTTTGTGTTTTCCTCTGGTCAGCTCTGGTAAAAGTCAGATTTCTTTGTCTCAGATCTTCCTCTAGCCTTGTTCTTCTTTCGAGAATTCCCTTGTGCTGCCTCAGTTGGATCTCCTTCACTTGACAGGGGGGTATCCGAGCAGCGACCCTCCCCAGCTCTAGCCCAACTCCTACTTACCTGCCAGGTGAGATACTATGATCACGTAGGTGCTTCTCCCAGGGCAAGGCTCACCCATTGCACTCTGGGTGTGCTGCTCCTGCGATTTCCCCAAATGTGGGAAACTTGACTGCATAATTTGTGTTTCCCCTGGTCGGCTCTCGTATAATTCAGATCTCTTTGTCTCAGGTCTCTCTCCAGCCTAGTTTGCTGTCTGTTTCCACTTCTCTTTTCTTAAGTGCCTTCCAATGCACAATGCAAACTACAGGTAGTGCTGCAGGGCCCACACCCTTTTACTTGCCGTACAGAGCAGCTCTGGAGCTGTTACAGTGCCCAGCTGCTGCAAGAAATCAGCTTGAATGCTTCAGGGGCTGGGGCATAGCAAACATGAGCCCCACACCGAAGGAGGGTGGGGGTGTTTAATGTGAACTAAGGGTCATCCAAGCGCCGCAAAAGGCCGCCATGCCCTGCATACCCCTTTTCTCTTTTCATATGCAGATGAGGGTTCCAGCCAACTTTGGCCCACTGCTTGGATGACATCACCGTATGCAAATCCGTCTTCTGCAGAACTTCCCCCAGGAATGCTTGTACTAGTTGTTGCATTTGGTTTGTTGTTTGGGGGTGCTTCAGTATTAGGCAGCCTTCTGCCCTCCCATGTTCATCTGAAAATATGTGTTCTCCCTGCAGTTGTTGTCCCCAGATGGGAGTTCCCTTGTGCTGCCTCAGTTGAATCTCCTTTACTTGACAGAGATGTGCCTGAGCAGCGGCCCTCCCCAGCCCTATCCCAAATCATACTTATTTTGCATAGGAGATACCATTTTCATGAAGATTGTTCTCCGAGGGTGAGGTTCATTCATTGCATTTTGGGTATGCTGACCCCTGTGATTTCCCCAAATGTGGGAAACTCGACTGCATTATTTGTGGTAGTGGGGGACTGTGTTTGTGCTTTCCTCTGGTCAGCTCTGGTAAAAATCAGATTTCTTTATATCAGATCTTCCTCTAGCCTTGTTCTTCTTTCGAGAGTTCCCTTGTGCTGCCTCAGTTGGATCTCTTTCACTTGAGAGGGGGGTGCCCGAGCAGTGACCCTCCCCAGCTCTAGCCCAACTCCTACTTACCTGCCAGGTGAGATACTATGATCATGAAGGTGCTTCTCCCAGGGCAAGGCTCACCCATTGCACTCTGGTTGTGCTGCCCCTGCGATTTCCCCAAATGTGGGAAACTTGACTGCATAATTTGTGTTTCCCTTGGTCATCTCTCGTATAATTCAGATCTCTTTGTCTCAGGTCTCTCTCCAGCCTAGTTTGCTGTCTGTTTCCACTTCTCTTTTCTTGAGCCGCTCCGTTCTATGCCCTTGCGCACTATCCTGACTTCTCCCGTCTGCTTACTTCGTGCCTTCCAACGCACAATGCAAACTACAGGTAGTGCTGCAGGGCCCACACCCTTTTACTTGCCTTACAGAGCAGCTCTGGAGCAGTTACAGTGCCCAGCTGCTGCAAGAAATCAGCTTGAATGCTTCAGGGGCTGGGGCATAGCCAACATGAGCCCCACACCGAAGGAGGGTGGAGGTGTGTAATGCGAACTAGGGGTCATCCAAGCGCCGCAAAAGGCCGCCATGCCCTGCACGCCCCTTTTCTCTTTTCATATGCAGACGAGGGTTGAAGCCAACTTTGACCCACTGCTTGGATGGCATCACCATATGCAAATCCATCTGCTGCAGGCCTTCCCCCAGGAATGCTTGCACTAGTTGTTGCATTTGGTTTGTTGTTTGGGGGTGCTTCAGTATTAGGCAGCCTTCTGCCCTCCCATGTTCATCTGAAAATATGTGTTCTCCCTGCAGTTGTTGTCCCCAGATGAGAGTTCCCTTGTGCTGCCTCAGTTGAATCTCCTTTACTTGACAGAGATGTGCCTGAGCAGCGGCCCTCCCCAGCCCTATCCCAAATCATACTTATTTTGCATAGGAGAGACCATGGTCTTGAAGATTGTTCTCCCAGGGTGAGGTTCATTCATTGCATTCTGGGTATGCTGACCCCTGTGATTTCCCCAAATGTGGGAAACTCAACTGCATTATTTGTGGTAGTGGGGGACTGTGTTTGTGCTTTCCTCTGGTCTGCTCTGGTAAAAGTCAGATTTCTTTGTTTCAGATCTTCCTCTAGCCTTGTTCTTCTTTCGAGAGTTCCCTTGTGCTGCCTCAGTTGGATCTCCTTCACTTGACAGGGGGGTGCCCGTGCAGCGACTCTCCCCAGCTCTAGCCCAACTTCTACTTACCTGCCAGGTGAGATGCTATAATCATGAAGGTGCTTCTCCCAGGGCAAGGCTCACCCATTGCACTCTGGATGTGCTGCCCCTGCGATTTCCCCAAATGTGGGAAACTTGACTGCATAATTTGTGTTTCCCCTGGTCGGCTCTGGTATAATTCAGATCTCTTTGTCTCAGGTCTCTCTCCAGCCTAGTTTGCTGTCTGTTTCCACTTCTCTTTTCTTAAGCCGCTCCATTCTATGGCCTTGCGCACTATCCTTACTTCTCCCGTCTGCTTACTTTGTGCCTTCCAATGCACAATGCAAACTACAGGTAGTGCTGCAGGGCCCACACCCTTTTACTTGCCGTACAGAGCAGCTCTGGAGCAGTTACAGTGCCCAGCTAATGCAAGAAATCAGCTTGAATGCTTCAGGGGCTGGGGCATAGCCAACATGAGCCCCACACCGAAGGAGGGTGGAGGTGTTTAATGCGAACTAGGGGTCATCCAAGCGCCGCAAAAGGCCGCCATGCCCTGCACGCCCCTTTTCTCTTTTCATATAAAGACGAGGGTTGAAGCCAACTTTGACCCACTGCTTTGGATGACATCACCATATGCAAATCCATCTGCTGCAGGCCTTCCCCCAGGAATGCTTGCACTAGTTGTTGCATTTGGTTTGTTGTTTGGGGGTGCTTCAGTATTAGGCAGCCTTCTGCCCTCCCATGTTCATCTGAAAATATGTGTTCTCCCTGCAGTTGTTGTCCCCAGATGAGAGTTCCTTTATGCTGCCTCAGTTGAATCTCCTTTACTTGACAGAGATGTGCCTGAGAAGCGGCCCTCCCCAGCCCTATCCCAAATCATACTTATTTTGCATAGGAGAGACCATGGTCATGAAGATTATTCTCCCAGTATGAGGTTCATTCATTGCATTCTGGGTATGCTGACCCCTGTGATTTCCCCAAATGTGGGAAACTCGACAGCATTATTTGTGGTAGTGGGGGACTGTGTTTGTGTTTTCCTCTGGTCAGCTCTGGTAAAAGTCAGATTTCTTTGTCTCAGATCTTCCTCTAGCCTTGTTCTTCTTTCGAGAATTCCCTTGTGCTGCCTCAGTTGGATCTCCTTCACTTGACAGGGGGGGTACCCGAGCAGCGACCCTCCCCAGCTCTAGCCCAACTCCTACTTACCTGCCAGGTGAGATACTATGATCACGTAGGTGCTTCTCCCAGGGCAAGGCTCACCCATTGCACTCTGGGTGTGCTGCTCCTGCGATTTCCCCAAATGTGGGAAACTTGACTGCATAATTTGTGTTTCCCCTGGTCGGCTCTCGTATAATTCAGATCTCTTTGTCTCAGGTCTCTCTCCTGCCTAGTTTGCTGTCTGTTTCCACTTCTCTTTTCTTAAGTGCCTTCCAATGCACAATGCAAACTACAGGTAGTGCTGCAGGGCCCACACCCTTTTACTTGCCTTACAGAGCAGCTCTGGAGCTGTTACAGTGCCCAGCTGCTGCAAGAAATCAGCTTGAATACTTCAGGGGCTGGGGCATAGCCAACATGAGCCCCACACCGAAGGAGAATGGAGGTGTTTAATGCGAACTAGGGGTCATCCAAGCACCGCAAAAGGCCGCCATGCCCTGCATAACCCTTTTTTCTTTGCATATGCAGATGAGGGTTCCAGCCAACTTTGGCCCACTGCTTGGATGACATCACCGTATGCAAATCCGTCTTCTGCAGACCTTCTCCCAGGAATGCTTTTACTAGTTGTTGCATTTGGTTTGTTGTTTGGGGGTGCTTCAGTATTAGGCAGCCTTCTGCCCTCCCATGTTCATCTGAAAATATGTGTTCTCCCTGCAGTTGTTGTCCCCAGATGAGAGTTCCCTTGTGCTGCCTCAGTTGAATCTCCTTTACTTGACAGAGATGTGCCTGAGCAGCGGCCCTCCCCAGCCCTATCCCAAATCATACTTATTTTGCATAGGAGATACCATGGTCATGAAGATTGTTCTCCCAGGGTTAGGTTCATTCATTGCATTCTGGGTATGCTGACCCCTGTGATTTCCCCAAATGTGGGAAACTCAACTGCATTATTTGTGGTAGTGGGGGACTGTGTTTGTGCTTTCCTCTGGTCAGCTCTGGTAAAAGTCAGATTTCTTTGTCTCAGATCTTCCTCTAGCCTTGTTCTTCTTTCGAGAGTTCCCTTGTGTTGCCTCAGTTGGATCTCCTTCACTTGACAGGGGGGTGCCCGAGCAGCGACCCTCCCCAGCTCTAGCCCAACTCCTACTTACCTGCCAGGTGAGATACTATGATCATGTAGGTGCTTCTCCCAGGGCAAGGCTCACCCATTGCACTCTGGGTGTGCTGCCCCTGCGATTTCCCCAAATGTGGGAAACTTGACTGCATAATTTGTGTTTCCCCTGGTCGGCTCTCATATAATTCAGATCTCTTTGTCTCAGGTCTCTCTCCAGCCTAGTTTGCTGTCTGTTTCCACTTCTTTTTTCTTGAGCCCCTCCCTTCTATACCCTTGTGGACTCTCTTGACTTCTCCTCCTGTCTGCTTACTTTGTGCCTTCCAACGCACAATGCAAACTACAGGTAGTGCTGCAGGGCCCACACCCTTTTACTTGCCTTTCAGAGCAGCTCTGGAGCTGTTACAGTGCCCAGCTGCTGCAAGAAATCAGCTTGAATGCTTCAGGGGCTGGGGCATAGCCAACATGAGCCCCACACCGACGGAAGGTGGAGGTGTTTAATGCGAACTAAGGGTCATCCAAGCGCCGCAAAAGGCCGCCATGCCCTGCATACCCCTTTTCTCTTTTCATATGCAGATGAGGGTTCCAGCCAACTTTGGCCCACTGCTTGGATGACATCACCGTATGCAAATCCGTCTTCTGCAGACCTTCCCCCAGGAATGCTTGTACTATTTGTTGCATTTGGTTTGTTGTTTGGGGTGCTTCAGTATTAGGCAGCCTTCTGCTCTCCCATGTTCATCTGAAAATATGTGTTCTCCCTGCAGTTGTTGTCCCCAGATGAGAGTTCCCTTGTGCTGCCTCAGTTGAATCTCCTTTACTTGACAGAGATGTGCCTGAGCAGCGGCCCTCCCCAGCCCTATCCCAAATCATACTTATTTTGCATAGGAGATACCATGGTCATGAAGATTGTTCTCCCAGGGTGAGGTTCATTCATTGCATTCTGGGTATGCTGACCCCTGTGATTTCCCCAAATGTGGGAAACTCGACTGCATTATTTGTGGTAGTGGGGGACTGTGTTTGTGCTTTCCTCTGGTCAGCTCTGGTAAAAGTCAGATTTCTTTGTCTCAGATCTTCCTCTAGCCTTGTTCTCTTTTTGAGAGTTTCCTTGTGCTGCCTCAGTTGGATCTCCTTCACTTGACAGGGGGGTGCCCGAGCAGCGACCCTCCCCAGCTCAAGCCCAACTCCTACTTACCTGCCAGGTGAGATACTATGATCAGGAAGGTGCTTCTCCCAGGGCAAGGCTCACCCATTGCACTCTGGGTGTGCTGCTCCTACGATTTCCCCAAATGTGGGACACTTGATTGCATAATTTGTGTTTCCTCTGGTCGGCTACTCGTATAATTCAGATCTCTTTGTCTCAGGTCTCTCTTTAGCCTAGTTTGCTGTCTGTTTCCACTTCTCTTTTCTTGAGCCCCTGCCTTCTATGCCCTTGTGCACTCTCCTGACTTCTCCTGTCTGCTTATTTTGTGCCTTCCAACGCACAATGCAAACTACAGGTAGTGCTGCAGGGCCAACACCCTTTTACTTGCCTTACAGAGCAGCTCTGGAGCTGTTACAGTGCCCAGCTGCTGCAAGAAATCAGCTTGAATGCTTCAGGGGCTGGGGCATAGCCAACATGAGCCCCACACCGACGGAGGGTGGAGGTGTTTAATGCGAACTAAGGGTCATCCAAGCACCGCAAAAGGCCGCCATGCCCTGCATAACCCTTTTCTCTTTTCATATGCAGATGAGGGTTCCAGCCAACCTTGGCCCACTGCTTGGATGACATCACCGTATGCAAATCCGTCTTCTGCAGACCTTTTCCCAGGAATGCTTGTACTAGTTGTTGCATTTGGTTTGTTGTTTGGGGGTGCTTCAGTATTAGGCAGCCTTCTGCTCTCCCATTTTCATCTGAAAATATGTGTTCTCCCTGCTGTTGTTGTCCCCAGATGAGAGTTCCCTTGTGCTGCCTCAGTTGAATCTCCTTTACTTGACAGAGATGTGCCTGAGCAGCGGCCCTCCCCAGCCCTATCCCAAATCATACTTATTTTGCATAGGAGATACCATTATCATGAAGATTGTTCTCCCAGGGTGAGGTTCATTCATTGCATTCTGGGTATGCTGACCCCTGTGATTTCCCCAAATGTGGGAAACTCGATTGCATTATTTGTGGTAGTGGGGGACTGTGTTTGTGCTTTCCTCTGGTCAGCTCTGGTAAAAGTCAGATTTCTTTGTCTCAGATCTTCCTCTAGCCTTGTTCTTTTTTCGAGAGTTTCCTTGTGCTGCCTCAGATGGATCTCCTTCACTTGGCAGGGGGGTGCCCGAACAGCGACCCTCCCCAGCTCTAGCCCAACTCCTACTTACCTGCCAGGTGAGATACTATGATCAGGAAGGTGCTTCTCCCAGGGCAAGGCTCACCCAATGCACTCTGGGTGTGCTGCTCCTAAGATTTCCCCAAATGTGGGACACTTGATTACATAATTTGTGTTTCCTCTGGTCGGCTCTCGTATAATTCAGATCTCTTTGTCTCAGGTCTCTCTCCAGCCTAGTTTGCTGTCTGTTTCCACTTCTCTTTTCTTGAGCCGCTCCCTTCTATGCCCTTGTGCACTATCCTGACTTCCCCGTCTGCTTACTTTGTGCCTTCCAACGCACAATGCAAACTACAGGTAGTGCTGCAGGGCCCACACCCTTTTACTTGCTTTACAGAGCAGCTCTGGAGCTGTTACAGTGCCCAGCTGCTGCAAGAAATCAGCTTGAATGCTTCAGGGGCTGGGGCATAGCCAACATGAGCCCCACACCGAAGGAGGGTGGAGGTGTTTAATGCGAACTAGGGGTCATCCAAGCGCCGCAAAAGGCCGCCATGCCCTGCACACCCCTTTTTTATTTTCATATGCAGACGAGGGTTGAAGCCAACTTTGACCCACTGCTTGGATGACATCACCATATGCAAATCCATCTGTGGCAGGCCTTCCCCCAGGAATGCTTGCACTAATTGTTGCATTTGGTTTGTTGTTTGGGGGTGCTTCAGTATTAGGCAGCCTTCTGCCCTCCCATGTTCATCTGAAAATATATGTTCTCCCTGCAGTTGTTGTCCCAAGATGAGAGTTCCCTTGTGCTGCCTCAGTTGAATCTCCTTTACTTGACAGAGATGTGCATGAGCAGCGGCCCTCCCCAGCCCTATTCCAAATCATACTTATTTTGCATAGGAGATACCATGGTCATGAAGATTTTTCTCCCAGGGTGAGGTTCATTCATTGCATTTTGGGTATGCTGACCGCTGTGATTTCCCCAAATGTGGGAAACTTGACTGCATTATTTGTGGTAGTGGGAGACTGTGTTTGTGCTTTCCTCTGGTCAGCTCTGGTAAAAGTCAGATTTCTTTGTCTCAGATTTTCCTTTAGCCTTGTTCTTCTTTCGAGAGTTCCCTTGTGCTGCCTCAGCTTGATCTCCTTCACTTTACAGGGGGGTACACGAGCAGCGACCCTCCCCAGCTCTAGCCCAACTCCTACTTACCTGCCAGGTGAGATACTATGATCATGAAGGTGCTTCTCCCATGGCAAGGCTCACCCATTGTACTCTGGGTGTGCTGCTCCTGCGATTTCCCCAAATGTGGGAAACTTGACTGCATAATTTGTGTTTCCCCTGGTCGGCTCTCGTATAATTCAGATCTCTTTGTCTCAGGTCTCTCTCCAGCCTAGTTTGCTGTCTGTTTCCACTTCTCTTTTCTTCAGCCGCTCCCTTCTATACCCTTGTGCACTATCCTGACTTCTCCTCCCGTCTGCTTACTTTGTGCCTTCCAATGCACAATGCAAACTACAGGTAGTGCTGCAGGGCCCACACCCTTTTACTTGCCTTACAGAGCAGCTCTGGAGCTGTTACAGTGCCCAACTCCTGCAAGAAATCAGCTTGAATGCTTCAAGGGCTGGGGCATAGCCAACATGAGCCCCACACCGAAGGAGGGTGGAGGTGTTTAATGCAAACAAGGGGTCAGACAAGCGCCGCAAAAGGCCACCATGCCCTGCACGCCCCTTT
Organism: Pseudophryne corroboree; assembly: GCF_028390025.1. Lineage (NCBI taxonomy): Eukaryota > Metazoa > Chordata > Amphibia > Anura > Myobatrachidae > Pseudophryne > Pseudophryne corroboree. Next base: position 203,304 of record NW_026968921.1, read on the forward strand.
TCTGTTTTCATATGCAGACGAGGGTTGAAGCCAACTTTGACCCACTGCTTGGATGACATCACCATATGCAAATCCATCTGCGGCAGGCCTTCCCCCAGGAATGCTTGCACTAGTTGTTGCATTTGGTTTGTTGTTTGGGGGTGCTTCAGTATTAGGCAGCCTTCTGCCCTCCCATGTTCATCTGAAAATATGTGTTCTCCCTGCAGTTGTTGTCCCCAGATGAGAGTTCCCTTGTGCTGCCTCAGTTGAATCTCCTTAACTTGACAGAGATGTGCCTGAGCAGCGGCCCTCCCCAGCTCTATCCCAAATCATACTTATTTTGCATAGGAGATACCATGGTCATGAAGATTATTCTCCCAGGGTGAGGTTCATTCATTGCATTCTGGGTATGCTGACCCCTGTGATTTCCCCAAATGTGGGAAACTTGACTGCTTTATTTGTGGTAGTGGGGGACTGTGTTTGTGTTTTCCTCTGGTCAGCTCTGGTAAAAGTCAGATTTCTTTGTTTCAGATCTTCCTCTAGCCTTGTTCTTCTTTCGAGAGTTCCCTTGTGCTGCCTCAGTTGGATCTCCTTCACTTGACAGGGGGGTGCCCGAGCAGAGACCCTCCCCAGCTCTAGCCCAACTCCTACTTACCTGCCAGGTGAGATACTATGATCATGAAGGTGCTTCTCCCAGGGCAAGGCTCACCCATTGCACTCTGGGTGTGCTGCCCCTGCGATTTCCCCAAATGTGGGAAACTTGACTGCATAATTTGTGTTTCCCCTGGTCGGCTCTCGTATAATTCAGATCTCTTTGTCTCAGGTCTCTCTCCAGCCTAGTTTGCTGTCTGTTTCCACTTCTCTTTTCTTAAGCCGCTCCCTTCTATGCCCTTGCGCACTATCCTGACTTCTCCTCCTGTCTGCTTACTTTGTGCCTTCCAACGCACAATGCGAACTACAGGTAGTGCTGCAGGGCCCACACCCTTTTACTTGCCTTACAGAGCAGCTCTGGAGCTGTTACAGTGCCCAGCTGCTGCAAGAAATCAGCTTGAATGCTTCAGGGGCTGGGGCATAGCCAACATGAGCCCCACACCGAAGGAGGGTGGAGGTGTTTAATGCAAACAAGGGGTCAGACAAGCGCCGCAAAAGGCCACCATGCCCTGCACGCCCCTTTTCTCTTTTCATATGCAGACGAGGGTTGAAGCCAACTTTGACCCACTGCTTGGATGACATCACCATATGCAAATCCATCTGCGGCAGGCCTTCCCCCAGGAATGCTTGCACTAGTTGTTGCATTTGGTTTGTTGTTTGGGGGTGCTTCAGTATTAGGCAGCCTTCTGCCCTCCCATGTTCATCTGAAAATATATGTTCTCCCTGCAGTTGTTGTCCCCAGATGAGAGTTCCCTTGTGCTGCCTCAGTTGAATCTCCTTTACTTGATAGAGATGTGCATGAGCAGCGGCCCTCCCCAGCCCTATTCCAAATCATACTTATTTTGCATAGGAGATACCATGGTCATGAAGATTTTTCTCCCAGGGTGAGGTTCATTCATTGCATTTTGGGTATGCTGACCCCTGTGATTTCCCCAAATGTGGGAAACTTGACTGCATTATTTGTGGTAGTGGGAGGCTGTGTTTGTGATTTCTTCTGGTCAGCTCTGGTAAAAGTCAGATTTCTTAGTCTCAGATTTTCCTTTAGCCTTGTTCTTCTTTCGAGAGTTCCCTTGTGCTGCCTCAGTTGGATCTCCTTCACTTTACAGGGGGGTACCCGAGCAGCAACCCTCCCCAGCTCTAGACCAACTCCTACTTACCTGCCAGGTGAGATACTATGATCATGAAGGTGCTTCTCCCAGGGCAAGGCTCACCCATTGTACTCTGGGTGTGCTGCTCCTGCGATTTCCCCAAATGTGGGAAACTTGACTGCATAATTTGTGTTTCCCCTGGTCGGCTCTCGTATAATTCAGATCTCTTTGTCTCAGGTCTCTCTCCAGCCTAGTTTGCTGTCTGTTTCCACTTCTCTTTTCTTCAGCCGCTTCCTTCTATACCCTTGTGCACTATCCTGACTTCTCCTCCCGTCTGCTTACTTTGTGCCTTCCAATGCACAATGCAAACTACAGGTAGTGCTGCAGGGCCCACACCCTTTTACTTGCCTTACAGAGCAGCTCTGGAGCTGTTACAGTGCCCAGCTGCTGCAAGAAATCAGCTTGAATGCTTCAGGGGCTGGGGCATAGCCAACATGAGCCCCACACCGAAGGAGGGTGGAGGTGTTTAATGCAAACTAGGGGTCAGTCAAGCGCCGCAAAAGGCCACCATGCCCTGCACGCCCCTTTTCTGTTTTCATATGCAGACGAGGGTTGAAGCCAACTTTGACCCACTGCTTGGATGACATCACCATATGCAAATCCATCTGCGGCAGGCCTTCCCCCAGGAATGCTTGCACTAGTTGTTGCATTTGGTTTGTTGTTTGGGGGTGCTTCAGTATTAGGCAGCCTTCTGCCCTCCCATGTTCATCTGAAAATATGTGTTCTCCCTGCAGTTGTTGTCCCCAGATGAGAGTTCCCTTGTGCTGCCTCAGTTGAATCTCCTTAACTTGACAGAGATGTGCCTGAGCAGCGGCCCTCCCCAGCTCTATCCCAAATCATACTTATTTTGCATAGGAGATACCATGGTCATGAAGATTATTCTCCCAGGGTGAGGTTCATTCATTGCATTCTGGGTATGCTGACCCCTGTGATTTCCCCAAATGTGGGAAACTCGATTGCTTTATTTGTGGTGGTGGGGGACTGTGTTTGTGTTTTCTTCTGGTCAGCTCTGGTAAAAGTCAGATTTCTTTGTTTCAGATCTTCCTCTAGCCTTGTTCTTCTTTTGAGAGTTCCCTTGTGCTGCCTCAGTTGGATCTCCTTCTCTTAACAGGGGGGTGCCCGAGCAGCGACCCTCCCCAGCTCTAGCCCAACTCCTACTTACCTGCCAGGTGAGATACTATGATCATGAAGGTGCTTCTCCCAGGGCAAGGCTCACCCATTGCACTCTGGGTGTGCTGCCCCTGCGATTTCCCCAAATGTGGGAAACTTGACTGCATAATTTGTGTTTCCCCTGGTCGGCTCTCGTATAATTCAGATCTCTTTGTCTCAGATCTCTCTACAGCCTAGTTTGCTGTCTGTTTCCACTTCTCTTTTCTTCAGCCGCTCCCTTCTATACCCTTGTGCACTATCCTGACTTCTCCTCCCGTCTGCTTACTTTGTGCCTTCCAATGTACAATGCAAACTACAGGTAGTGCTGCAGGGCCCACACCCTTTTACTTGCCTTACAGAGCAGCTCTGGAGCTGTTACAGTGCCCAGCTGCTGCAAGAAATCTGCTTGAATGCTTCAGGGGATGGGGCATGGCCAACATGAGCCCCACACCAAAGGAGGGTGGAGGTGTTTAATGCGAACTAGGGGTCATCCAAGCACCGCAAAAGGCCGCCATGCCCTGCACGCCCCTTTTCTCTTTTCATATGCAGATGAGGGTTGAAGCCAACTTTGACCAACTGCTTGGATGACATCACCGTATGCAAATCCGTCTTCTGCAGAACTTCCCCCAGGAATGCTTGCACTAGTTGTTGCATTTGGTTTGTTGTTTGGGGGTGCTTCAGTATTAGGCAGCCTTCTGCCCTCCCATGTTCATCTAAAAATATGTGTTCTCCCTGCAGTTGTTGTCCCCAGATGAGAGTTCCCTTGTGCTGCCTCAGTTGAATCTCCTTTACTTGACAGAGATGTGCCTGAGCAGCGGCCCTCCCCAGCCCTATTCCAAATCATACTTATTTTGCATAGGAGATACCATGGTCATGAAGATTGTTCTCTCAGGGTGAGGTTCATTCATTGCATTTTGGGTATGCTGACCCCTGTGATTTCCCCAAATGTGGGAAACTTGACTGCATTATTTGTGGTAGTGGGGGACTGTGTTTGTGCTTTCCTCTGGTCAGCTCTGGTAAAAGTCAGATTTCTTTGTCTCATATTTTACTCTAGCCTTGTTCTTCTTTCGAGAGTTCCCTTGTGCTGCCTCAGTTGGATCTCCTTCACTTGACAGGGGGGTACCCGAGCAGCGACCCTCCCCAGCTCTAGCCCAAATCCTACTTACCTGCCAGGTGAGATACTATGATCATGAAGGTGCTTCGAACAGGGCAAGGCTCACCCATTGCACTCTGGGTGTGCTGCTCCTGCGATTTCCCCAAATGTGGGAAACTTGACTGCATAATTTGTGTTTCCCCTGGTCGGCTCTCGTATAATTCAGATCTCTTTGTCTCAGGTCTCTCTCCAGCCTAGTTTGCTGTCTGTTTCCACTTCTCTTTTCTTGAGCCGCTCCCTTCTATGCCCTTGCGCACTATCCTGACTTCTCCTCTCTGCTTACTTTGTGCCTTCCAACGCACAATGCGAACTACAGGTAGTGCTGCAGGGCCCACACCCTTTTACTTGCCTTACAGAGCAGCTCTGGAGCTGTTACAGTGCCCAGCTGCTGCAAGAAATCAGCTTGAATGCTTCAGGGGCTGGGGCATAGCCAACATGAGCCCCACACCGAAGGAGGGTGGAGGTGTTTAATGCGAACTAGGGGTCATCCAAGCGCCGCAAAAGGCCGCCATGCCCTGCACGCCCCTTTTCTCTTTTCATATGCAGACGAGGGTTGAAGCCAACTTTGACCCACTGCTTGGATGACATCACCATATGCAAATCCGTCTTCTGCAGAACTTCCCCCAGGAATGCTTGTACTAGTTGTTGCATTTGGTTTGTTGTTTGGGGGTGCTTCAGTATTAGGCAGCCTTCTGCCCTCCCATGTTCATCTGAAAATATGTGTTCTCCCTGCAGTTGTTGTCCCCAGATGAGAGTTCCCTTGTGCTGCCTCAGTTGAATCTCCTTTACTTGACAGAGATGTGCATGAGCAGCGGCCCTCCCCAGCCCTATTCCAAATCATACTTATTTTGCATAGGAGATACCATGGTCATGAAGATTGTTCTCCCAGGGTGAGGTTCATTCATTGCATTCTGGGTATGCTGACCTCTGTGATTTCCCCAAATGTGGGAAACGCGACTGCTTTATTTGTGGTAGTGGGGGACTGTGTTTGTGTTTTCCTCTGGTCAGCTCTGGTAAAAGTCAGATTTCTTTGTCTCATATTTTACTCTAGCCTTGTTCTTCTTTCGAGAGTTCCCTTGTGCTGCCTCAGTTGGATCTCCTTCACTTGACAGGGGGGTACCCGAGCAGCGACCCTCCCCAGCTCTAGCCCAAATCCTACTTACCTGCCAGGTGAGATACTATGATCATGAAGGTGCTTCTCCCAGGGCAAGGCTCACCCATTGCACTCTGGGTGTGCTGCTCCTGCGATTTCCCCAAATGTGGGAAACTTGACTGCATAATTTGTGTTTCCCCTGGTCGGCTCTCGTATAATTCAGATCTCTTTGTCTCAGGTCTCTCTCCAGCCTAGTTTGCTGTCTGTTTCCACTTCTCTTTTCTTGAGCCGCTCCCTTCTATGCCCTTGCGCACTATCCTGACTTCTCCTCCTCTCTGCTTACTTTGTGCCTTCCAACGCACAATGCGAACTACAGGTAGTGCTGCAGGGCCCACACCCTTTTACTTGCCTTACAGAGCAGCTCTGGAGCTGTTACAGTGCCCAGCTGCTGCAAGAAATCAGCTTGAATGCTTCAGGGGCTGGGGCATAGCCAACATGAGCCCCACACCGAAGGAGGGTGGAGGTGTTTAATGCGAACTAGGGGTCATCCAAGCGCCGCAAAAGGCCGCCATGCCCTGCACGCCCCTTTTCTCTTTTCATATGCAGACGAGGGTTGAAGCCAACTTTGACCCACTGCTTGGATGACATCACCATATGCAAATCCGTCTTCTGCAGAACTTCCCCCAGGAATGCTTGTACTAGTTGTTGCATTTGGTTTGTTGTTTGGGGGTGCTTCAGTATTAGGCAGCCTTCTGCCCTCCCATGTTCATCTGAAAATATGTGTTCTCCCTGCAGTTGTTGTCCCCAGATGAGAGTTCCCTTGTGCTGCCTCAGTTGAATCTCCTTTACTTGACAGAGATGTGCATGAGCAGCGGCCCTCCCCAGCCCTATTCCAAATCATACTTATTTTGCATAGGAGATACCATGGTCATGAAGATTGTTCTCCCAGGGTGAGGTTCATTCATTGCATTCTGGGTATGCTGACCTCTGTGATTTCCCCAAATGTGGGAAACGCGACTGCTTTATTTGTGGTAGTGGGGGACTGTGTTTGTGTTTTCCTCTGGTCAGCTCTGGTAAAAGTCAGATTTCTTTGTTTCAGATCTTCCTCTAGCCTTGTTCTTCTTTCGAGAGTTCCCTTGTGCTGCCTCAGTTGGATCTCCTTCACTTGACAGGGGGGTGCCCGAGCAGCGACCATCCCCAGCTCTAGCCCAACTCCTACTTACCTGCCAGGTGAGATACTATGATCATGAAGGTGATTCTCCCAGGGCAAGGCCCACCATTGCACTCTGGGTGTGCTGCCCCTGCGATTTCCCGAAATGTGGGAAACTTGACTGCATAATTTGTGTTTCCCCTGGTCGGCTCTCGTATAATTTAGATCTCTTTGTCTCAGGTCTCTCTCCAGCCTAGTTTGCTGTCTGTTTCCACTTCTTTTTTCTTGAGCCCCTCCCATCTATACCCTTGTGCACTATCCTGACTTCTCCTCCCGTCTGCTTACTTTGTGCCTTCCAATGCACAATGCAAACTACAGGTAGTGCTGCAGGGCCCACACCCTTTTACTTGCCTTACAGAGCAGCTCTGGAGCTGTTACAGTGCCCAGCTGCTGCAAGAAATCAGCTTGAATGCTTCAGGGGCTGGGGCATAGCCAACATGAGCCCCACACCGAAGGAGGGTGGAGGTGTTTAATGCAAACTAGGGGTCAGCCAAGCGCCGCAAAAGGCCACCATGCCCTGCACGCCCCTTTTCTCTTTTCATATGCAGACGAGGGTTGAAGCCAACTTTGACCCACTGCTTGGATGACATCACCATATGCAAATCCATCTGCGGCAGGCCTTCCCCCAGGAATGCTTGCACTAGTTGTTGCATTTGGTTTGTTGTTTGGGGGTGCTTCAGTATTAGGCAGCCTTCTGCCCTCCATGTTCATCTGAAAATATGTGTTCTCCCTGCAGTTGTTATCCCCAGATGAGAGTTCCCTTGTGCTGCCTCAGTTGAATCTCCTTTACTTGACAGAGATGTGCCTGAGCAGCGGCCCTCCCCAGCTCTATCCCAAATCATACTTATTTTGCATAGGAGATACCATGGTCATGAAGATTATTCTCCCAGGGTGAGGTTCATTCATTGCATTCTGGGTATGCTGACCCCTGTGATTTCCCCAAATGTGGGAAACTCGATTGCATTATTTGTGGTAGTGGGGGACTGTGTTTGTGCTTTCCTCTGGTCAGCTCTGGTAAAAGTCAGATTTCTTTGTCTCAGATCTTCCTCTAGCCTTGTTCTTTTTTCGAGAGTTTCCTTGTGCTGCCTCAGATGGATCTCCTTCACTTGGCAGGGGGGTGCCCGAACAGCGACCCTCCCCAGCTCTAGCCCAACTCCTACTTACCTGCCAGGTGAGATACTATGATCAGGAAGGTGCTTCTCCCAGGGCAAGGCTCACCCAATGCACTCTGGGTGTGCTGCTCCTAAGATTTCCCCAAATGTGGGACACTTGATTACATAATTTGTGTTTCCTCTGGTCGGCTCTCGTATAATTCAGATCTCTTTGTCTCAGGTCTCTCTCCAGCCTAGTTTGCTGTCTGTTTCCACTTCTCTTTTCTTGAGCCGCTCCCTTCTATGCCCTTGTGCACTATCCTGACTTCCCCGTCTGCTTACTTTGTGCCTTCCAACGCACAATGCAAACTACAGGTAGTGCTGCAGGGCCCACACCCTTTTACTTGCTTTACAGAGCAGCTCTGGAGCTGTTACAGTGCCCAGCTGCTGCAAGAAATCAGCTTGAATGCTTCAGGGGCTGGGGCATAGCCAACATGAGCCCCACACCGAAGGAGGGTGGAGGTGTTTAATGCGAACTAGGGGTCATCCAAGCGCCGCAAAAGGCCGCCATGCCCTGCACACCCCTTTTTTATTTTCATATGCAGACGAGGGTTGAAGCCAACTTTGACCCACTGCTTGGATGACATCACCATATGCAAATCCATCTGTGGCAGGCCTTCCCCCAGGAATGCTTGCACTAATTGTTGCATTTGGTTTGTTGTTTGGGGGTGCTTCAGTATTAGGCAGCCTTCTGCCCTCCCATGTTCATCTGAAAATATATGTTCTCCCTGCAGTTGTTGTCCCAAGATGAGAGTTCCCTTGTGCTGCCTCAGTTGAATCTCCTTTACTTGACAGAGATGTGCATGAGCAGCGGCCCTCCCCAGCCCTATTCCAAATCATACTTATTTTGCATAGGAGATACCATGGTCATGAAGATTTTTCTCCCAGGGTGAGGTTCATTCATTGCATTTTGGGTATGCTGACCGCTGTGATTTCCCCAAATGTGGGAAACTTGACTGCATTATTTGTGGTAGTGGGAGACTGTGTTTGTGCTTTCCTCTGGTCAGCTCTGGTAAAAGTCAGATTTCTTTGTCTCAGATTTTCCTTTAGCCTTGTTCTTCTTTCGAGAGTTCCCTTGTGCTGCCTCAGCTTGATCTCCTTCACTTTACAGGGGGGTACACGAGCAGCGACCCTCCCCAGCTCTAGCCCAACTCCTACTTACCTGCCAGGTGAGATACTATGATCATGAAGGTGCTTCTCCCATGGCAAGGCTCACCCATTGTACTCTGGGTGTGCTGCTCCTGCGATTTCCCCAAATGTGGGAAACTTGACTGCATAATTTGTGTTTCCCCTGGTCGGCTCTCGTATAATTCAGATCTCTTTGTCTCAGGTCTCTCTCCAGCCTAGTTTGCTGTCTGTTTCCACTTCTCTTTTCTTCAGCCGCTCCCTTCTATACCCTTGTGCACTATCCTGACTTCTCCTCCCGTCTGCTTACTTTGTGCCTTCCAATGCACAATGCAAACTACAGGTAGTGCTGCAGGGCCCACACCCTTTTACTTGCCTTACAGAGCAGCTCTGGAGCTGTTACAGTGCCCAACTCCTGCAAGAAATCAGCTTGAATGCTTCAAGGGCTGGGGCATAGCCAACATGAGCCCCACACCGAAGGAGGGTGGAGGTGTTTAATGCAAACAAGGGGTCAGACAAGCGCCGCAAAAGGCCACCATGCCCTGCACGCCCCTTTTCTGTTTTCATATGCAGACGAGGGTTGAAGCCAACTTTGACCCACTGCTTGGATGACATCACCATATGCAAATCCATCTGCGGCAGGCCTTCCCCCAGGAATGCTTGCACTAGTTGTTGCATTTGGTTTGTTGTTTGGGGGTGCTTCAGTATTAGGCAGCCTTCTGCCCTCCCATGTTCATCTGAAAATATGTGTTCTCCCTGCAGTTGTTGTCCCCAGATGAGAGTTCCCTTGTGCTGCCTCAGTTGAATCTCCTTAACTTGACAGAGATGTGCCTGAGCAGCGGCCCTCCCCAGCTCTATCCCAAATCATACTTATTTTGCATAGGAGATACCATGGTCATGAAGATTATTCTCCCAGGGTGAGGTTCATTCATTGCATTCTGGGTATGCTGACCCCTGTGATTTCCCCAAATGTGGGAAACTTGACTGCTTTATTTGTGGTAGTGGGGGACTGTGTTTGTGTTTTCCTCTGGTCAGCTCTGGTAAAAGTCAGATTTCTTTGTTTCAGATCTTCCTCTAGCCTTGTTCTTCTTTCGAGAGTTCCCTTGTGCTGCCTCAGTTGGATCTCCTTCACTTGACAGGGGGGTGCCCGAGCAGAGACCCTCCCCAGCTCTAGCCCAACTCCTACTTACCTGCCAGGTGAGATACTATGATCATGAAGGTGCTTCTCCCAGGGCAAGGCTCACCCATTGCACTCTGGGTGTGCTGCCCCTGCGATTTCCCCAAATGTGGGAAACTTGACTGCATAATTTGTGTTTCCCCTGGTCGGCTCTCGTATAATTCAGATCTCTTTGTCTCAGGTCTCTCTCCAGCCTAGTTTGCTGTCTGTTTCCACTTCTCTTTTCTTAAGCCGCTCCCTTCTATGCCCTTGCGCACTATCCTGACTTCTCCTCCTGTCTGCTTACTTTGTGCCTTCCAACGCACAATGCGAACTACAGGTAGTGCTGCAGGGCCCACACCCTTTTACTTGCCTTACAGAGCAGCTCTGGAGCTGTTACAGTGCCCAGCTGCTGCAAGAAATCAGCTTGAATGCTTCAGGGGCTGGGGCATAGCCAACATGAGCCCCACACCGAAGGAGGGTGGAGGTGTTTAATGCAAACAAGGGGTCAGACAAGCGCCGCAAAAGGCCACCATGCCCTGCACGCCCCTTTTCTCTTTTCATATGCAGACGAGGGTTGAAGCCAACTTTGACCCACTGCTTGGATGACATCACCATATGCAAATCCATCTGCGGCAGGCCTTCCCCCAGGAATGCTTGCACTAGTTGTTGCATTTGGTTTGTTGTTTGGGGGTGCTTCAGTATTAGGCAGCCTTCTGCCCTCCCATGTTCATCTGAAAATATATGTTCTCCCTGCAGTTGTTGTCCCCAGATGAGAGTTCCCTTGTGCTGCCTCAGTTGAATCTCCTTTACTTGATAGAGATGTGCATGAGCAGCGGCCCTCCCCAGCCCTATTCCAAATCATACTTATTTTGCATAGGAGATACCATGGTCATGAAGATTTTTCTCCCAGGGTGAGGTTCATTCATTGCATTTTGGGTATGCTGACCCCTGTGATTTCCCCAAATGTGGGAAACTTGACTGCATTATTTGTGGTAGTGGGAGGCTGTGTTTGTGATTTCTTCTGGTCAGCTCTGGTAAAAGTCAGATTTCTTAGTCTCAGATTTTCCTTTAGCCTTGTTCTTCTTTCGAGAGTTCCCTTGTGCTGCCTCAGTTGGATCTCCTTCACTTTACAGGGGGGTACCCGAGCAGCAACCCTCCCCAGCTCTAGACCAACTCCTACTTACCTGCCAGGTGAGATACTATGATCATGAAGGTGCTTCTCCCAGGGCAAGGCTCACCCATTGTACTCTGGGTGTGCTGCTCCTGCGATTTCCCCAAATGTGGGAAACTTGACTGCATAATTTGTGTTTCCCCTGGTCGGCTCTCGTATAATTCAGATCTCTTTGTCTCAGGTCTCTCTCCAGCCTAGTTTGCTGTCTGTTTCCACTTCTCTTTTCTTCAGCCGCTTCCTTCTATACCCTTGTGCACTATCCTGACTTCTCCTCCCGTCTGCTTACTTTGTGCCTTCCAATGCACAATGCAAACTACAGGTAGTGCTGCAGGGCCCACACCCTTTTACTTGCCTTACAGAGCAGCTCTGGAGCTGTTACAGTGCCCAGCTGCTGCAAGAAATCAGCTTGAATGCTTCAGGGGCTGGGGCATAGCCAACATGAGCCCCACACCGAAGGAGGGTGGAGGTGTTTAATGCAAACTAGGGGTCAGTCAAGCGCCGCAAAAGGCCACCATGCCCTGCACGCCCCTTTTCTGTTTTCATATGCAGACGAGGGTTGAAGCCAACTTTGACCCACTGCTTGGATGACATCACCATATGCAAATCCATCTGCGGCAGGCCTTCCCCCAGGAATGCTTGCACTAGTTGTTGCATTTGGTTTGTTGTTTGGGGGTGCTTCAGTATTAGGCAGCCTTCTGCCCTCCCATGTTCATCTGAAAATATGTGTTCTCCCTGCAGTTGTTGTCCCCAGATGAGAGTTCCCTTGTGCTGCCTCAGTTGAATCTCCTTAACTTGACAGAGATGTGCCTGAGCAGCGGCCCTCCCCAGCTCTATCCCAAATCATACTTATTTTGCATAGGAGATACCATGGTCATGAAGATTATTCTCCCAGGGTGAGGTTCATTCATTGCATTCTGGGTATGCTGACCCCTGTGATTTCCCCAAATGTGGGAAACTCGATTGCTTTATTTGTGGTGGTGGGGGACTGTGTTTGTGTTTTCTTCTGGTCAGCTCTGGTAAAAGTCAGATTTCTTTGTTTCAGATCTTCCTCTAGCCTTGTTCTTCTTTTGAGAGTTCCCTTGTGCTGCCTCAGTTGGATCTCCTTCTCTTAACAGGGGGGTGCCCGAGCAGCGACCCTCCCCAGCTCTAGCCCAACTCCTACTTACCTGCCAGGTGAGATACTATGATCATGAAGGTGCTTCTCCCAGGGCAAGGCTCACCCATTGCACTCTGGGTGTGCTGCCCCTGCGATTTCCCCAAATGTGGGAAACTTGACTGCATAATTTGTGTTTCCCCTGGTCGGCTCTCGTATAATTCAGATCTCTTTGTCTCAGATCTCTCTACAGCCTAGTTTGCTGTCTGTTTCCACTTCTCTTTTCTTCAGCCGCTCCCTTCTATACCCTTGTGCACTATCCTGACTTCTCCTCCCGTCTGCTTACTTTGTGCCTTCCAATGTACAATGCAAACTACAGGTAGTGCTGCAGGGCCCACACCCTTTTACTTGCCTTACAGAGCAGCTCTGGAGCTGTTACAGTGCCCAGCTGCTGCAAGAAATCTGCTTGAATGCTTCAGGGGATGGGGCATGGCCAACATGAGCCCCACACCAAAGGAGGGTGGAGGTGTTTAATGCGAACTAGGGGTCATCCAAGCACCGCAAAAGGCCGCCATGCCCTGCACGCCCCTTTTCTCTTTTCATATGCAGATGAGGGTTGAAGCCAACTTTGACCAACTGCTTGGATGACATCACCGTATGCAAATCCGTCTTCTGCAGAACTTCCCCCAGGAATGCTTGCACTAGTTGTTGCATTTGGTTTGTTGTTTGGGGGTGCTTCAGTATTAGGCAGCCTTCTGCCCTCCCATGTTCATCTAAAAATATGTGTTCTCCCTGCAGTTGTTGTCCCCAGATGAGAGTTCCCTTGTGCTGCCTCAGTTGAATCTCCTTTACTTGACAGAGATGTGCCTGAGCAGCGGCCCTCCCCAGCCCTATTCCAAATCATACTTATTTTGCATAGGAGATACCATGGTCATGAAGATTGTTCTCTCAGGGTGAGGTTCATTCATTGCATTTTGGGTATGCTGACCCCTGTGATTTCCCCAAATGTGGGAAACTTGACTGCATTATTTGTGGTAGTGGGGGACTGTGTTTGTGCTTTCCTCTGGTCAGCTCTGGTAAAAGTCAGATTTCTTTGTCTCATATTTTACTCTAGCCTTGTTCTTCTTTCGAGAGTTCCCTTGTGCTGCCTCAGTTGGATCTCCTTCACTTGACAGGGGGGTACCCGAGCAGCGACCCTCCCCAGCTCTAGCCCAAATCCTACTTACCTGCCAGGTGAGATACTATGATCATGAAGGTGCTTCGAACAGGGCAAGGCTCACCCATTGCACTCTGGGTGTGCTGCTCCTGCGATTTCCCCAAATGTGGGAAACTTGACTGCATAATTTGTGTTTCCCCTGGTCGGCTCTCGTATAATTCAGATCTCTTTGTCTCAGGTCTCTCTCCAGCCTAGTTTGCTGTCTGTTTCCACTTCTCTTTTCTTGAGCCGCTCCCTTCTATGCCCTTGCGCACTATCCTGACTTCTCCTCTCTGCTTACTTTGTGCCTTCCAACGCACAATGCGAACTACAGGTAGTGCTGCAGGGCCCACACCCTTTTACTTGCCTTACAGAGCAGCTCTGGAGCTGTTACAGTGCCCAGCTGCTGCAAGAAATCAGCTTGAATGCTTCAGGGGCTGGGGCATAGCCAACATGAGCCCCACACCGAAGGAGGGTGGAGGTGTTTAATGCGAACTAGGGGTCATCCAAGCGCCGCAAAAGGCCGCCATGCCCTGCACGCCCCTTTTCTCTTTTCATATGCAGACGAGGGTTGAAGCCAACTTTGACCCACTGCTTGGATGACATCACCATATGCAAATCCGTCTTCTGCAGAACTTCCCCCAGGAATGCTTGTACTAGTTGTTGCATTTGGTTTGTTGTTTGGGGGTGCTTCAGTATTAGGCAGCCTTCTGCCCTCCCATGTTCATCTGAAAATATGTGTTCTCCCTGCAGTTGTTGTCCCCAGATGAGAGTTCCCTTGTGCTGCCTCAGTTGAATCTCCTTTACTTGACAGAGATGTGCATGAGCAGCGGCCCTCCCCAGCCCTATTCCAAATCATACTTATTTTGCATAGGAGATACCATGGTCATGAAGATTGTTCTCCCAGGGTGAGGTTCATTCATTGCATTCTGGGTATGCTGACCTCTGTGATTTCCCCAAATGTGGGAAACGCGACTGCTTTATTTGTGGTAGTGGGGGACTGTGTTTGTGTTTTCCTCTGGTCAGCTCTGGTAAAAGTCAGATTTCTTTGTCTCATATTTTACTCTAGCCTTGTTCTTCTTTCGAGAGTTCCCTTGTGCTGCCTCAGTTGGATCTCCTTCACTTGACAGGGGGGTACCCGAGCAGCGACCCTCCCCAGCTCTAGCCCAAATCCTACTTACCTGCCAGGTGAGATACTATGATCATGAAGGTGCTTCTCCCAGGGCAAGGCTCACCCATTGCACTCTGGGTGTGCTGCTCCTGCGATTTCCCCAAATGTGGGAAACTTGACTGCATAATTTGTGTTTCCCCTGGTCGGCTCTCGTATAATTCAGATCTCTTTGTCTCAGGTCTCTCTCCAGCCTAGTTTGCTGTCTGTTTCCACTTCTCTTTTCTTGAGCCGCTCCCTTCTATGCCCTTGCGCACTATCCTGACTTCTCCTCCTCTCTGCTTACTTTGTGCCTTCCAACGCACAATGCGAACTACAGGTAGTGCTGCAGGGCCCACACCCTTTTACTTGCCTTACAGAGCAGCTCTGGAGCTGTTACAGTGCCCAGCTGCTGCAAGAAATCAGCTTGAATGCTTCAGGGGCTGGGGCATAGCCAACATGAGCCCCACACCGAAGGAGGGTGGAGGTGTTTAATGCGAACTAGGGGTCATCCAAGCGCCGCAAAAGGCCGCCATGCCCTGCACGCCCCTTTTCTCTTTTCATATGCAGACGAGGGTTGAAGCCAACTTTGACCCACTGCTTGGATGACATCACCATATGCAAATCCGTCTTCTGCAGAACTTCCCCCAGGAATGCTTGTACTAGTTGTTGCATTTGGTTTGTTGTTTGGGGGTGCTTCAGTATTAGGCAGCCTTCTGCCCTCCCATGTTCATCTGAAAATATGTGTTCTCCCTGCAGTTGTTGTCCCCAGATGAGAGTTCCCTTGTGCTGCCTCAGTTGAATCTCCTTTACTTGACAGAGATGTGCATGAGCAGCGGCCCTCCCCAGCCCTATTCCAAATCATACTTATTTTGCATAGGAGATACCATGGTCATGAAGATTGTTCTCCCAGGGTGAGGTTCATTCATTGCATTCTGGGTATGCTGACCTCTGTGATTTCCCCAAATGTGGGAAACGCGACTGCTTTATTTGTGGTAGTGGGGGACTGTGTTTGTGTTTTCCTCTGGTCAGCTCTGGTAAAAGTCAGATTTCTTTGTTTCAGATCTTCCTCTAGCCTTGTTCTTCTTTCGAGAGTTCCCTTGTGCTGCCTCAGTTGGATCTCCTTCACTTGACAGGGGGGTGCCCGAGCAGCGACCATCCCCAGCTCTAGCCCAACTCCTACTTACCTGCCAGGTGAGATACTATGATCATGAAGGTGCTTCTCCCAGGGCAAGGCCCACCATTGCACTCTGGGTGTGCTGCCCCTGCGATTTCCCGAAATGTGGGAAACTTGACTGCATAATTTGTGTTTCCCCTGGTCGGCTCTCGTATAATTTAGATCTCTTTGTCTCAGGTCTCTCTCCAGCCTAGTTTGCTGTCTGTTTCCACTTCTTTTTTCTTGAGCCCCTCCCATCTATACCCTTGTGCACTATCCTGACTTCTCCTCCCGTCTGCTTACTTTGTGCCTTCCAATGCACAATGCAAACTACAGGTAGTGCTGCAGGGCCCACACCCTTTTACTTGCCTTACAGAGCAGCTCTGGAGCTGTTACAGTGCCCAGCTGCTGCAAGAAATCAGCTTGAATGCTTCAGGGGCTGGGGCATAGCCAACATGAGCCCCACACCGAAGGAGGGTGGAGGTGTTTAATGCAAACTAGGGGTCAGCCAAGCGCCGCAAAAGGCCACCATGCCCTGCACGCCCCTTTTCTCTTTTCATATGCAGACGAGGGTTGAAGCCAACTTTGACCCACTGCTTGGATGACATCACCATATGCAAATCCATCTGCGGCAGGCCTTCCCCCAGGAATGCTTGCACTAGTTGTTGCATTTGGTTTGTTGTTTGGGGGTGCTTCAGTATTAGGCAGCCTTCTGCCCTCCATGTTCATCTGAAAATATGTGTTCTCCCTGCAGTTGTTATCCCCAGATGAGAGTTCCCTTGTGCTGCCTCAGTTGAATCTCCTTTACTTGACAGAGATGTGCCTGAGCAGCGGCCCTCCCCAGCTCTATCCCAAATCATACTTATTTTGCATAGGAGATACCATGGTCATGAAGATTATTCTCCCAGGGTGAGGTTCATTCATTGCATTCTGGGTATGCTGACCCCTGTGATTTCCCCAAATGTGGGAAACTCGACTGCTTTATTTGTGGTAGTGGGGGACTGTGTTTGTGTTTTCCTCTGGTCAGCTCTGGTAAAAGTCAGATTTCTTTGTTTCAGATCTTCCTCTAGCCTTGTTCTTCTTTCGAGAGTTCCCTTGTGCTGCCTCAGTTGGATCTCCTTCACTTGACAGGGGGGTGCCCGAGCAGCGACCCTCCCCAGCTCTAGCCCAACTCCTACTTACCTGCCAGGTGAGATACTATGATCATGAAGGTGCTTCTCCCAGGGCAAGGCTCACCCATTGCACTCTGGGTGTGCTGCCCCTGCGATTTCCCCAAATGTGGGAAACTTGACTGCATAATTTGTGTTTCCCCTGGTCGGCTCTCGTATAATTCAGATCTCTTTGTCTCAGGTCTCTCTCCAGCCTAGTTTGCTGTCTGTTTCCACTTCTCTTTTCTTTAGCCGCTCCCTTCTATACCCTTGTGCACTATCCTGACTTCTCCTCCCGTCTGCTTACTTTGTGCCTTCCAATGCACAATGCAAACTACAGGTAGTGCTGCAGGGCCCACACCCTTTTACTTGCCTTACAGAGCAGCTCTGGAGCTGTTACAGTGCCCAGCTGCTGCAAGAAATCAGCTTGAATGCTTCAGGGGATGGGGCATGGCCAACATGAGCCCCACACCAAAGGAGGGTGGAGGAGTTTAATGCGAACTAGGGGTCATCCAAGCACCGCAAAAGGCCGCCAAGCCCTGCACGCCCCTTTTCTCTTTTCATATGCAGATGAGGGTTGAAGCCAACTTTGACCCACTGCTTGGATGACATCACCGTATGCAAATCCGTCTTCTGCAGAACTTCCCCCAGGAATGCTTGCACTAGTTGTTGCATTTGGTTTGTTGTTTGGGGGTGCTTCAGTATTAGGCAGCCTTCTGCCCTCCCATGTTCATCTGAAAATATGTGTTCTCCCTGCAGTTGTTGTCCCCAGATGAGAGTTCCCTTGTGCTGCCTCAGTTGAATCTCCTTTACTTGACAGAGATGTGCCTGAGCAGCGGCCCTCCCCAGCCCTATTCCAAATCATACTTATTTTGCATAGGAGATACCATGGTCATGAAGATTGTTCTCCCAGGGTGAGGTTCATTCATTGCATTTTGGGTATGCTGACCCCTGTGATTTCCCCAAATGTGGGAAACTTGACTGCATTATTTTTGGTAGTGGGGGACTGTGTTTGTGCTTTCCTCTGGTCAGCTCTGGTAAAAGTCAGATTTCTTTGTCTCAGATTTTCCTCTAGCCTTGTTCTTCTTTCGAGAGTTCCCTTGTGCTGCCTCAGTTGGATCTCCTTCACTTTACAGGGGGGTACCCGAGCAGCGACCCTCCCCAGCTCTAGCCCAACTCCTACTTACCTGCCAGGTGAGATACTATGATCATGAAGGTGCTTCTCCCAGGGCAAGGCTCACCCATTGCACTCTGGGTGTGCTGCCCCTGCGATTTCCCCAAATGTGGGAAACTTGACTGCATAATTTGTGTTTCCCCTGGTCGGCTCTCGTATAATTCAGATCTCTTTGTCTCAGGTCTCTCTCCAGCCTAGTTTGCTGTCTGTTTCCACTTCTCTTTTCTTGAGCCGCTCCCTTCTATGCCCTTGCGCACTATCCTGACTTATCCTCCTGTCTGCTTACTTTGTGCCTTCAAACGCACAATGCGAACTACAGGTAGTGCTGCAGGGCCCACACCCTTTTAGTTGCCTTACAGAGCAGCTCTGGAGCTGTTACAGTGCCCAGCTGCTGCAAGAAATCAGCTTGAATGCTTCAGGGGCTGGGGCAGAGCCAACATGAGCCCCACACAAAAGGAGGGTGTGGGTGTTTAATGCGAACTAAGGGTCATCCAAGCACCGCAAAAGGCCGCCATGCCCTGCATGCCCCTTTTCTCTTTTCATATGCAGATGAGGGTTCCAGCCAACTTTGGCCCACTGCTTGGATGACATCACCGTATGCAAATCCGTCTTCTGCAGACCTTCCCCCAGGAATGCTTGTACTAGTTGTTGCATATGGTTTGATATTTGATGGTGCTTCAGTATTAGGCAGCCTTCCGCCCTCCCATGTTCATCTGAAAAGATGTGGTCTCCCTGCAGTTGTTGTCCCCAGACGAAAGTTCCCTTGTGCTTCCTCAGTTGAATCTCCTTAACTTGACGGGGGAGGGGCTGCCCGAGCAGCCACCCTCCCCAGCCCTATCCCAACTCATACTTATTTTGCATATGAGATCTCTTGATCATGAAGATTGTTCTCACAGGGTGAGGTTCATCCATTATATTTTAAAATAGGAAGGTACAAATTACATATTTGAATTGCATCTATGTGTTGGATTCAAATGTCCCCCCCCCCCTTCCTTTCTCAATTGTGCCCGTCAGCAGCTATTCTAAGGTTGCTGCCAATGGGTGTGACACATTAATTTCTTCTGTGGGGTACACTGGACTCCACAAGGATTCACATTGGGGTGTAGAGTAGGATCTTGATCTGAGGCACCAACCGGCTCAAAGCTTTTGACTGTTCCCAAGAAGCTCAGTGCATTCTCCTCTATAACCCCGCTTCCATGAACAGGGAGCTCAGTTTGCAGTTGGTGCCTTCAGTAGCAGGCCACTTAACAGGGGCCTGCCTCAGGCAGCCTATTCTTAGCTATTAATTTTGACAAGAAAAGAAGAACTTGTTTTATGAGAATCTACAAGGGCTGCAGCAGGCTAGGTCTAATAGACATCTTTACTGCAGCTTCATCACTCCCAGCGGCGCTGTATACTCCCGTGCCCTGGTTGCTGGGTCACTGCAGCGGAGGCTCCGGTTTCTTCCTAAGGTCAGTCACACACACACCGCCCTTCCGGATCACGAGGCCGCTGATGAAGGGGAGCGTGGCCGTAGGGGGTGGACCGTGTGCGCACTGGCGTGGACACTGATTACTGGGCAGCCGCTCCACTAGCCACCAGGTACAGTTAAGGAGCACAGGTCTGGGGGTTTTCTCCTATATTAAACCAATTTTGTACTGCCCGCAGCGCATTGTGATAGGTAATAGGGCCTGATTCAGGTTGGATTGCAATCACAATAAGCGATCCAACTGCAAAAATTGCTAAGAGCATACGCATGTGCCTGCATTTTCTGCGGCACCCCGCAGAGAATGCGATCGCCTCTGCCTGTCAATCGGGGCAGGGGGGGAGAGGGGGGTCAGCAACACTCCATTTCCAAGTCAGGGATGGAGCGGTGCGGGGGCAAGGCTTCAAAATGGGGTCTGCAATGGAGGAGACACAGGGGGCGTGGTCACAGCGGCTGTATTACATCACATTCAGCCGCTGTGATCACAAAAATGGTGGCGGCTTCCTGCGCGCACATACAGTCTGCACCAGCAGGAGGCTACACCATTTTTTATGATCACGCTGAACTGCAGTGCGACTGCAATTACAGCATGGTCAAGAAGGGAGGCGTCATGCTGGGTGGCCATTAGAGATGAGCGGGTTCGGTTCCTCGGAATCCGAACCCGCCCGAACTTCACCCTTTTTTGCACGGGTCCGAGCAGACTCGGATCCTCCCGCCTTGCTCGGTTATCCCGAGCGCGCCCGAACGTCATCATCCCGCTGTCGGATTCTCACGAGACTCGGATTCTATATAAGGAGCCGCGCGTCGCCGCCATTTTCACACGTGCATTGAGATTGATAGGGAGAGGACGTGGCTGGCGTCCTCTCCGTTTAGATTAGAAGATAGAGACGAGTGACATTTGATTTACTACTAATTTGGGGAGCAGTTGAACTTGTCAGGAGTACTCAGTAGTGCAGAGTTTTGCTGATAGTGACCACCAGTTTTATTATTTATAATCCGTTCTCTGCCTGAAAAAAAACGATACACATACCATATATGTGCTCAGCCTCAGTGTGCTGCATGATATATCATCTATGTATATCTGACTGTGCTGAGTGCTCACTGCTCACACAGCTTAATTGTGGGGGAGACTGGGGAGCAGTTATAGCAGGAGTACAGTGCACACTTTTGCTGCCAGTGTGACCACCAGTATATTGTCTGCCTGAAAAAGTTAAACACTCCTGTGGTGTTTTTTTTATTTTATTCTATAAACGCATTCTGCTGACAGTGTCCAGCAGGTCGGTCATACATTATATTATATAAATATTTACCTGCAGTAGTGTTATATTTTTTTTTCATCTCTATCATCTTTATCATCTCTATATTAGCAGACGCAGTACGGTAGTCCACGGCTGTGGCTATCTCTGTGTCGTCAGTGCTCGTCCATAATTGTATACCTACCTACCTGTGGTGGTTTTTTTTTTTCTATCTTCTTCATACTAGTAGTTTAGGAGTCTGCTGACAGTGTCCACCAGGTCCATCATTATATTATATACCTACAGTAGTAATATATTTATTATATTATCTATACTAGCAGACGCAGTACGGTAGTCCACGGCTGTGGCTATCTCTGTGTCGTCAGTGCTCGTCCATAATTGTATACCTACCTGTGGTGGGGTGTTTTTTTTCTATCTTCTTCATACTAGTAGTTTAGGAGTCTGCTGACAGTGTCCACCAGGTCCGTCATTATATTATATACCTACAGTAGTAATATATTTAGTATATTATCTATACTAGCAGACGCAGTACGGTAGTCCACGGCTGTACCTACCTCTGTGTCGTCACTCGTCCATAATTGTATACCTAACTGTGGTGGGGTTTTTTTTTTCTATCTTCTTCATACTAGTAGTTTAGGAGTCTGCTGACAGTGTCCACCAGGTCCGTCATTATATTATATACCTACAGTAGTAATATATTTAGTATATTATCTATACTAGCAGACGCAGTACTGTAGTCCACGGCTGTACCTACCTCTGTGTCGTCACTCGTCCATAATTGTATACCTACCTGTGGTGGGGTTTTTTTTTCTATCTTCTTCATACTAGTAGTTTAGCAGTCTGCTGACAGTGTCCACCAGGTCCGTCATTATATTATATACCTACAGTAGTAATATATTTAGTATATTATCTATGCTAGCAGACGCAGTACGGTAGGCCACGGCTGTGGCTATCTCTGTGTCGTCAGTGCTCGTCCATAATTGTATACCTACCTACCTGTGGTGGGTTTTTTTTTCTATCTTCTTCATACTAGTAGTTTAGGAGTCTGCTGACAGTGTCCACCAGGTCCGTCATTATATTATATACCTACAGTAGTAATATATTTAGTATATTATCTATACTAGCAGACGCAGTACGGTAGTCCACGGCTGTACCTACCTCTGTGTCGTCACTCGTCCATAATTGTATACCTACCTGTGGTGAAGTTTTTTTTCTATCTTCTTCATACTAGTAGTTTAGCAGTCTGCTGACAGTGTCCACCAGGTCCGTCATTACATTATATATACCTACAGTAGTTATATATATTTTTTTTTATATCATTAATTATCATCTCTATACTAGCAGACGCAGTACGGTAGGCCACGGCTGTGGCTATCTCTGTGTCGTCAGTGCTCGTCCATAATTGTATACCTACCTACCTGTGGTGGGGTTTTTTTTTCTATCTTCATCATACTAGTAGTTTAGCAGTCTGCTGACAGTGTCCACCAGGTCCGTCATTATATAATATATACCTACAGTAGTTATATATATATTTTTTTTATATCATTAATTATCATCTCTATACTAGCAGACGCAGTACGGTAGTCCACGGCTGTAGCTACCTCTGTGTCGTCAGTCACTCGTCATCCATAAGTATACTAGTATCCATCCATCTCCATTGTTTACCTGAGGTGCCTTTTAGTTGTGCCTATTAAAATATGGAGAACAAAAATGTTGAGGTTCCAAAAATAGGGAAAGATCAAGATCCACTTCCACCTCGTGCTGAAGCTGCTGCCACTAGTCATGGCCGAGACGATGAAATTCCATCAACGTCGTCTGCCGAGGCCGATGCCCAATGTCATAGTACAGAGCATGTAAAATTCAAAACACAAAAGATCAGTAAAAAAAAGGACTCAAAAATCTAAATAAAAATCGTCGGAGGAGAAGCGTAAACTTGCCAATATGCCATTTACCACACGGAGTGGCAAGGAACGGCTGAGGCCCTGGCCTATGTTCATGGCTAGTGGTTCAGCTTCACATGAGGATGGAAGCACTCAGCCTCTCGCTAGAAAAATGAAAAGACTTAAGCTGGCAAAAGCACAGCAAAGAACTGTGCGTTCTTCAAAATCACAAATCCACAAGGAGAGTCCAATTGTGTCGGTTGCGATGCCTGACCTTCCCAACACTGGACGTGAAGAGCATGCACCTTCCACCATTTGCACACCCCCTGCAAGTGCTGGAAGGAGCACCCGCAGTCCAGTTCCTGATAGTCAGATTGAAGATGTCAGTGTTGAAGTACACCAGGATGAGGAGGATATGGGTGTTGCTGGCGCTGGGGAGGTGAGGTGGTTTGTTTAAGTCAGGCACCCGGGGAGACACCTGTTGTCCGTGGGAGGAATATGGCCATTGACATGCCTGGTGAAAATACCAAAAAAAACTGCTCTTCGGTGTGGAAGTATTTCAACAGAAATGCGAACAACAGGTGTCAAGCCGTGTGTTGCCTTTGTCAAGCTGTAATAAGTAGGGGTAAGGACGTTAACCACCTCGGAACATCCTCCCTTATACGTCACCTGCAGCGCATTCATCATAAGTCAGTGACAAGTTCAAAAACTTTGGGCGACAGCGGAAGCAGTCCACTGACCAGTAAATCCCTTCCTCTTGTAACCAAGCTCACGCAAACCACCCCACCAACTCCCTCAGTGTCAATTTCCTCCTTCCCCAGGAATGCCAATAGTCCTGCAGGCCATGTCACTGGCAATTCTGACGAGTTCTCTCCTGCCTGGGATTCCTCCGATGCATCCTTGAGTGTAACGCCTACTGCTGCTGGCGCTGCTGTTGTTGCTGCTGGGTGTCGATGGTCATCCCAGAGGGGAAGTCGTAAGACCACTTTTACTACTTCCACCAAGCAATTGACTGTCCAACAGTCCTTTGCAAGGAAGATGAAATATCACAGCAGTCATCCTGCTGCAAAGCGGATAACTGAGGCCTTGGCATCCTGGGCGGTGAGAAACGTGGTTCCGGTATCCATCATTACTTCAGAGCCAACTATAGACTTGATTGAGGTACTGTGTCCCCGGTACCAAATACCATCTAGGTTCCATTTCTCTAGGCAGGCGATACCGAAAATGTACACAGACCTCAGAAAAAGACTCACCAGTGTCCTAAAAAATGCAGTTGTACCCAATGTCCACTTAACCACGGACATGTGGACAAATGGGGCAGGGCAGACTCAGGACTATATGACTGTGACAGCCCACTGGGTAGATGTATTGACTCCCGCCGCAAGAACAGCAGCGGCGGCACCAGTAGCAGCATCTCGCAAACGCCAACTCTTTCCTAGGCAGGCTACGCTTTGTATCACCGCTTTCCAGAATACGCACACAGCTGAAAACCTCTTACGGCAACTGAGGAAGATCATCGCAGAATGGCTTACCCCAATTGGACTCTCCTGTGGATTTGTGGCATCGGACAACGCCAGCAATATTGTGCGTGCATTATATCTGGGCAAATTCCAGCACGTCCCATGTTTTGCACATACCTTGAATTTGGTGGTGCAGAATTATTTAAAAAACGACAGGGGTGTGCAAGAGATGCTGTCGGTGGCCAGAAGAATTGCGGGACACTTTCGGCGTACAGGCACCACGTACAGAAGACTGGAGCAACACCAAAAACGCCTGAACCTGCCCTGCCATCATCTGAAGCAAGAAGTGGTAACGAGGTGGAATTCAACCCTCTATATGCTTCAGAGGATGGAGGAGCAGCAAAAGGCCATTCAAGCCTATACATCTGACCACGATATAGGAGGTGGAATGCACCTGTCTCAAGCGCAGTGGAGAATGATTTCAACGTTGTGCAAGGTTCTGCAACCTTTTGAACTTGCCACACGTGAAGTCAGTTCAGACACTGCCAGCCTGAGTCAGGTCATTCCCGTCATCAGGCTTTTGCAGAAGAAGCTGGAGACATTGAAGGAGGAGCTAAGACAGAGCGATTCCGCTAGGCATGTGGGACTTGTGGATGGAGCCCTTCATTCGCTTAACCAGGATTCACGGGTGGTCAATCTGTTGAAATCAGAGCACTACATTTTGGCCACCGTGCTCGATCCTAGATTTAAAACCTACGTTGTATCTCTCTTTCCGGCAGACACAAGTCTGCAGGGGTTCAAAGACCTGCTGGTGAGAAAATTATCAAGTCAAGTGGAACTTGATCGGTCAACAGCTCCTCCTTCACATTCTCCCGCAATTGGGGGTGCGAGGAAAAGGCTCAGAATTCCGAGCCCACCCGCTGGCGGTGATGCAGGGCAGTCTGGAGCGACTGCTGATGCTGACATCTGGTCCGGACTGAAGGACCTGCCAACGATTACGGACATGACGTCTACTGTCACTGCATATGATTCTCTCACCATTGAAAGAATGGTGGAGGATTATATGAGTGACCGCATCCAAGTAGGCACGTCAGACAGTCCGTACGTATACTGGCAGGAAAAAGAGGCAATTTGGAGGCCCTTGGACAAACTGGCTTTATTCTACCTAAGTTGCCCTCCCACAAGTTGTACTCCGAAAGAGTGTTTAGTGCCGCCGCTCACCTTGTCAGCAATCGGCGTACGAGGTTACTTCCAGAAAATGTGGAGAAGATGATGTTCATTAAAATGAATTATAATCAATTGCTCCGTGGAGACATTGACCAGCAGCAATTGCCTCCACAAAGTACACAGGGAGCTGAGATGGTAGATTCCAGTGGGGACGAATTGATAATCTGTGAGGAGGGGGATGTACACGGTGATGAATCGGAGGATGATGATGAGGTGGACATCTTGCCTCTGTAGAGCCAGTTTGTGCAAGGAGAGATTAATTGCTTCTTTTTTGGTGGGGGTCCAAACCAACCCGTCATTTCAGTCACAGTCGTGTGGCAGACCCTGTCACTGAAATGATGGGTTGGTTAAAGTGTGCATGTCCTGTTTATACAACATAAGGGTGGGTGGGAGTGCCCAAGGACAATTCCATCTTGCACCTCTTTTTTCTTTCATTTTTCTTTGCGTCATGTGCTGTTTGGGGAGTGTTTTTTGGAAGGGCCATCCTGCGTGACACTGCAGTGCCACTCCTAGATGGGCCAGGTGTTTGTGTCGGCCACTTGGGTCGCTGAGCTTAGTCACACAGCTACCTCATTGCGCCTCTTTTTTTCTTTGCGTCATGTGCTGTTTGGGGAGTGTTTTTTGGAAGGGCCATCCTGCGTGACACTGCAGTGACACTCCTAGATGGGCCAGGTGTTTGTGTCGGCCACTTGGGTCGCTGAGCTTAGTCACACAGCTACCTCATTGCGCCTCTTTTTTTCTTTGCGTCATGTGCTGTTTGGGGAGTGTTTTTTGGAAGGGCCATCCTGCGTGACACTGCAGTGCCACTCCTAGATGGGCCAGGTGTTTGTGTCGGCCACTTGGGTCGCTGAGCTTAGTCACACAGCTACCTCATTGCGCCTCTTTTTTTCTTTGCGTCATGTGCTGTTTGGGGAGTGTTTTTGGAAGGGCCATCCTGCGTGACACTGCAGTGCCACTCCTAGATGGGCCAGGTGTTTGTGTCGGCCACTTGGGTCGCTGAGCTTAGTCACACAGCTACCTCATTGCGCCTCTTTTTTTCTTTGCGTCATGTGCTGTTTGGGGAGTGTTTTTTGGAAGGGCCATCCTGCGTGACACTGCAGTGCCACTCCTAGATGGGCCAGGTGTTTGTATCGGCCACTTGGGTCGCTGAGCTTAGTCACACAGCTACCTCATTGCGCCTCTTTTTTTCTTTGCGTCATGTGCTGTTTGGGGAGTGTTTTTTGGAAGGGCTATCCTGCGTGACACTGCAGTGCCACTCCTAGATGGGCCAGGTGTTTGTGTCGGCCACTTGGGTCGCTGAGCTTAGTCATCCAGCGACCTCGGTGCAAATTTTAGGACTAAAAATAATATTGTGAGGTGTAAGGTGTTAAGAATAGACTGAAAATGAGTGGAAATTATGGTTATTGAGGTTAATAATACTTTGGGATCAAAATGACTCCCAAATTCTATGAACAAGGGAAAATGTCATCATCCCGCTGTCGGATTCTCGCGAGATTCGGATTCCATATAAAGAGCTGCGCGTTGCCGCCATTTTTACTCGTGCATTGAAGAGAGAGCGGAGAGGACGTGGCTATGTTCTCTCAGTGGAAATCTCAATATCAGTGCTCAGTATCAGTGGATACTTATTGCTGCTCAGTAATACTAGTAGTGTGTCTCTCCTGCTCAGTGTCAGTTCTCAGTAGTATCCTCATCAGTGCTCAGTATCACTGCTCATTGTCTTGTGCTGCATTGTTGTGCTCAGCATACTACAGTACATTACTAATAGTCCAGTGCTGCATCTTGCTGCTCAGTGTCAGTTCTAGTATCCTCATCAGTGCTCACTATCACTGCTCATTGCATTGTGGTGTTCTGTATACTACAGTAACATAGTAATATAGTAACATATAGTAACATAGTTTTTGAGGTTGAATAGAGGCAAATTGCCCATCGTGTTCAACCTGTTTTAAGTTGTGATGATTCTACATACTTGCTTAATAATGTATTATGACTAGTTAGCTACTACAACTCATGTTACCCCCGGATTAACCATGTTGATATTTTAAGTATTATAAACTTGGATAGCTTTTTCATTCAGAAATGTATCCATTCCTTTTTTAAATCCAATTACAGAGTCCGCCATTACCACCTTCCCTGGCAGGGAATTCCACATCCTGATTGCCCTAACAGTGAAGATCATAGTATCTCACCTGGCAGGTAAGTAGGAGTTGGGCCAGAGCTGTGGAGGATTGCTGCTCGGGCACCCCCTGTGAAGTGAAGGAGATCCAACTGAGGCAGCACAAGGGAACTCTCGAAAGAAGAACAAGGCTAGAGGAAGATCTGAGACAAAGAAATCTGACTTTTACCAGAGCTGACCAGAGGAAAGCACAAACACAGTCCCCCACTACCACAAATAATGCAGTCGAGTTTCCCACATTTTGGAAATCACAGGGGTCAGCATA
This sequence comes from Pseudophryne corroboree, assembly GCF_028390025.1. Taxonomy (NCBI): domain Eukaryota; kingdom Metazoa; phylum Chordata; class Amphibia; order Anura; family Myobatrachidae; genus Pseudophryne; species Pseudophryne corroboree. The sequence continues at coordinate 230,932 of NW_026968921.1, forward strand.
CCCAGAATGCAATGAATGAACCTCACCCTGGGAGAACAATCTTCATGACCATGGTATCTCCTATGCAAAATAAGTATGATTTGGGATAGGGCTGGGGAGGGCCGCTGCTCAGGCACATCTCTGTCAAGTAAAGGAGATTCAACTGAGGCAGCACAAGGGAACTCTCATCTGGGGACAACAACTGCAGGGAGAACACATATTTTCAGATGAACATGGGAGGGCAGAAGGCTGCCTAATACTGAAGCACCCCCAAACAACAAACCAAATGCAACAACTAGTGCAAGCATTCCGGGGGGAAGGCCTGCAGCAGATGGATTTGCATATGGTGATGTCATCCAAGCAGTGGGTCAAAGTTGGCTTCAATCCTCATCTGCATATGAAAAGAGAAAAGGGGCGTGCAGGGTATGGCGGCCTTTTGCGGCGCTTGGATGACCCCTAGTTCGCATTAAACACCTCCACCCTCCTTTGGTGTGGGGCTCATGTTGACAATGCCCCAGCCTGTGAAGCATTCAAGCTTATTTCTTACAGCAGCTTGGCACTGAAACAGCTCCAGAGCTGCTCCGTAAGGCAAGTAAAAGGGTGTGGGCCCTGCAGCACTACCTGTAGTTTGCATTGTGCATTGGAAGGCACAAAGTAAGCAGACAGGAGGAGAAGTCAGGATAGTGCACAAGGGTTAGCTGAACACACTAACCGATTGCGCCACAGAGACACTTTGCAAAAAGTATATACTGACAAAGACTAATAAGCATTCATCTAGAACGTTTCCTAGAAAAACTTTAAAAAGTCAATAATCTGGAGAGTGTTTGTAAGATGTTTCTTCCAGCAACCAATGAAGAAACACATTGGTACTTTCGCATGATGAGTGAGTGCTTCAGGATCTCTTGCACTTACATGTGCAGCAGAGTACTGCAATGGAAGCATGCTGGGTCCATAACCCAGAGGTAGGCAGATTGAAACTATCCTTTGCTATATGCATTTTTTTGTTGTTCATTAAAGTAATCCAAAACTGGGATTGATATTTTAGCTTTTATTTTTACTTAAAGTACAATAACTTTTACCATTTTAATTTGTTTTAATAGTATATTGACAGTATTGTTTTCTTTCAAAAATCCACTTAATTTTCTTTACCCTATTATTAAAATGGTAATTGACAAAAACAAACTACATTGTCACCAGAAGGGCAATACAAAATGTACAAGTGATATATTAAAATCATCTTTCCAGCTTGAATTTCAATGATGCATTGGGGCAACGATTTTGTGAGAAACATCTTCACCCTTAAATAAAGATTTTCTTAATTCCTTACCTGTGTGCTAATTAGATATCACCTTGTTTTCACATTAAACAGACTTCCACATGAGAAAGCAGCAAGGATGCAGTGGCGTTAATGTTTCCTGGTGTCAACCTGTATTATTTCAGTAGATATTGAAATGAGGATGCATCTTGCTGCCTTTCCAATGAAGCAAGTTTAATTTAGTAATAGGTGAAAAACCATCCCTACAAATATGTTAATCAGATACTTGGCTTTGTGGACACTTTTCAGAGAACAAATTAGTTAGCATAAAAATAAAGCCAGAAAATGAAGAGCTGTTTAATCACTCAATTGGATTTTTCTGCCAGCATTTTTCTTTTTCTCTGCAACCCACTGCTAAATTGTGCTTCCTAGCTGTTTTTATAAAATCACTGAATCAAATCTAACTCTGATTACATCAGAGAAGGCCAGGTACCCTACACCATAACAGGGGGTTTGAAATTTTGACTTGTCTACTTAAAGATCACCAAAATCTGATAACAAGGTCAATTAAGTCCCTGGGTGGGATTGAACCACCAACCTTTTGGTTAATAGCCTTACACACTAACTGATTGCGCCACCGCGACACTTTGCAAAAGTACATACTGACAAAGGCTAATAAGCATTCATCTAGAACGATTCCTAGAAACATTTTAAAAAGTCAATAATGTGGAGAGTTTTTGTATGATGTTTCTTCCATCAACCAATGAAGAAACACATTGGTACTTTCCCATGATGAGTGAGTGCTTCAGGATCTCTTGCACTTACATGTGCAGCAGAGTACTGTAATGGAAGCATGCTGGGTCCATAACCCAGAGGTAGGCAGATTGAAACTATCCTCTGCTATATGCATTTTTTTTTTGTTAATTAAAGTAATCCAAAACTGGGATTGATATTTTTGCTCTTTTATTTTTACTTAAAGTACAATAACTTTTACCATTTTAATTTGTTTTAATAGTATATTGACAGTATTGTTTTCTTTCAAAAATCCAATTAATTTTCTTTACCCGATTATTAAAATGGTAATTGACAAAAGCAAACTACATTGTCACCAGAAGAGCAATACAAAATGTACAAGTGATATATTAAAATCATCTTTCCAGCTTGAATTTCAATGATGCATTGGGGCAACGATTTTGTGAGAAACATCTTCAGCCTTAAATAAAGATTTTCTTAATTCCTTACCTGTGTGCTAATTAGATATCACCTTGTTTTCACATTAAACAGACTTCCACATGAGAAAGCAGCAAGGATGCAGTGGCGTTAATGTTTCCTGGTGTCAACCTGTATTATTTCAGTAGATATTGAAATGAGGATGCATCTTGCTGCCTTTCCAATGAAGCAAGTTTAATTTAGTAATAGGTGAAAAACCATCCCTACAAAGATGTTAATCAGATACTTGGCTTTGTGGACACTTTTCAGAGAACAAATTTGTTAGCATAAAAATAAAGCCAGAAAATGAAGAGCTGTTTAATCAGTCAATTGGATTTTTTTGCCAGCATATTTCTTTTTCTCTGCAACCCACTGCTAAATTGTGCTTCCTAGCTGTTTTTATAAAATCACTGAATCAAATCTAACTCTGATTACATCAGAGAAGGCCAGGTACCCTACACCATAACTGGGGTTTTCGAAATTTTGACTTGCCTACTTAAATATCACCAAAATCTGATCACAAGGTCAATTATATCCCTGGGTGGGATTGAACCACCAACCTTTTGATTAAGAGCTGAACACACTAACCGATTGCGCCACAGAGACACTTTGCAAAAAGTACATACTGACAAAGACTAATAAGCATTCATCTAGAACGTTTCCTAGAAAAACTTTAAAAAGTCAATAATCTGGAGAGTTTTTGTAAGATGTTTCTTCCAGCAACCAATGAAGAAACACATTGGTACTTTCGCATGATGAGTGAGTGCTTCAGGATCTCTTGCACTTACATGTGCAGCAGAGTACTGCACTGGAAGCATGCTGGGCCCATAACCCAGAGGTAGGCAGATTGAAACTATCCTTTGCTATATGCATTTTTTTTTTGTTCATTAAAGTAATCCAAAACTGGGATTGATATTTTAGCTTTTATTTTTACTTAAAGTACAATAACTTTTACCATTTTAATTTTTTTAATAGTATATTGACAGTATTGTTTTCTTTCAAAAATCCAATTAATTTTCTTTACCCGATTATTAAAATGGTAATTGACAAAAACAAACTACATTGTCACCAGAAGAGCAATACAAAATGTACAAGTGATATATTAAAATCATCTTTCCAGCTTGAATTTCAATGATGCATTGGGGCAACGATTTTGTGAGAAACATCTTCACCCTTAAATAAAGATTTTCTTAATTCCTTACCTGTGTGCTAATTAGATATCACCTTGTTTTCACATTAAACAGACTTCCACATGAGAAAGCAGCAAGGATGCAGTGGCGTTAATGTTTCCTGGTGTCAACCTGTATTATTTCAGTAGATATTGAAATGAGGATGCATCTTGCTGCCTTTCCAATGAAGCAAGTTTAATTTAGTAATAGGTGAAAAACCATCCCTACAAATATGTTAATCAGATACTTGGCTTTGTGGACACTTTTCAGAGAACAAATTAGTTAGCATAAAAATAAAGCCAGAAAATGAAGAGCTGTTTAATCACTCAATTGGATTTTTCTGCCAGCATTTTTCTTTTTCTCTGCAACCCACTGCTAAATTGTGCTTCCTAGCTGTTTTTATAAAATCACTGAATCAAATCTAACTCTGATTACATCAGAGAAGGCCAGGTACCCTACACCATAACAGGGGGTTTGAAATTTTGACTTGTCTACTTAAAGATCACCAAAATCTGATAACAAGGTCAATTAAGTCCCTGGGTGGGATTGAACCACCAACCTTTTGGTTAATAGCCTTACACACTAACTGATTGCGCCACCGCGACACTTTGCAAAAGTGCATACTGACAAAGGCTAATAAGCATTCATCTAGAACGATTCCTAGAAACATTTTAAAAAGTCAATAATGTGGAGAGTTTTTGTATGATGTTTCTTCCATCAACCAATGAAGAAACACATTGGTACTTTCCCATGATGAGTGAGTGCTTCAGGATCTCTTGCACTTACATGTGCAGCAGAGTACTGTAATGGAAGCATGCTGGGTCCATAACCCAGAGGTAGGCAGATTGAAACTATCCTCTGCTATATGCATTTTTTTTTTGTTAATTAAAGTAATCCAAAACTGGGATTGATATTTTTGCTCTTTTATTTTTACTTAAAGTACAATAACTTTTACCATTTTAATTTGTTTTAATAGTATATTGACAGTATTGTTTTCTTTCAAAAATCCAATTAATTTTCTTTACCCGATTATTAAAATGGTAATTGACAAAAGCAAACTACATTGTCACCAGAAGAGCAATACAAAATGTACAAGTGATATATTAAAATCATCTTTCCAGCTTGAATTTCAATGATGCATTGGGGCAACGATTTTGTGAGAAACATCTTCACCCTTAAATAAAGATTTTCTTAATTCCTTACCTGTGTGCTAATTAGATATCACCTTGTTTTCACATTAAACAGACTTCCACATGAGAAAGCAGCAAGGATGCAGTGGCGTTAATGTTTCCTGGTGTCAACCTGTATTATTTCAGTAGATATTGAAATGAGGATGCATCTTGCTGCCTTTCCAATGAAGCAAGTTTAATTTAGTAATAGGTGAAAAACCATCCCTACAAAGATGTTAATCAGATACTTGGCTTTGTGGACACTTTTCAGAGAACAAATTTGTTAGCATAAAAATAAAGCCAGAAAATGAAGAGCTGTTTAATCAGTCAATTGGATTTTTTTGCCAGCATATTTCTTTTTCTCTGCAACCCACTGCTAAATTGTGCTTCCTAGCTGTTTTTATAAAATCACTGAATCAAATCTAACTCTGATTACATCAGAGAAGGCCAGGTACCCTACACCATAACAGGGGTTTTCGAAATTTTGACTTGTCTACTTAAATATCACCAAAATCTGATCACAAGGTCAATTACGTCCCTGGGTGGGATTGAACCACCAACCTTTTGATTAATAGCTGAACACACTAACCGATTGCGCCACAGAGACACTTTGCAAAAAGTACATACTGACAAAGACTAATAAGCATTCATCTAGAACGTTTCCTAGAAAAACTTTAAAAAGTCAATAATCTGGAGAGTTTTTGTAAGATGTTTCTTCCAGCAACCAATGAAGAAACACATTGGTACTTTCGCATGATGAGTGAGTGCTTCAGGATCTCTTGCACTTACATGTGCAGCAGAGTACTGCACTGGAAGCATGCTGGGCCCATAACCCAGAGGTAGGCAGATTGAAACTATCCTTTGCTATATGCATTTTTTTTTTGTTCATTAAAGTAATCCAAAACTGGGATTGATATTTTAGCTTTTATTTTTACTTAAAGTACAATAACTTTTACCATTTTAATTTTTTTTAATAGTATATTGACAGTATTGTTTTCTTTCAAAAATCCAATTAATTTTCTTTACCCGATTATTAAAATGGTAATTGACAAAAACAAACTACATTGTCACCAGAAGAGCAATACAAAATGTACAAGTGATATATTAAAATCATCTTTTCAGCTTGAATTTCAATGATGCATTGGGGCAACGATTTTGTGAGAAACATCTTCACCCTTAAATAAAGATTTTCTTAATTCCTTACCTGTGTGCTAATTAGATATCACCTTGTTTTCACATTAAACAGACTTCCACATGAGAAAGCAGCAAGGATGCAGTGGCGTTAATGTTTCCTGGTGTCAACCTGTATTATTTCAGTAGATATTGAAATGAGGATGCATCTTGCTGCCTTTCCAATGAAGCAAGTTTAATTTAGTAATAGGTGAAAAACCATCACTACAAATATGTTAATCAGATACTTGGCTTTGTGGACACTTTTCAGAGAACAAATTAGTTAGCATAAAAATAAAGCCAGAAAATGAAGAGCTGTTTAATCATTCAATTGGATTTTTCTGCCAGCATATTTCTTTTTCTCTGCAACCCACTGCTAAATTGTGCTTCCTAGCTGTTTTTATAAAATCACTGAATCAAATCTAACTCTGATTACATCAGAGAAGGCCAGGTACCCTACACCATAAGAGGGGGTTTGCAATTTTGACTTGTCTACTTAAATATCACCAAAATCTGATCACAAGGTCAATTACGTCCCTGGGTGGGATTGAACCACCAACCTTTTGATTAATAGCTGAACACACTAACCGATTGCGCCACAGAGACACTTTGCGAAAAGTATATACTGACAAAGACTAATAAGCATTCATCTAGAACGTTTCCTAGAAAAACTTTAAAAAGTCAATAATCTGGAGAGTGTTTGTAAGATGTTTCTTCCAGCAACCAATGAAGAAACACATTGGTACTTTCGCATGATGAGTGAGTGCTTCAGGATCTCTTGCACTTACATGTGCAGCAGAGTACTGCAATGGAAGCATGCTGGGTCCATAACCCAGAGGTAGGCAGATTGAAACTATCCTTTGCTATATGCATTTTTTTTTGTTCATTAAAGTAATCCAAAACTGGGATTGATATTTTAGCTTTTATTTTTACTTAAAGTACAATAACTTTTACCATTTTAATTTGTTTTAATAGTATATTGACAGTATTGTTTTCTTTCAAAAATCCACTTAATTTTCTTTACCCTATTATTAAAATGGTAATTGACAAAAACAAACTACATTGTCACCAGAAGAGCAATACAAAATGTACAAGTGATATATTAAAATCATCTTTCCAGCTTGAATTTCAATGATGCATTGGGGCAACGATTTTGTGAGAAACATCTTCACCCTTAAATAAAGATTTTCTTAATTCCTTACCTGTGTGCTAATTAGATATCACCTTGTTTTCACATTAAACAGACTTCCACATGAGAAAGCAGCAAGGATGCAGTGGCGTTAATGTTTCCTGGTGTCAACCTGTATTATTTCAGTAGATATTGAAATGAGGATGCATCTTGCTGCCTTTCCAATGAAGCAAGTTTAATTTAGTAATAGGTGAAAAACCATCCCTACAAATATGTTAATCAGATACTTGGCTTTGTGGACACTTTTCAGAGAACAAATTAGTTAGCATAAAAATAAAGCCAGAAAATGAAGAGCTGTTTAATCACTCAATTGGATTTTTCTGCCAGCATTTTTCTTTTTCTCTGCAACCCACTGCTAAATTGTGCTTCCTAGCTGTTTTTATAAAATCACTGAATCAAATCTAACTCTGATTACATCAGAGAAGGCCAGGTACCCTACACCATAACAGGGGGTTTGAAATTTTGACTTGTCTACTTAAAGATCACCAAAATCTGATAACAAGGTCAATTAAGTCCCTGGGTGGGATTGAACCACCAACCTTTTGGTTAATAGCCTTACACACTAACTGATTGCGCCACCGCGACACTTTGCAAAAGTACATACTGACAAAGGCTAATAAGCATTCATCTAGAACGATTCCTAGAAACATTTTAAAAAGTCAATAATGTGGAGAGTTTTTGTATGATGTTTCTTCCATCAACCAATGAAGAAACACATTGGTACTTTCCCATGATGAGTGAGTGCTTCAGGATCTCTTGCACTTACATGTGCAGCAGAGTACTGTAATGGAAGCATGCTGGGTCCATAACCCAGAGGTAGGCAGATTGAAACTATCCTCTGCTATATGCATTTTTTTTTTGTTAATTAAAGTAATCCAAAACTGGGATTGATATTTTTGCTCTTTTATTTTTACTTAAAGTACAATAACTTTTACCATTTTAATTTGTTTTAATAGTATATTGACAGTATTGTTTTCTTTCAAAAATCCAATTAATTTTCTTTACCCGATTATTAAAATGGTAATTGACAAAAGCAAACTACATTGTCACCAGAAGAGCAATACAAAATGTACAAGTGATATATTAAAATCATCTTTCCAGCTTGAATTTCAATGATGCATTGGGGCAACGATTTTGTGAGAAACATCTTCACCCTTAAATAAAGATTTTCTTAATTCCTTACCTGTGTGCTAATTAGATATCACCTTGTTTTCACATTAAACAGACTTCCACATGAGAAAGCAGCAAGGATGCAGTGGCGTTAATGTTTCCTGGTGTCAACCTGTATTATTTCAGTAGATATTGAAATGAGGATGCATCTTGCTGCCTTTCCAATGAAGCAAGTTTAATTTAGTAATAGGTGAAAAACCATCCCTACAAAGATGTTAATCAGATACTTGGCTTTGTGGACACTTTTCAGAGAACAAATTTGTTAGCATAAAAATAAAGCCAGAAAATGAAGAGCTGTTTAATCAGTCAATTGGATTTTTTTGCCAGCATATTTCTTTTTCTCTGCAACCCACTGCTAAATTGTGCTTCCTAGCTGTTTTTATAAAATCACTGAATCAAATCTAACTCTGATTACATCAGAGAAGGCCAGGTACCCTACACCATAACAGGGGTTTTCGAAATTTTGACTTGTCTACTTAAATATCACCAAAATCTGATCACAAGGTCAATTACGTCCCTGGGTGGGATTGAACCACCAACCTTTTGATTAATAGCTGAACACACTAACCGATTGCGCCACAGAGACACTTTGCAAAAAGTACATACTGACAAAGACTAATAAGCATTCATCTAGAACGTTTCCTAGAAAAACTTTAAAAAGTCAATAATCTGGAGAGTTTTTGTAAGATGTTTCTTCCAGCAACCAATGAAGAAACACATTGGTACTTTCGCATGATGAGTGAGTGCTTCAGGATCTCTTGCACTTACATGTGCAGCAGAGTACTGCACTGGAAGCATGCTGGGCCCATAACCCAGAGGTAGGCAGATTGAAACTATCCTTTGCTATATGCATTTTTTTTTTGTTCATTAAAGTAATCCAAAACTGGGATTGATATTTTAGCTTTTATTTTTACTTAAAGTACAATAACTTTTACCATTTTAATTTTTTTTAATAGTATATTGACAGTATTGTTTTCTTTCAAAAATCCAATTAATTTTCTTTACCCGATTATTAAAATGGTAATTGACAAAAACAAACTACATTGTCACCAGAAGAGCAATACAAAATGTACAAGTGATATATTAAAATCATCTTTTCAGCTTGAATTTCAATGATGCATTGGGGCAACGATTTTGTGAGAAACATCTTCACCCTTAAATAAAGATTTTCTTAATTCCTTACCTGTGTGCTAATTAGATATCACCTTGTTTTCACATTAAACAGACTTCCACATGAGAAAGCAGCAAGGATGCAGTGGCGTTAATGTTTCCTGGTGTCAACCTGTATTATTTCAGTAGATATTGAAATGAGGATGCATCTTGCTGCCTTTCCAATGAAGCAAGTTTAATTTAGTAATAGGTGAAAAACCATCACTACAAATATGTTAATCAGATACTTGGCTTTGTGGACACTTTTCAGAGAACAAATTAGTTAGCATAAAAATAAAGCCAGAAAATGAAGAGCTGTTTAATCATTCAATTGGATTTTTCTGCCAGCATATTTCTTTTTCTCTGCAACCCACTGCTAAATTGTGCTTCCTAGCTGTTTTTATAAAATCACTGAATCAAATCTAACTCTGATTACATCAGAGAAGGCCAGGTACCCTACACCATAAGAGGGGGTTTGCAATTTTGACTTGTCTACTTAAATATCACCAAAATCTGATCACAAGGTCAATTACGTCCCTGGGTGGGATTGAACCACCAACCTTTTGATTAATAGCTGAACACACTAACCGATTGCGCCACAGAGACACTTTGCGAAAAGTATATACTGACAAAGACTAATAAGCATTCATCTAGAACGTTTCCTAGAAAAACTTTAAAAAGTCAATAATCTGGAGAGTGTTTGTAAGATGTTTCTTCCAGCAACCAATGAAGAAACACATTGGTACTTTCGCATGATGAGTGAGTGCTTCAGGATCTCTTGCACTTACATGTGCAGCAGAGTACTGCAATGGAAGCATGCTGGGTCCATAACCCAGAGGTAGGCAGATTGAAACTATCCTTTGCTATATGCATTTTTTTTTGTTCATTAAAGTAATCCAAAACTGGGATTGATATTTTAGCTTTTATTTTTACTTAAAGTACAATAACTTTTACCATTTTAATTTGTTTTAATAGTATATTGACAGTATTGTTTTCTTTCAAAAATCCACTTAATTTTCTTTACCCTATTATTAAAATGGTAATTGACAAAAACAAACTACATTGTCACCAGAAGAGCAATACAAAATGTACAAGTGATATATTAAAATCATCTTTCCAGCTTGAATTTCAATGATGCATTGGGGCAACGATTTTGTGAGAAACATCTTCACCCTTAAATAAAGATTTTCTTAATTCCTTACCTGTGTGCTAATTAGATATCACCTTGTTTTCACATTAAACAGACTTCCACATGAGAAAGCAGCAAGGATGCAGTGGCGTTAATGTTTCCTGGTGTCAACCTGTATTATTTCAGTAGATATTGAAATGAGGATGCATCTTGCTGCCTTTCCAATGAAGCAAGTTTAATTTAGTAATAGGTGAAAAACCATCCCTACAAATATGTTAATCAGATACTTGGCTTTGTGGACACTTTTCAGAGAACAAATTAGTTAGCATAAAAATAAAGCCAGAAAATGAAGAGCTGTTTAATCACTCAATTGGATTTTTCTGCCAGCATTTTTCTTTTTCTCTGCAACCCACTGCTAAATTGTGCTTCCTAGCTGTTTTTATAAAATCACTGAATCAAATCTAACTCTGATTACATCAGAGAAGGCCAGGTACCCTACACCATAACAGGGGGTTTGAAATTTTGACTTGTCTACTTAAAGATCACCAAAATCTGATAACAAGGTCAATTAAGTCCCTGGGTGGGATTGAACCACCAACCTTTTGGTTAATAGCCTTACACACTAACTGATTGCGCCACCGCGACACTTTGCAAAAGTACATACTGACAAAGGCTAATAAGCATTCATCTAGAACGATTCCTAGAAACATTTTAAAAAGTCAATAATGTGGAGAGTTTTTGTATGATGTTTCTTCCATCAACCAATGAAGAAACACATTGGTACTTTCCCATGATGAGTGAGTGCTTCAGGATCTCTTGCACTTACATGTGCAGCAGAGTACTGTAATGGAAGCATGCTGGGTCCATAACCCAGAGGTAGGCAGATTGAAACTATCCTCTGCTATATGCATTTTTTTTTTGTTAATTAAAGTAATCCAAAACTGGGATTGATATTTTTGCTCTTTTATTTTTACTTAAAGTACAATAACTTTTACCATTTTAATTTGTTTTAATAGTATATTGACAGTATTGTTTTCTTTCAAAAATCCAATTAATTTTCTTTACCCGATTATTAAAATGGTTATTGACAAAAGCAAACTACATTGTCACCAGAAGAGCAATACAAAATGTACAAGTGATATATTAAAATCATCTTTCCAGCTTGAATTTCAATGATGCATTGGGGCAACGATTTTGTGAGAAACATCTTCACCCTTAAATAAAGATTTTCTTAATTCCTTACCTGTGTGCTAATTAGATATCACCTTGTTTTCACATTAAACAGACTTCCACATGAGAAAGCAGCAAGGATGCAGTGGCGTTAATGTTTCCTGGTGTCAACCTGTATTATTTCAGTAGATATTGAAATGAGGATGCATCTTGCTGCCTTTCCAATGAAGCAAGTTTAATTTAGTAATAGGTGAAAAACCATCCCTACAAAGATGTTAATCAGATACTTGGCTTTGTGGACACTTTTCAGAGAACAAATTTGTTAGCATAAAAATAAAGCCAGAAAATGAAGAGCTGTTTAATCAGTCAATTGGATTTTTTTGCCAGCATATTTCTTTTTCTCTGCAACCCACTGCTAAATTGTGCTTCCTAGCTGTTTTTATAAAATCACTGAATCAAATCTAACTCTGATTACATCAGAGAAGGCCAGGTACCCTACACCATAACAGGGGTTTTCGAAATTTTGACTTGTCTACTTAAATATCACCAAAATCTGATCACAAGGTCAATTACATCCCTGGGTGGGATTGAACCACCAACCTTTTGATTAATAGCTGAACACACTAACCGATTGCGCCACAGAGACACTTTGCAAAAAGTACATACTGACAAAGACTAATAAGCATTCATCTAGAACGTTTCCTAGAAAAACTTTAAAAAGTCAATAATCTGGAGAGTTTTTGTAAGATGTTTCTTCCAGCAACCAATGAAGAAACACATTGGTACTTTCGCATGATGAGTGAGTGCTTCAGGATCTCTTGCACTTACATGTGCAGCAGAGTACTGCACTGGAAGCATGCTGGGCCCATAACCCAGAGGTAGGCAGATTGAAACTATCCTTTGCTATATGCATTTTTTTTTTTGTTCATTAAAGTAATCCAAAACTGGGATTGATATTTTAGCTTTTATTTTTACTTAAAGTACAATAACTTTTACCATTTTAATTTGTTTTAATAGTATATTGACAGTATTGTTTTCTTTCAAAAATCCAATTAATTTTCTTTACCCGATTATTAAAATGGTAATTGACAAAAGCAAACTACATTGTCACCAGAAGAGCAATACAAAATGTACAAGTGATATATTAAAATCATCTTTCCAGCTTGAATTTCAATGATGCATTGGGGCAACGATTTTGTGAGAAACATCTTCACCCTTAAATAAAGATTTTCTTAATTCCTTACCTGTGTGCTAATTAGATATCACCTTGTTTTCACATTAAACAGACTTCCACATGAGAAAGCAGCAAGGATGCAGTGGCGTTAATGTTTCCTGGTGTCAACCTGTATTATTTCAGTAGATATTGAAATGAGGATGCATCTTGCTGCCTTTCCAATGAAGCAAGTTTAATTTAGTAATAGGTGAAAAACCATCCCTACAAAGATGTTAATCAGATACTTGGCTTTGTGGACACTTTTCAGAGAACAAATTTGTTAGCATAAAAATAAAGCCAGAAAATGAAGAGCTGTTTAATCAGTCAATTGGATTTTTTTGCCAGCATATTTCTTTTTCTCTGCAACCCACTGCTAAATTGTGCTTCCTAGCTGTTTTTATAAAATCACTGAATCAAATCTAACTCTGATTACATCAGAGAAGGCCAGGTACCCTACACCATAACAGGGGTTTTCGAAATTTTGACTTGTCTACTTAAATATCACCAAAATCTGATCACAAGGTCAATTACGTCCCTGGGTGGGATTGAACCACCAACCTTTTGATTAATAGCTGAACACACTAACCGATTGCGCCACAGAGACACTTTGCAAAAAGTACATACTGACAAAGACTAATAAGCATTCATCTAGAACGTTTCCTAGAAAAACTTTAAAAAGTCAATAATCTGGAGAGTTTTTGTAAGATGTTTCTTCCAGCAACCAATGAAGAAACACATTGGTACTTTCGCATGATGAGTGAGTGCTTCAGGATCTCTTGCACTTACATGTGCAGCAGAGTACTGCACTGGAAGCATGCTGGGCCCATAACCCAGAGGTAGGCAGATTGAAACTATCCTTTGCTATATGCATTTTTTTTTTGTTCATTAAAGTAATCCAAAACTGGGATTGATATTTTAGCTTTTATTTTTACTTAAAGTACAATAACTTTTACCATTTTAATTTGTTTTAATAGTATATTGACAGTATTGTTTTCTTTCAAAAATCCAATTAATTTTCTTTACCCGATTATTAAAATGGTAATTGACAAAAACAAACTACATTGTCACCAGAAGAGCAATACAAAATGTACAAGTGATATATTAAAATCATCTTTCCAGCTTGAATTTCAATGATGCATTGGGGCAACGATTTTGTGAGAAACATCTTCACCCTTAAATAAAGATTTTCTTAATTCCTTACCTGTGTGCTAATTAGATATCACCTTGTTTTCACATTAAACAGACTTCCACATGAGAAAGCAGCAAGGATGCAGTGGCGTTAATGTTTCCTGGTGTCAACCTGTATTATTTCAGTAGATATTGAAATGAGGATGCATCTTGCTGCCTTTCCAATGAAGCAAGTTTAATTTAGTAATAGGTGAAAAACCATCCCTACAAATATGTTAATCAGATACTTGGCTTTGTGGACACTTTTCAGAGAACAAATTAGTTAGCATAAAAATAAAGCCAGAAAATGAAGAGCTGTTTAATCACTCAATTGGATTTTTCTGCCAGCATTTTTCTTTTTCTCTGCAACCCACTGCTAAATTGTGCTTCCTAGCTGTTTTTATAAAATCACTGAATCAAATCTAACTCTGATTACATCAGAGAAGGCCAGGTACCCTACACCATAACAGGGGGTTTGAAATTTTGACTTGTCTACTTAAAGATCACCAAAATCTGATAACAAGGTCAATTAAGTCCCTGGGTGGGATTGAACCACCAACCTTTTGGTTAATAGCCTTACACACTAACTGATTGCGCCACCGCGACACTTTGCAAAAGTGCATACTGACAAAGGCTAATAAGCATTCATCTAGAACGATTCCTAGAAACATTTTAAAAAGTCAATAATGTGGAGAGTTTTTGTATGATGTTTCTTCCATCAACCAATGAAGAAACACATTGGTACTTTCCCATGATGAGTGAGTGCTTCAGGATCTCTTGCACTTACATGTGCAGCAGAGTACTGTAATGGAAGCATGCTGGGTCCATAACCCAGAGGTAGGCAGATTGAAACTATCCTCTGCTATATGCATTTTTTTTTTGTTAATTAAAGTAATCCAAAACTGGGATTGATATTTTTGCTCTTTTATTTTTACTTAAAGTACAATAACTTTTACCATTTTAATTTGTTTTAATAGTATATTGACAGTATTGTTTTCTTTCAAAAATCCAATTAATTTTCTTTACCCGATTATTAAAATGGTAATTGACAAAAGCAAACTACATTGTCACCAGAAGAGCAATACAAAATGTACAAGTGATATATTAAAATCATCTTTCCAGCTTGAATTTCAATGATGCATTGGGGCAACGATTTTGTGAGAAACATCTTCACCCTTAAATAAAGATTTTCTTAATTCCTTACCTGTGTGCTAATTAGATATCACCTTGTTTTCACATTAAACAGACTTCCACATGAGAAAGCAGCAAGGATGCAGTGGCGTTAATGTTTCCTGGTGTCAACCTGTATTATTTCAGTAGATATTGAAATGAGGATGCATCTTGCTGCCTTTCCAATGAAGCAAGTTTAATTTAGTAATAGGTGAAAAACCATCCCTACAAAGATGTTAATCAGATACTTGGCTTTGTGGACACTTTTCAGAGAACAAATTTGTTAGCATAAAAATAAAGCCAGAAAATGAAGAGCTGTTTAATCAGTCAATTGGATTTTTTTGCCAGCATATTTCTTTTTCTCTGCAACCCACTGCTAAATTGTGCTTCCTAGCTGTTTTTATAAAATCACTGAATCAAATCTAACTCTGATTACATCAGAGAAGGCCAGGTACCCTACACCATAACAGGGGTTTTCGAAATTTTGACTTGTCTACTTAAATATCACCAAAATCTGATCACAAGGTCAATTACGTCCCTGGGTGGGATTGAACCACCAACCTTTTGATTAATAGCTGAACACACTAACCGATTGCGCCACAGAGACACTTTGCAAAAAGTACATACTGACAAAGACTAATAAGCATTCATCTAGAACGTTTCCTAGAAAAACTTTAAAAAGTCAATAATCTGGAGAGTTTTTGTAAGATGTTTCTTCCAGCAACCAATGAAGAAACACATTGGTACTTTCGCATGATGAGTGAGTGCTTCAGGATCTCTTGCACTTACATGTGCAGCAGAGTACTGCACTGGAAGCATGCTGGGCCCATAACCCAGAGGTAGGCAGATTGAAACTATCCTTTGCTATATGCATTTTTTTTTTGTTCATTAAAGTAATCCAAAACTGGGATTGATATTTTAGCTTTTATTTTTACTTAAAGTACAATAACTTTTACCATTTTAATTTTTTTTAATAGTATATTGACAGTATTGTTTTCTTTCAAAAATCCAATTAATTTTCTTTACCCGATTATTAAAATGGTAATTGACAAAAACAAACTACATTGTCACCAGAAGAGCAATACAAAATGTACAAGTGATATATTAAAATCATCTTTTCAGCTTGAATTTCAATGATGCATTGGGGCAACGATTTTGTGAGAAACATCTTCACCCTTAAATAAAGATTTTCTTAATTCCTTACCTGTGTGCTAATTAGATATCACCTTGTTTTCACATTAAACAGACTTCCACATGAGAAAGCAGCAAGGATGCAGTGGCGTTAATGTTTCCTGGTGTCAACCTGTATTATTTCAGTAGATATTGAAATGAGGATGCATCTTGCTGCCTTTCCAATGAAGCAAGTTTAATTTAGTAATAGGTGAAAAACCATCACTACAAATATGTTAATCAGATACTTGGCTTTGTGGACACTTTTCAGAGAACAAATTAGTTAGCATAAAAATAAAGCCAGAAAATGAAGAGCTGTTTAATCATTCAATTGGATTTTTCTGCCAGCATATTTCTTTTTCTCTGCAACCCACTGCTAAATTGTGCTTCCTAGCTGTTTTTATAAAATCACTGAATCAAATCTAACTCTGATTACATCAGAGAAGGCCAGGTACCCTACACCATAAGAGGGGGTTTGCAATTTTGACTTGTCTACTTAAATATCACCAAAATCTGATCACAAGGTCAATTACGTCCCTGGGTGGGATTGAACCACCAACCTTTTGATTAATAGCTGAACACACTAACCGATTGCGCCACAGAGACACTTTGCGAAAAGTATATACTGACAAAGACTAATAAGCATTCATCTAGAACGTTTCCTAGAAAAACTTTAAAAAGTCAATAATCTGGAGAGTGTTTGTAAGATGTTTCTTCCAGCAACCAATGAAGAAACACATTGGTACTTTCGCATGATGAGTGAGTGCTTCAGGATCTCTTGCACTTACATGTGCAGCAGAGTACTGCAATGGAAGCATGCTGGGTCCATAACCCAGAGGTAGGCAGATTGAAACTATCCTTTGCTATATGCATTTTTTTTTGTTCATTAAAGTAATCCAAAACTGGGATTGATATTTTAGCTTTTATTTTTACTTAAAGTACAATAACTTTTACCATTTTAATTTGTTTTAATAGTATATTGACAGTATTGTTTTCTTTCAAAAATCCACTTAATTTTCTTTACCCTATTATTAAAATGGTAATTGACAAAAACAAACTACATTGTCACCAGAAGAGCAATACAAAATGTACAAGTGATATATTAAAATCATCTTTCCAGCTTGAATTTCAATGATGCATTGGGGCAACGATTTTGTGAGAAACATCTTCACCCTTAAATAAAGATTTTCTTAATTCCTTACCTGTGTGCTAATTAGATATCACCTTGTTTTCACATTAAACAGACTTCCACATGAGAAAGCAGCAAGGATGCAGTGGCGTTAATGTTTCCTGGTGTCAACCTGTATTATTTCAGTAGATATTGAAATGAGGATGCATCTTGCTGCCTTTCCAATGAAGCAAGTTTAATTTAGTAATAGGTGAAAAACCATCCCTACAAATATGTTAATCAGATACTTGGCTTTGTGGACACTTTTCAGAGAACAAATTAGTTAGCATAAAAATAAAGCCAGAAAATGAAGAGCTGTTTAATCACTCAATTGGATTTTTCTGCCAGCATTTTTCTTTTTCTCTGCAACCCACTGCTAAATTGTGCTTCCTAGCTGTTTTTATAAAATCACTGAATCAAATCTAACTCTGATTACATCAGAGAAGGCCAGGTACCCTACACCATAACAGGGGGTTTGAAATTTTGACTTGTCTACTTAAAGATCACCAAAATCTGATAACAAGGTCAATTAAGTCCCTGGGTGGGATTGAACCACCAACCTTTTGGTTAATAGCCTTACACACTAACTGATTGCGCCACCGCGACACTTTGCAAAAGTACATACTGACAAAGGCTAATAAGCATTCATCTAGAACGATTCCTAGAAACATTTTAAAAAGTCAATAATGTGGAGAGTTTTTGTATGATGTTTCTTCCATCAACCAATGAAGAAACACATTGGTACTTTCCCATGATGAGTGAGTGCTTCAGGATCTCTTGCACTTACATGTGCAGCAGAGTACTGTAATGGAAGCATGCTGGGTCCATAACCCAGAGGTAGGCAGATTGAAACTATCCTCTGCTATATGCATTTTTTTTTTGTTAATTAAAGTAATCCAAAACTGGGATTGATATTTTTGCTCTTTTATTTTTACTTAAAGTACAATAACTTTTACCATTTTAATTTGTTTTAATAGTATATTGACAGTATTGTTTTCTTTCAAAAATCCAATTAATTTTCTTTACCCGATTATTAAAATGGTTATTGACAAAAGCAAACTACATTGTCACCAGAAGAGCAATACAAAATGTACAAGTGATATATTAAAATCATCTTTCCAGCTTGAATTTCAATGATGCATTGGGGCAACGATTTTGTGAGAAACATCTTCACCCTTAAATAAAGATTTTCTTAATTCCTTACCTGTGTGCTAATTAGATATCAC
The DNA here is from genome assembly GCF_028390025.1 of Pseudophryne corroboree. Taxonomy (NCBI): domain Eukaryota; kingdom Metazoa; phylum Chordata; class Amphibia; order Anura; family Myobatrachidae; genus Pseudophryne; species Pseudophryne corroboree. The sequence continues at coordinate 249,804 of NW_026968921.1, forward strand.
CTTGTTTTCACATTAAACAGACTTCCACATGAGAAAGCAGCAAGGATGCAGTGGCGTTAATGTTTCCTGGTGTCAACCTGTATTATTTCAGTAGATATTGAAATGAGGATGCATCTTGCTGCCTTTCCAATGAAGCAAGTTTAATTTAGTAATAGGTGAAAAACCATCCCTACAAAGATGTTAATCAGATACTTGGCTTTGTGGACACTTTTCAGAGAACAAATTTGTTAGCATAAAAATAAAGCCAGAAAATGAAGAGCTGTTTAATCAGTCAATTGGATTTTTTTGCCAGCATATTTCTTTTTCTCTGCAACCCACTGCTAAATTGTGCTTCCTAGCTGTTTTTATAAAATCACTGAATCAAATCTAACTCTGATTACATCAGAGAAGGCCAGGTACCCTACACCATAACAGGGGTTTTCGAAATTTTGACTTGTCTACTTAAATATCACCAAAATCTGATCACAAGGTCAATTACATCCCTGGGTGGGATTGAACCACCAACCTTTTGATTAATAGCTGAACACACTAACCGATTGCGCCACAGAGACACTTTGCAAAAAGTACATACTGACAAAGACTAATAAGCATTCATCTAGAACGTTTCCTAGAAAAACTTTAAAAAGTCAATAATCTGGAGAGTTTTTGTAAGATGTTTCTTCCAGCAACCAATGAAGAAACACATTGGTACTTTCGCATGATGAGTGAGTGCTTCAGGATCTCTTGCACTTACATGTGCAGCAGAGTACTGCACTGGAAGCATGCTGGGCCCATAACCCAGAGGTAGGCAGATTGAAACTATCCTTTGCTATATGCATTTTTTTTTTTGTTCATTAAAGTAATCCAAAACTGGGATTGATATTTTAGCTTTTATTTTTACTTAAAGTACAATAACTTTTACCATTTTAATTTGTTTTAATAGTATATTGACAGTATTGTTTTCTTTCAAAAATCCAATTAATTTTCTTTACCCGATTATTAAAATGGTAATTGACAAAAGCAAACTACATTGTCACCAGAAGAGCAATACAAAATGTACAAGTGATATATTAAAATCATCTTTCCAGCTTGAATTTCAATGATGCATTGGGGCAACGATTTTGTGAGAAACATCTTCACCCTTAAATAAAGATTTTCTTAATTCCTTACCTGTGTGCTAATTAGATATCACCTTGTTTTCACATTAAACAGACTTCCACATGAGAAAGCAGCAAGGATGCAGTGGCGTTAATGTTTCCTGGTGTCAACCTGTATTATTTCAGTAGATATTGAAATGAGGATGCATCTTGCTGCCTTTCCAATGAAGCAAGTTTAATTTAGTAATAGGTGAAAAACCATCCCTACAAAGATGTTAATCAGATACTTGGCTTTGTGGACACTTTTCAGAGAACAAATTTGTTAGCATAAAAATAAAGCCAGAAAATGAAGAGCTGTTTAATCAGTCAATTGGATTTTTTTGCCAGCATATTTCTTTTTCTCTGCAACCCACTGCTAAATTGTGCTTCCTAGCTGTTTTTATAAAATCACTGAATCAAATCTAACTCTGATTACATCAGAGAAGGCCAGGTACCCTACACCATAACAGGGGTTTTCGAAATTTTGACTTGTCTACTTAAATATCACCAAAATCTGATCACAAGGTCAATTACGTCCCTGGGTGGGATTGAACCACCAACCTTTTGATTAATAGCTGAACACACTAACCGATTGCGCCACAGAGACACTTTGCAAAAAGTACATACTGACAAAGACTAATAAGCATTCATCTAGAACGTTTCCTAGAAAAACTTTAAAAAGTCAATAATCTGGAGAGTTTTTGTAAGATGTTTCTTCCAGCAACCAATGAAGAAACACATTGGTACTTTCGCATGATGAGTGAGTGCTTCAGGATCTCTTGCACTTACATGTGCAGCAGAGTACTGCACTGGAAGCATGCTGGGCCCATAACCCAGAGGTAGGCAGATTGAAACTATCCTTTGCTATATGCATTTTTTTTTTGTTCATTAAAGTAATCCAAAACTGGGATTGATATTTTAGCTTTTATTTTTACTTAAAGTACAATAACTTTTACCATTTTAATTTGTTTTAATAGTATATTGACAGTATTGTTTTCTTTCAAAAATCCAATTAATTTTCTTTACCCGATTATTAAAATGGTAATTGACAAAAACAAACTACATTGTCACCAGAAGAGCAATACAAAATGTACAAGTGATATATTAAAATCATCTTTCCAGCTTGAATTTCAATGATGCATTGGGGCAACGATTTTGTGAGAAACATCTTCACCCTTAAATAAAGATTTTCTTAATTCCTTACCTGTGTGCTAATTAGATATCACCTTGTTTTCACATTAAACAGACTTCCACATGAGAAAGCAGCAAGGATGCAGTGGCGTTAATGTTTCCTGGTGTCAACCTGTATTATTTCAGTAGATATTGAAATGAGGATGCATCTTGCTGCCTTTCCAATGAAGCAAGTTTAATTTAGTAATAGGTGAAAAACCATCACTACAAATATGTTAATCAGATACTTGGCTTTGTGGACACTTTTCAGAGAACAAATTAGTTAGCATAAAAATAAAGCCAGAAAATGAAGAGCTGTTTAATCACTCAATTGGATTTTTCTGCCAGCATATTTCTTTTTCTCTGCAACCCACTGCTAAATTGTGCTTCCTAGCTGTTTTTATAAAATCACTGAATCAAATCTAACTCTGATTACATCAGAGAAGGCCAGGTACCCTACACCATAACAGGGGGTTTGAAATTTTGACTTGTCTACTTAAAGATCACCAAAATCTGATAACAAGGTCAATTAAGTCCCTGGGTGGGATTGAACCACCAACCTTTTGGTTAATAGCCTTACACACTAACTGATTGCGCCACAGCGACACTTTGCAAAACTATATACTGACAAAGGCTAATAAGCATTCATCTAGAACGATTCCTAGAAACATTTTAAAAAGTCAATAATGTGGAGAGTTTTTGTAAGATGTTTCTTCCATCAACCAATGAAGAAACACATTGGTACTTTCCCATGATGAGTGAGTGCTTCAGGATCTCTTGCACTTACATGTGCAGCAGAGTACTGTAATGGAAGCATGCTGGGTCCATAACCCAGAGGTAGGCAGATTGAAACTATCCTCTGCTATATGCATTTTTTTTGTTAATTAAAGTAATCCAAAACTGGGATTGATATTTTTGCTCTTTTATTTTTACTTAAAGTACAATAACTTTTACCATTTTAATTTGTTTTAATAGTATATTGACAGTATTGTTTTCTTTCAAAAATCCAATTAATTTTCTTTACCCGATTATTAAAATGGTAATTGATAAAAACAAACTACATTGTCACCAGAAGAGCAATACAAAATGTACAAGTGATATATTAAAATCATCTTTCCAGCTTGAATTTCAATGATGCATTGGGGCAACGATTTTGTGAGAAACATCTTCACCCTTAAATAAAGATTTTCTTAATTCCTTACCTGTGTGCTAATTAGATATCACCTTGTTTTCACATTAAACAGACTTCCAATTGAGAAAACAGCAAAGATGCAGTGGCGTTAATGTTTCCTGGTGTCAACCTGTATTATTTCCGTAGATATTGAAATGAGGATGCATCTTGCTGCCTTTCCAATGAAGCAAGTTTAATTTAGTAATAGGTGAAAAACCATCCCTACAAAGATGTTAATCAGATACTTGGCTTTGTGGACACTTTTCAGAGAACAAATTTGTTATCATAAAAATAAAGCCAGAAAATGAAGAGCTGTTTAATCACTCAATTGGATTTTTCTGCCAGCATTTTTCTTTTTCTCTGCAACCCACTGCTAAATTGTGCTTCCTAGCTGATTTTTTATAAAATCACTTAATCAAATCTAACTCTGATTACATCAGAGAAGGCCAGGTACCCTACACCATAAGAGGGGGTTTGCAATTTTGACTTGTCTACTTAAATATCACCAAAATCTGATCACAAGGTCAATTACGTCCCTGGGTGGGACTGAACCACCAAACTTTTGACTAATAGCTGAACACACTAACCAATTGCGCCACAGAGACACTTTGCAAAAAGTCCATACTGACAAAGACTAATAAGCATTCATCTAGAACGTTTCCTAGAAAAACTTTAAAAAGTCAATAATCTGGAGAGTTTTTGTAAGATGTTTCTTCCAGCAACCAATGAAGAAACACATTGGTACTTTCCCATGATGAGTGAGTGCTTCAGGATCTCTTGCACTTACATGTGCAGCAGAGTACTGTAATGGAAGCATGCTGGGTCCATAACCCAGAGGTAGGCAGATTGAAACTATCCTCTGCTATATGCATTTTTTTTTTGTTAATTAAAGTAATCCAAAACTGGGATTGATATTTTTGCTCTTTTATTTTTACTTAAAGTACAATAACTTTTACCATTTTAATTTGTTTTAATAGTATATTGACAGTATTGTTTTCTTTCAAAAATCCAATTAATTTTCTTTACCCGATTATTAAAATGGTAATTGACAAAAGCAAACTACATTGTCACCAGAAGAGCAATACAAAATGTACAAGTGATATATTAAAATCATCTTTCCAGCTTGAATTTCAATGATGCATTGGGGCAACGATTTTGTGAGAAACATCTTCACCCTTAAATAAAGATTTTCTTAATTCCTTACCTGTGTGCTAATTAGATATCACCTTGTTTTCACATTAAACAGACTTCCACATGAGAAAGCAGCAAGGATGCAGTGGCGTTAATGTTTCCTGGTGTCAACCTGTATTATTTCAGTAGATATTGAAATGAGGATGCATCTTGCTGCCTTTCCAATGAAGCAAGTTTAATTTAGTAATAGGTGAAAAACCATCCCTACAAAGATGTTAATCAGATACTTGGCTTTGTGGACACTTTTCAGAGAACAAATTTGTTAGCATAAAAATAAAGCCAGAAAATGAAGAGCTGTTTAATCAGTCAATTGGATTTTTTTGCCAGCATATTTCTTTTTCTCTGCAACCCACTGCTAAATTGTGCTTCCTAGCTGTTTTTATAAAATCACTGAATCAAATCTAACTCTGATTACATCAGAGAAGGCCAGGTACCCTACACCATAACAGGGGTTTTCGAAATTTTGACTTGTCTACTTAAATATCACCAAAATCTGATCACAAGGTCAATTACATCCCTGGGTGGGATTGAACCACCAACCTTTTGATTAATAGCTGAACACACTAACCGATTGCGCCACAGAGACACTTTGCAAAAAGTACATACTGACAAAGACTAATAAGCATTCATCTAGAACGTTTCCTAGAAAAACTTTAAAAAGTCAATAATCTGGAGAGTTTTTGTAAGATGTTTCTTCCAGCAACCAATGAAGAAACACATTGGTACTTTCGCATGATGAGTGAGTGCTTCAGGATCTCTTGCACTTACATGTGCAGCAGAGTACTGCACTGGAAGCATGCTGGGCCCATAACCCAGAGGTAGGCAGATTGAAACTATCCTTTGCTATATGCATTTTTTTTTTGTTCATTAAAGTAATCCAAAACTGGGATTGATATTTTAGCTTTTATTTTTACTTAAAGTACAATAACTTTTACCATTTTAATTTGTTTTAATAGTATATTGACAGTATTGTTTTCTTTCAAAAATCCAATTAATTTTCTTTACCCGATTATTAAAATGGTAATTGACAAAAGCAAACTACATTGTCACCAGAAGAGCAATACAAAATGTACAAGTGATATATTAAAATCATCTTTCCAGCTTGAATTTCAATGATGCATTGGGGCAACGATTTTGTGAGAAACATCTTCACCCTTAAATAAAGATTTTCTTAATTCCTTACCTGTGTGCTAATTAGATATCACCTTGTTTTCACATTAAACAGACTTCCACATGAGAAAGCAGCAAGGATGCAGTGGCGTTAATGTTTCCTGGTGTCAACCTGTATTATTTCAGTAGATATTGAAATGAGGATGCATCTTGCTGCCTTTCCAATGAAGCAAGTTTAATTTAGTAATAGGTGAAAAACCATCCCTACAAAGATGTTAATCAGATACTTGGCTTTGTGGACACTTTTCAGAGAACAAATTTGTTAGCATAAAAATAAAGCCAGAAAATGAAGAGCTGTTTAATCAGTCAATTGGATTTTTTTGCCAGCATATTTCTTTTTCTCTGCAACCCACTGCTAAATTGTGCTTCCTAGCTGTTTTTATAAAATCACTGAATCAAATCTAACTCTGATTACATCAGAGAAGGCCAGGTACCCTACACCATAACAGGGGTTTTCGAAATTTTGACTTGTCTACTTAAATATCACCAAAATCTGATCACAAGGTCAATTACGTCCCTGGGTGGGATTGAACCACCAACCTTTTGATTAATAGCTGAACACACTAACCGATTGCGCCACAGAGACACTTTGCAAAAAGTACATACTGACAAAGACTAATAAGCATTCATCTAGAACGTTTCCTAGAAAAACTTTAAAAAGTCAATAATCTGGAGAGTTTTTGTAAGATGTTTCTTCCAGCAACCAATGAAGAAACACATTGGTACTTTCGCATGATGAGTGAGTGCTTCAGGATCTCTTGCACTTACATGTGCAGCAGAGTACTGCACTGGAAGCATGCTGGGCCCATAACCCAGAGGTAGGCAGATTGAAACTATCCTTTGCTATATGCATTTTTTTTTTGTTCATTAAAGTAATCCAAAACTGGGATTGATATTTTAGCTTTTATTTTTACTTAAAGTACAATAACTTTTACCATTTTAATTTGTTTTAATAGTATATTGACAGTATTGTTTTCTTTCAAAAATCCAATTAATTTTCTTTACCCGATTATTAAAATGGTAATTGACAAAAACAAACTACATTGTCACCAGAAGAGCAATACAAAATGTACAAGTGATATATTAAAATCATCTTTCCAGCTTGAATTTCAATGATGCATTGGGGCAACGATTTTGTGAGAAACATCTTCACCCTTAAATAAAGATTTTCTTAATTCCTTACCTGTGTGCTAATTAGATATCACCTTGTTTTCACATTAAACAGACTTCCACATGAGAAAGCAGCAAGGATGCAGTGGCGTTAATGTTTCCTGGTGTCAACCTGTATTATTTCAGTAGATATTGAAATGAGGATGCATCTTGCTGCCTTTCCAATGAAGCAAGTTTAATTTAGTAATAGGTGAAAAACCATCACTACAAATATGTTAATCAGATACTTGGCTTTGTGGACACTTTTCAGAGAACAAATTAGTTAGCATAAAAATAAAGCCAGAAAATGAAGAGCTGTTTAATCACTCAATTGGATTTTTCTGCCAGCATATTTCTTTTTCTCTGCAACCCACTGCTAAATTGTGCTTCCTAGCTGTTTTTATAAAATCACTGAATCAAATCTAACTCTGATTACATCAGAGAAGGCCAGGTACCCTACACCATAAGAGGGGGTTTGAAATTTTGACTTGTCTACTTAAAGATCACCAAAATCTGATAACAAGGTCAATTAAGTCCCTGGGTGGGATTGAACCACCAACCTTTTGGTTAATAGCCTTACACACTAACTGATTGCGCCACAGCGACACTTTGCAAAACTATATACTGACAAAGGCTAATAAGCATTCATCTAGAACGATTCCTAGAAACATTTTAAAAAGTCAATAATGTGGAGAGTTTTTGTAAGATGTTTCTTCCATCAACCAATGAAGAAACACATTGGTACTTTCCCATGATGAGTGAGTGCTTCAGGATCTCTTGCACTTACATGTGCAGCAGAGTACTGTAATGGAAGCATGCTGGGTCCATAACCCAGAGGTAGGCAGATTGAAACTATCCTCTGCTATATGCATTTTTTTTGTTAATTAAAGTAATCCAAAACTGGGATTGATATTTTTGCTCTTTTATTTTTACTTAAAGTACAATAACTTTTACCATTTTAATTTGTTTTAATAGTATATTGACAGTATTGTTTTCTTTCAAAAATCCAATTAATTTTCTTTACCCGATTATTAAAATGGTAATTGACAAAAACAAACTACATTGTCACCAGAAGAGCAATACAAAATGTACAAGTGATATATTAAAATCATCTTTCCAGCTTGAATTTCAATGATGCATTGGGGCAACGATTTTGTGAGAAACATCTTCACCCTTAAATAAAGATTTTCTTAATTCCTTACCTGTGTGCTAATTAGATATCACCTTGTTTTCACATTAAACAGACTTCCACATGAGAAAACAGCAAAGATGCAGTGGCGTTAATGTTTCCTGGTGTCAACCTGTATTATTTCCGTAGATATTGAAATGAGGATGCATCTTGCTGCCTTTCCAATGAAGCAAGTTTAATTTAGTAATAGGTGAAAAACCATCCCTACAAAGATGTTAATCAGATACTTGGCTTTGTGGACACTTTTCAGAGAACAAATTTGTTATCATAAAAATAAAGCCAGAAAATGAAGAGCTGTTTAATCACTCAATTGGATTTTTCTGCCAGCATTTTTCTTTTTCTCTGCAACCCACTGCTAAATTGTGCTTCCTAGCTGATTTTTTATAAAATCACTTAATCAAATCTAACTCTGATTACATCAGAGAAGGCCAGGTACCCTACACCATAAGAGGGGGTTTGCAATTTTGACTTGTCTACTTAAATATCACCAAAATCTGATCACAAGGTCAATTACGTCCCTGGGTGGGACTGAACCACCAAACTTTTGACTAATAGCTGAACACACTAACCAATTGCGCCACAGAGACACTTTGCAAAAAGTCCATACTGACAAAGACTAATAAGCATTCATCTAGAACGTTTCCTAGAAAAACTTTAAAAAGTCAATAATCTGGAGAGTTTTTGTAAGATGTTTCTTCCAGCAACCAATGAAGAAACACATTGGTACTTTCCCTTGATGAGTGAGTGCTTCAGGATCTCTTGCACTTACATGTGCAGCAGAGTACTGTAATGGAAGCATGCTGGGTCCATAACCCAGAGGTAGGCAGATTGAAACTATCCTCTGCTATATGCATTTTTTTTTTGTTAATTAAAGTAATCCAAAACTGGGATTGATATTTTTGCTCTTTTATTTTTACTTAAAGTACAATAACTTTTACCATTTTAATTTGTTTTAATAGTATATTGACAGTATTGTTTTCTTTCAAAAATCCAATTAATTTTCTTTACCCGATTATTAAAATGGTAATTGACAAAAGCAAACTACATTGTCACCAGAAGAGCAATACAAAATGTACAAGTGATATATTAAAATCATCTTTCCAGCTTGAATTTCAATGATGCATTGGGGCAACGATTTTGTGAGAAACATCTTCACCCTTAAATAAAGATTTTCTTAATTCCTTACCTGTGTGCTAATTAGATATCACCTTGTTTTCACATTAAACAGACTTCCACATGAGAAAGCAGCAAGGATGCAGTGGCGTTAATGTTTCCTGGTGTCAACCTGTATTATTTCAGTAGATATTGAAATGAGGATGCATCTTGCTGCCTTTCCAATGAAGCAAGTTTAATTTAGTAATAGGTGAAAAACCATCCCTACAAAGATGTTAATCAGATACTTGGCTTTGTGGACACTTTTCAGAGAACAAATTTGTTAGCATAAAAATAAAGCCAGAAAATGAAGAGCTGTTTAATCAGTCAATTGGATTTTTTTGCCAGCATATTTCTTTTTCTCTGCAACCCACTGCTAAATTGTGCTTCCTAGCTGTTTTTATAAAATCACTGAATCAAATCTAACTCTGATTACATCAGAGAAGGCCAGGTACCCTACACCATAACAGGGGTTTTCGAAATTTTGACTTGTCTACTTAAATATCACCAAAATCTGATCACAAGGTCAATTACATCCCTGGGTGGGATTGAACCACCAACCTTTTGATTAATAGCTGAACACACTAACCGATTGCGCCACAGAGACACTTTGCAAAAAGTACATACTGACAAAGACTAATAAGCATTCATCTAGAACGTTTCCTAGAAAAACTTTAAAAAGTCAATAATCTGGAGAGTTTTTGTAAGATGTTTCTTCCAGCAACCAATGAAGAAACACATTGGTACTTTCGCATGATGAGTGAGTGCTTCAGGATCTCTTGCACTTACATGTGCAGCAGAGTACTGCACTGGAAGCATGCTGGGCCCATAACCCAGAGGTAGGCAGATTGAAACTATCCTTTGCTATATGCATTTTTTTTTGTTCATTAAAGTAATCCAAAACTGGGATTGATATTTTAGCTTTTATTTTTACTTAAAGTACAATAACTTTTACCATTTTAATTTGTTTTAATAGTATATTGACAGTATTGTTTTCTTTCAAAAATCCAATTAATTTTCTTTACCCGATTATTAAAATGGTAATTGACAAAAGCAAACTACATTGTCACCAGAAGAGCAATACAAAATGTACAAGTGATATATTAAAATCATCTTTCCAGCTTGAATTTCAATGATGCATTGGGGCAACGATTTTGTGAGAAACATCTTCACCCTTAAATAAAGATTTTCTTAATTCCTTACCTGTGTGCTAATTAGATATCACCTTGTTTTCACATTAAACAGACTTCCACATGAGAAAGCAGCAAGGATGCAGTGGCGTTAATGTTTCCTGGTGTCAACCTGTATTATTTCAGTAGATATTGAAATGAGGATGCATCTTGCTGCCTTTCCAATGAAGCAAGTTTAATTTAGTAATAGGTGAAAAACCATCCCTACAAAGATGTTAATCAGATACTTGGCTTTGTGGACACTTTTCAGAGAACAAATTTGTTAGCATAAAAATAAAGCCAGAAAATGAAGAGCTGTTTAATCAGTCAATTGGATTTTTTTGCCAGCATATTTCTTTTTCTCTGCAACGCACTGCTAAATTGTGCTTCCTAGCTGTTTTTATAAAATCACTGAATCAAATCTAACTCTGATTACATCAGAGAAGGCCAGGTACCCTACACCATAACAGGGGTTTTCGAAATTTTGACTTGTCTACTTAAATATCACCAAAATCTGATCACAAGGTCAATTACGTCCCTGGGTGGGATTGAACCACCAACCTTTTGATTAATAGCTGAACACACTAACCGATTGCGCCACAGAGACACTTTGCAAAAAGTACATACTGACAAAGACTAATAAGCATTCATCTAGAACGTTTCCTAGAAAAACTTTAAAAAGTCAATAATCTGGAGAGTTTTTGTAAGATGTTTCTTCCAGCAACCAATGAAGAAACACATTGGTACTTTCGCATGATGAGTGAGTGCTTCAGGATCGCTTGCACTTACATGTGCAGCAGAGTACTGCACTGGAAGCATGCTGGGCCCATAACCCAGAGGTAGGCAGATTGAAACTATCCTTTGCTATATGCATTTTTTTTTTGTTCATTAAAGTAATCCAAAACTGGGATTGATATTTTAGCTTTTATTTTTACTTAAAGTACAATAACTTTTACCATTTTAATTTGTTTTAATAGTATATTGACAGTATTGTTTTCTTTCAAAAATCCAATTAATTTTCTTTACCCGATTATTAAAATGGTAATTGACAAAAACAAACTACATTGTCACCAGAAGAGCAATACAAAATGTACAAGTGATATATTAAAATCATCTTTCCAGCTTGAATTTCAATGATGCATTGGGGCAACGATTTTGTGAGAAACATCTTCACCCTTAAATAAAGATTTTCTTAATTCCTTACCTGTGTGCTAATTAGATATCACCTTGTTTTCACATTAAACAGACTTCCACATGAGAAAGCAGCAAGGATGCAGTGGCGTTAATGTTTCCTGGTGTCAACCTGTATTATTTCAGTAGATATTGAAATGAGGATGCATCTTGCTGCCTTTCCAATGAAGCAAGTTTAATTTAGTAATAGGTGAAAAACCATCACTACAAATATGTTAATCAGATACTTGGCTTTGTGGACACTTTTCAGAGAACAAATTAGTTAGCATAAAAATAAAGCCAGAAAATGAAGAGCTGTTTAATCACTCAATTGGATTTTTCTGCCAGCATATTTCTTTTTCTCTGCAACCCACTGCTAAATTGTGCTTCCTAGCTGTTTTTATAAAATCACTGAATCAAATCTAACTCTGATTACATCAGAGAAGGCCAGGTACCCTACACCATAAGAGGGGGTTTGCAATTTTGACTTGTCTACTTAAATATCACCAAAATCTGATCACAAGGTCAATTACATCCCTGGGTGGGATTGAACCACCAACCTTTTGATTAATAGCTGAACACACTAACCGATTGCGCCACAGAGACACTTTGCAAAAAGTATATACTGACAAAGACTAATAAGCATTCATCTAGAACGTTTCCTAGAAAAACTTTAAAAAGTCAATAATCTGGAGAGTGTTTGTAAGATGTTTCTTCCAGCAACCAATGAAGAAACACATTGGCACTTTCGCATGATGAGTGAGTGCTTCAGGATCTCTTGCACTTACATGTGCAGCAGAGTACTGCAATGGAAGCATGCTGGGTCCATAACCCAGAGGTAGGCAGATTGAAACTATCCTTTGCTATATGCATTTTTTTTTGTTCATTAAAGTAATCCAAAACTGGGATTGATATTTTAGCTTTTATTTTTACTTAAAGTACAATAACTTTTACCATTTTAATTTGTTTTAATAGTATATTGACAGTATTGTTTTCTTTCAAAAATCCACTTAATTTTCTTTACCCTATTATTAAAATGGTAATTGACAAAAACAAACTACATTGTCACCAGAAGAGCAATACAAAATGTACAAGTGATATATTAAAATCATCTTTCCAGCTTGAATTTCAATGATGCATTGGGGCAACGATTTTGTGAGAAACATCTTCACCCTTAAATAAAGATTTTCTTAATTCCTTACCTGTGTGCTAATTAGATATCACCTTGTTTTCACATTAAACAGACTTCCACATGAGAAAGCAGCAAGGATGCAGTGGCGTTAATGTTTCCTGGTGTCAACCTGTATTATTTCAGTAGATATTGAAATGAGGATGCATCTTGCTGCCTTTCCAATGAAGCAAGTTTAATTTAGTAATAGGTGAAAAACCATCCCTACAAATATGTTAATCAGATACTTGGCTTTGTGGACACTTTTCAGAGAACAAATTAGTTAGCATAAAAATAAAGCCAGAAAATGAAGAGCTGTTTAATCACTCAATTGGATTTTTCTGCCAGCATTTTTCTTTTTCTCTGCAACCCACTGCTAAATTGTGCTTCCTAGCTGTTTTTATAAAATCACTGAATCAAATCTAACTCTGATTACATCAGAGAAGGCCAGGTACCCTACACCATAACAGGGGGTTTGAAATTTTGACTTGTCTACTTAAAGATCACCAAAATCTGATAACAAGGTCAATTAAGTCCCTGGGTGGGATTGAACCACCAACCTTTTGGTTAATAGCCTTACACACTAACTGATTGCGCCACCGCGACACTTTGCAAAAGTACATACTGACAAAGGCTAATAAGCATTCATCTAGAACGATTCCTAGAAACATTTTAAAAAGTCAATAATGTGGAGAGTTTTTGTATGATGTTTCTTCCATCAACCAATGAAGAAACACATTGGTACTTTCCCATGATGAGTGAGTGCTTCAGGATCTCTTGCACTTACATGTGCAGCAGAGTACTGTAATGGAAGCATGCTGGGTCCATAACCCAGAGGTAGGCAGATTGAAACTATCCTCTGCTATATGCATTTTTTTTTTGTTAATTAAAGTAATCCAAAACTGGGATTGATATTTTTGCTCTTTTATTTTTACTTAAAGTACAATAACTTTTACCATTTTAATTTGTTTTAATAGTATATTGACAGTATTGTTTTCTTTCAAAAATCCAATTAGTTTTCTTTACCCGATTATTAAAATGGTAATTGACAAAAACAAACTACATTGTCACCAGAAGAGCAATACAAAATGTACAAGTGATATATTAAAATCATCTTTCCAGCTTGAATTTCAATGATGCATTGGGGCAACGATTTTGTGAGAAACATCTTCACCCTTAAATAAAGATTTTCTTAATTCCTTACCTGTGTGCTAATTAGATATCACCTTGTTTTCACATTAAACAGACTTCCACATGAGAAAGCAGCAAGGATGCAGTGGCGTTAATGTTTCCTGGTGTCAACCTGTATTATTTCAGTAGATATTGAAATGAGGATGCATCTTGCTGCCTTTCCAATGAAGCAAGTTTAATTTAGTAATAGGTGAAAAACCATCCCTACAAAGATGTTAATCAGATACTTGGCTTTGTGGACACTTTTCAGAGAACAAATTTGTTAGCATAAAAATAAAGCCAGAAAATGAAGAGCTGTTTAATCAGTCAATTGGATTTTTTTGCCAGCATATTTCTTTTTCTCTGCAACCCACTGCTAAATTGTGCTTCCTAGCTGTTTTTATAAAATCACTGAATCAAATCTAACTCTGATTACATCAGAGAAGGCCAGGTACCCTACACCATAACAGGGGTTTTCGAAATTTTGACTTGTCTACTTAAATATCACCAAAATCTGATCACAAGGTCAATTACGTCCCTGGGTGGGATTGAACCACCAACCTTTTGATTAATAGCTGAACACACTAACCGATTGCGCCACAGAGACACTTTGCAAAAAGTACATACTGACAAAGACTAATAAGCATTCATCTAGAACGTTTCCTAGAAAAACTTTAAAAAGTCAATAATCTGGAGAGTTTTTGTAAGATGTTTCTTCCAGCAACCAATGAAGAAACACATTGGTACTTTCGCATGATGAGTGAGTGCTTCAGGATCTCTTGCACTTACATGTGCAGCAGAGTACTGCACTGGAAGCATGCTGGGCCCATAACCCAGAGGTAGGCAGATTGAAACTATCCTTTGCTATATGCATTTTTTTTTTGTTCATTAAAGTAATCCAAAACTGGGATTGATATTTTAGCTTTTATTTTTACTTAAAGTACAATAACTTTTACCATTTTAATTTGTTTTAATAGTATATTGACAGTATTGTTTTCTTTCAAAAATCCAATTAATTTTCTTTACCCGATTATTAAAATGGTAATTGACAAAAACAAACTACATTGTCACCAGAAGAGCAATACAAAATGTACAAGTGATATATTAAAATCATCTTTCCAGCTTGAATTTCAATGATGCATTGGGGCAACGATTTTGTGAGAAACATCTTCACCCTTAAATAAAGATTTTCTTAATTCCTTACCTGTGTGCTAATTAGATATCACCTTGTTTTCACATTAAACAGACTTCCACATGAGAAAGCAGCAAGGATGCAGTGGCGTTAATGTTTCCTGGTGTCAACCTGTATTATTTCAGTAGATATTGAAATGAGGATGCATCTTGCTGCCTTTCCAATGAAGCAAGTTTAATTTAGTAATAGGTGAAAAACCATCACTACAAATATGTTAATCAGATACTTGGCTTTGTGGACACTTTTCAGAGAACAAATTAGTTAGCATAAAAATAAAGCCAGAAAATGAAGAGCTGTTTAATCACTCAATTGGATTTTTCTGCCAGCATATTTCTTTTTCTCTGCAACCCACTGCTAAATTGTGCTTCCTAGCTGTTTTTATAAAATCACTGAATCAAATCTAACTCTGATTACATCAGAGAAGGCCAGGTACCCTACACCATAACAGGGGGTTTGAAATTTTGACTTGTCTACTTAAAGATCACCAAAATCTGATAACAAGGTCAATTAAGTCCCTGGGTGGGATTGAACCACCAACCTTTTGGTTAATAGCCTTACACACTAACTGATTGCGCCACCGCGACACTTTGCAAAAGTACATACTGACAAAGGCTAATAAGCATTCATCTAGAACGATTCCTAGAAACATTTTAAAAAGTCAATAATGTGGAGAGTTTTTGTATGATGTTTCTTCCATCAACCAATGAAGAAACACATTGGTACTTTCCCATGATGAGTGAGTGCTTCAGGATCTCTTGCACTTACATGTGCAGCAGAGTACTGTAATGGAAGCATGCTGGGTCCATAACCCAGAGGTAGGCAGATTGAAACTATCCTCTGCTATATGCATTTTTTTTTTGTTAATTAAAGTAATCCAAAACTGGGATTGATATTTTTGCTCTTTTATTTTTACTTAAAGTACAATAACTTTTACCATTTTAATTTGTTTTAATAGTATATTGACAGTATTGTTTTCTTTCAAAAATCCAATTAATTTTCTTTACCCGATTATTAAAATGGTAATTGACAAAAACAAACTACATTGTCACCAGAAGAGCAATACAAAATGTACAAGTGATATATTAAAATCATCTTTCCAGCTTGAATTTCAATGATGCATTGGGGCAACGATTTTGTGAGAAACATCTTCACCCTTAAATAAAGATTTTCTTAATTCCTTACCTGTGTGCTAATTAGATATCACCTTGTTTTCACATTAAACAGACTTCCACATGAGAAAGCAGCAAGGATGCAGTGGCGTTAATGTTTCCTGGTGTCAACCTGTATTATTTCAGTAGATATTGAAATGAGGATGCATCTTGCTGCCTTTCCAATGAAGCAAGTTTAATTTAGTAATAGGTGAAAAACCATCCCTACAAAGATGTTAATCAGATACTTGGCTTTGTGGACACTTTTCAGAGAACAAATTTGTTAGCATAAAAATAAAGCCAGAAAATGAAGAGCTGTTTAATCAGTCAATTGGATTTTTTTGCCAGCATATTTCTTTTTCTCTGCAACCCACTGCTAAATTGTGCTTCCTAGCTGTTTTTATAAAATCACTGAATCAAATCTAACTCTGATTACATCAGAGAAGGCCAGGTACCCTACACCATAACAGGGGTTTTCGAAATTTTGACTTGTCTACTTAAATATCACCAAAATCTGATCACAAGGTCAATTACGTCCCTGGGTGGGATTGAACCACCAACCTTTTGATTAATAGCTGAACACACTAACCGATTGCGCCACAGAGACACTTTGCAAAAAGTACATACTGACAAAGACTAATAAGCATTCATCTAGAACGTTTCCTAGAAAACTTTAAAAAGTCAATAATCTGGAGAGTTTTTGTAAGATGTTTCTTCCAGCAACCAATGAAGAAACACATTGGTACTTTCGCATGATGAGTGAGTGCTTCAGGATCTCTTGCACTTACATGTGCAGCAGAGTACTGCACTGGAAGCATGCTGGGCCCATAACCCAGAGGTAGGCAGATTGAAACTATCCTTTGCTATATGCATTTTTTTTTGTTCATTAAAGTAATCCAAAACTGGGATTGATATTTTAGCTTTTATTTTTACTTAAAGTACAATAACTTTTACCATTTTAATTTGTTTTAATAGTATATTGACAGTATTGTTTTCTTTCAAAAATCCAATTAATTTTCTTTACCCGATTATTAAAATGGTAATTGACAAAAACAAACTACATTGTCACCAGAAGAGCAATACAAAATGTACAAGTGATATATTAAAATCATCTTTCCAGCTTGAATTTCAATGATGCATTGGGGCAACGATTTTGTGAGAAACATCTTCACCCTTAAATAAAGATTTTCTTAATTCCTTACCTGTGTGCTAATTAGATATCACCTTGTTTTCACATTAAACAGACTTCCACATGAGAAAGCAGCAAGGATGCAGTGGCGTTAATGTTTCCTGGTGTCAACCTGTATTATTTCAGTAGATATTGAAATGAGGATGCATCTTGCTGCCTTTCCAATGAAGCAAGTTTAATTTAGTAATAGGTGAAAAACCATCACTACAAATATGTTAATCAGATACTTGGCTTTGTGGACACTTTTCAGAGAACAAATTAGTTAGCATAAAAATAAAGCCAGAAAATGAAGAGCTGTTTAATCACTCAATTGGATTTTTCTGCCAGCATATTTCTTTTTCTCTGCAACCCACTGCTAAATTGTGCTTCCTAGCTGTTTTTATAAAATCACTGAATCAAATCTAACTCTGATTACATCAGAGAAGGCCAGGTACCCTACACCATAACAGGGGGTTTGAAATTTTGACTTGTCTACTTAAAGATCACCAAAATCTGATAACAAGGTCAATTAAGTCCCTGGGTGGGATTGAACCACCAACCTTTTGGTTAATAGCCTTACACACTAACTGATTGC
The DNA here is from genome assembly GCF_028390025.1 of Pseudophryne corroboree. NCBI lineage: Eukaryota > Metazoa > Chordata > Amphibia > Anura > Myobatrachidae > Pseudophryne > Pseudophryne corroboree. The sequence goes on from NW_026968921.1 coordinate 267,891, forward strand.
GCCACAGCGACACTTTGCAAAACTATATACTGACAAAGGCTAATAAGCATTCATCTAGAACGATTCCTAGAAACATTTTAAAAAGTCAATAATGTGGAGAGTTTTTGTAAGATGTTTCTTCCATCAACCAATGAAGAAACACATTGGTACTTTCCCATGATGAGTGAGTGCTTCAGGATCTCTTGCACTTACATGTGCAGCAGAGTACTGTAATGGAAGCATGCTGGGTCCATAACCCAGAGGTAGGCAGATTGAAACTATCCTCTGCTATATGCATTTTTTTTGTTAATTAAAGTAATCCAAAACTGGGATTGATATTTTTGCTCTTTTATTTTTACTTAAAGTACAATAACTTTTACCATTTTAATTTGTTTTAATAGTATATTGACAGTATTGTTTTCTTTCAAAAATCCAATTAATTTTCTTTACCCGATTATTAAAATGGTAATTGACAAAAACAAACTACATTGTCACCAGAAGAGCAATACAAAATGTACAAGTGATATATTAAAATCATCTTTCCAGCTTGAATTTCAATGATGCATTGGGGCAACGATTTTGTGAGAAACATCTTCACCCTTAAATAAAGATTTTCTTAATTCCTTACCTGTGTGCTAATTAGATATCACCTTGTTTTCACATTAAACAGACTTCCACATGAGAAAACAGCAAAGATGCAGTGGCGTTAATGTTTCCTGGTGTCAACCTGTATTATTTCCGTAGATATTGAAATGAGGATGCATCTTGCTGCCTTTCCAATGAAGCAAGTTTAATTTAGTAATAGGTGAAAAACCATCCCTACAAAGATGTTAATCAGATACTTGGCTTTGTGGACACTTTTCAGAGAACAAATTTGTTATCATAAAAATAAAGCCAGAAAATGAAGAGCTGTTTAATCACTCAATTGGATTTTTCTGCCAGCATTTTTCTTTTTCTCTGCAACCCACTGCTAAATTGTGCTTCCTAGCTGATTTTTTATAAAATCACTTAATCAAATCTAACTCTGATTACATCAGAGAAGGCCAGGTACCCTACACCATAACAGGGGTTTTCGAAATTTTGACTTGTCTACTTAAATATCACCAAAATCTGATCACAAGGTCAATTACGTCCCTGGGTGGGATTGAACCACCAACCTTTTGACTAATAGCTGAACACACTAACCGATTGCGCCACAGAGACACTTTGCAAAAAGTCCATACTGACAAAGACTAATAAGCATTCATCTAGAACGTTTCCTAGAAAAACTTTAAAAAGTCAATAATCTGGAGAGTTTTTGTAAGATGTTTCTTCCAGCAACCAATGAAGAAACACATTGGTACTTTCCCATGATGAGTGAGTGCTTCAGGATCTCTTGCACTTACATGTGCAGCAGAGTACTGTAATGGAAGCATGCTGGGTCCATAACCCAGAGGTAGGCAGATTGAAACTATCCTCTGCTATATGCATTTTTTTTTTGTTAATTAAAGTAATCCAAAACTGGGATTGATATTTTTGCTCTTTTATTTTTACTTAAAGTACAATAACTTTTACCATTTTAATTTGTTTTAATAGTATATTGACAGTATTGTTTTCTTTCAAAAATCCAATTAATTTTCTTTACCCGATTATTAAAATGGTAATTGACAAAAGCAAACTACATTGTCACCAGAAGAGCAATACAAAATGTACAAGTGATATATTAAAATCATCTTTCCAGCTTGAATTTCAATGATGCATTGGGGCAACGATTTTGTGAGAAACATCTTCACCCTTAAATAAAGATTTTCTTAATTCCTTACCTGTGTGCTAATTAGATATCACCTTGTTTTCACATTAAACAGACTTCCACATGAGAAAGCAGCAAGGATGCAGTGGCGTTAATGTTTCCTGGTGTCAACCTGTATTATTTCAGTAGATATTGAAATGAGGATGCATCTTGCTGCCTTTCCAATGAAGCAAGTTTAATTTAGTAATAGGTGAAAAACCATCCCTACAAAGATGTTAATCAGATACTTGGCTTTGTGGACACTTTTCAGAGAACAAATTTGTTAGCATAAAAATAAAGCCAGAAAATGAAGAGCTGTTTAATCAGTCAATTGGATTTTTTTGCCAGCATATTTCTTTTTCTCTGCAACCCACTGCTAAATTGTGCTTCCTAGCTGTTTTTATAAAATCACTGAATCAAATCTAACTCTGATTACATCAGAGAAGGCCAGGTACCCTACACCATAACAGGGGTTTTCGAAATTTTGACTTGTCTACTTAAATATCACCAAAATCTGATCACAAGGTCAATTATGTCCCTGGGTGGGATTGAACCACCAACCTTTTGATTAATAGCTGAACACACTAACCGATTGCGCCACAGAGACACTTTGCAAAAAGTACATACTGACAAAGACTAATAAGCATTCATCTAGAACGTTTCCTAGAAAAACTTTAAAAAGTCAATAATCTGGAGAGTTTTTGTAAGATGTTTCTTCCAGCAACCAATGAAGAAACACATTGGTACTTTCGCATGATGAGTGAGTGCTTCAGGATCTCTTGCACTTACATGTGCAGCAGAGTACTGCACTGGAAGCATGCTGGGCCCATAACCCAGAGGTAGGTAGATTGAAACTATCCTTTGCTATATGCATTTTTTTTTGTTCATTAAAGTAATCCAAAACTGGGATTGATATTTTAGCTTTTATTTTTACTTAAAGTACAATAACTTTTACCATTTTAATTTTTTTTAATAGTATATTGACAGTATTGTTTTCTTTCAAAAATCCAATTAATTTTCTTTACCCGATTATTAAAATGGTAATTGACAAAAACAAACTACATTGTCACCAGAAGAGCAATACAAAATGTACAAGTGATATATTAAAATCATCTTTCCAGCTTGAATTTCAATGATGCATTGGGGCAACGATTTTGTGAGAAACATCTTCACCCTTAAATAAAGATTTTCTTAATTCCTTACCTGTGTGCTAATTAGATATCACCTTGTTTTCACATTAAACAGACTTCCACATGAGAAAGCAGCAAGGATGCAGTGGCGTTAATGTTTCCTGGTGTCAACCTGTATTATTTCAGTAGATATTGAAATGAGGATGCATCTTGCTGCCTTTCCAATGAAGCAAGTTTAATTTAGTAATAGGTGAAAAACCATCACTACAAATATGTTAATCAGATACTTGGCTTTGTGGACACTTTTCAGAGAACAAATTAGTTAGCATAAAAATAAAGCCAGAAAATGAAGAGCTGTTTAATCACTCAATTGGATTTTTCTGCCAGCATATTTCTTTTTCTCTGCAACCCACTGCTAAATTGTGCTTCCTAGCTGTTTTTATAAAATCACTGAATCAAATCTAACTCTGATTACATCAGAGAAGGCCAGGTACCCTACACCATAAGAGGGGGTTTGCAATTTTGACTTGTCTACTTAAATATCACCAAAATCTGATCACAAGGTCAATTACGTCCCTGGGTGGGATTGAACCACCAACCTTTTGATTAATAGCTGAACACACTAACCGATTGCGCCACAGAGACACTTTGCAAAAAGTATATACTGACAAAGACTAATAAGCATTCATCTAGAACGTTTCCTAGAAAAACTTTAAAAAGTCAATAATCTGGAGAGTGTTTGTAAGATGTTTCTTCCAGCAACCAATGAAGAAACACATTGGTACTTTCGCATGATGAGTGAGTGCTTCAGGATCTATTGCACTTACATGTGCAGCAGAGTACTGCATTGGAAGCATGCTGGGTCCATAACCCAGAGGTAGGCAGATTGAAACTATCCTTTGCTATATGCATTTTTTTTTGTTCATTAAAGTAATCCAAAACTGGGATTGATATTTTAGCTTTTATTTTTACTTAAAGTACAATAACTTTTACCATTTTAATTTGTTTTAATAGTATATTGACAGTATTGTTTTCTTTCAAAAATCCACTTAATTTTCTTTACCCTATTATTAAAATGGTAATTGACAAAAACAAACTACATTGTCACCAGAAGAGCAATACAAAATGTACAAGTGATATATTAAAATCATCTTTCCAGCTTGAATTTCAATGATGCATTGGGGCAACGATTTTGTGAGAAACATCTTCACCCTTAAATAAAGATTTTCTTAATTCCTTACCTGTGTGCTAATTAGATATCACCTTGTTTTCACATTAAACAGACTTCCACATGAGAAAGCAGCAAGGATGCAGTGGCGTTAATGTTTCCTGGTGTCAACCTGTATTATTTCAGTAGATATTGAAATGAGGATGCATCTTGCTGCCTTTCCAATGAAGCAAGTTTAATTTAGTAATAGGTGAAAAACCATCCCTACAAATATGTTAATCAGATACTTGGCTTTGTGGACACTTTTCAGAGAACAAATTAGTTAGCATAAAAATAAAGCCAGAAAATGAAGAGCTGTTTAATCACTCAATTGGATTTTTCTGCCAGCATTTTTCTTTTTCTCTGCAACCCACTGCTAAATTGTGCTTCCTAGCTGTTTTTATAAAATCACTGAATCAAATCTAACTCTGATTACATCAGAGAAGGCCAGGTACCCTACACCATAACAGGGGGTTTGAAATTTTGACTTGTCTACTTAAAGATCACCAAAATCTGATAACAAGGTCAATTAAGTCCCTGGGTGGGATTGAACCACCAACCTTTTGGTTAATAGCCTTACACACTAACTGATTGCGCCACCGCGACACTTTGCAAAAGTACATACTGACAAAGGCTAATAAGCATTCATCTAGAACGATTCCTAGAAACATTTTAAAAAGTCAATAATGTGGAGAGTTTTTGTATGATGTTTCTTCCATCAACCAATGAAGAAACACATTGGTACTTTCCCATGATGAGTGAGTGCTTCAGGATCTCTTGCACTTACATGTGCAGCAGAGTACTGTAATGGAAGCATGCTGGGTCCATAACCCAGAGGTAGGCAGATTGAAACTATCCTCTGCTATATGCATTTTTTTTTTGTTAATTAAAGTAATCCAAAACTGGGATTGATATTTTTGCTCTTTTATTTTTACTTAAAGTACAATAACTTTTACCATTTTAATTTGTTTTAATAGTATATTGACAGTATTGTTTTCTTTCAAAAATCCAATTAATTTTCTTTACCCGATTATTAAAATGGTAATTGACAAAAGCAAACTACATTGTCACCAGAAGAGCAATACAAAATGTACAAGTGATATATTAAAATCATCTTTCCAGCTTGAATTTCAATGATGCATTGGGGCAACGATTTTGTGAGAAACATCTTCACCCTTAAATAAAGATTTTCTTAATTCCTTACCTGTGTGCTAATTAGATATCACCTTGTTTTCACATTAAACAGACTTCCACATGAGAAAGCAGCAAGGATGCAGTGGCGTTAATGTTTCCTGGTGTCAACCTGTATTATTTCAGTAGATATTGAAATGAGGATGCATCTTGCTGCCTTTCCAATGAAGCAAGTTTAATTTAGTAATAGGTGAAAAACCATCCCTACAAAGATGTTAATCAGATACTTGGCTTTGTGGACACTTTTCAGAGAACAAATTTGTTAGCATAAAAATAAATCCAGTCAATTGGATTTTTTTGCCAGCATATTTCTTTTTCTCTGCAACCCACTGCTAAATTGTGCTTCCTAGCTGTTTTTATAAAATCACTGAATCAAATCTAACTCTGATTACATCAGAGAAGGCCAGGTACCCTACACCATAACAGGGGTTTTCGAAATTTTGACTTGTCTACTTAAATATCACCAAAATCTGATCACAAGGTCAATTACGTCCCTGGGTGGGATTGAACCACCAACCTTTTGATTAATAGCTGAACACACTAACCGATTGCGCCACAGAGACACTTTGCAAAAAGTACATACTGACAAAGACTAATAAGCATTCATCTAGAACGTTTCCTAGAAAAACTTTAAAAAGTCAATAATCTGGAGAGTTTTTGTAAGATGTTTCTTCCAGCAACCAATGAAGAAACACATTGGTACTTTCGCATGATGAGTGAGTGCTTCAGGATCTCTTGCACTTACATGTGCAGCAGAGTACTGCACTGGAAGCATGCTGGGCCCATAACCCAGAGGTAGGCAGATTGAAACTATCCTTTGCTATATGCATTTTGTTTTGTTCATTAAAGTAATCCAAAACTGGGATTGATATTTTAGCTTTTATTTTTACTTAAAGTACAATAACTTTTACCATTTTAATTTGTTTTAATAGTATATTGACAGTATTGTTTTCTTTCAAAAATCCAATTAATTTTCTTTACCCGATTATTAAAATGGTAATTGACAAAAACAAACTACATTGTCACCAGAAGAGCAATACAAAATGTACAAGTGATATATTAAAATCATCTTTCCAGCTTGAATTTCAATGATGCATTGGAGCAACGATTTTGTGAGAAACATCTTCACCCTTAAATAAAGATTTTCTTAATTCCTTACCTGTGTGCTAATTAGATATCACCTTGTTTTCACATTAAACAGACTTCCACATGAGAAAGCCGCAAGGATGCAGTGGCGTTAATGTTTCCTGGTGTCAACCTGTATTATTTCAGTAGATATTGAAATGAGGATGCATCTTGCTGCCTTTCCAATGAAGCAAGTTTAATTTAGTAATAGGTGAAAAACCTTCACTACAAATATGTTAATCAGATACTTGGCTTTGTGGACACTTTTCAGAGAACAAATTAGTTAGCATAAAAATAAAGCCAGAAAATGAAGAGCTGTTTAATCACTCAATTGGATTTTTCTGCCAGCATATTTCTTTTTCTCTGCAACCCACTGCTAAATTGTGCTTCCTAGCTGTTTTTATAAAATCACTGAATCAAATCTAACTCTGATTACATCAGAGAAGGCCAGGTACCCTACACCATAACAGGGGGTTTGAAATTTTGACTTGTCTACTTAAAGATCACCAAAATCTGATCACAAGGTCAATTAAGTCCCTGGGTGGGATTGAACCACCAACCTTTTGGTTAATAGCCTTACACACTAACTGATTGCGCCACAGCGACACTTTGCAAAACTATATACTGACAAAGGCTAATAAGCATTCATCTAGAACGATTCCTAGAAACATTTTAAAAAGTCAATAATGTGGAGAGTTTTTGTAAGATGTTTCTTCCATCAACCAATGAAGAAACACATTGGTACTTTCCCATGATGAGTGAGTGCTTCAGGATCTCTTGCACTTACATGTGCAGCAGAGTACTGTAATGGAAGCATGCTGGGTCCATAACCCAGAGGTAGGCAGATTGAAACTATCCTCTGCTATATGCATTTTTTTTGTTAATTAAAGTAATCCAAAACTGGGATTGATATTTTTGCTCTTTTATTTTTACTTAAAGTACAATAACTTTTACCATTTTAATTTGTTTTAATAGTATATTGACAGTATTGTTTTCTTTCAAAAATCCAATTAATTTTCTTTACCCGATTATTAAAATGGTAATTGACAAAAACAAACTACATTGTCACCAGAAGAGCAATACAAAATGTACAAGTGATATATTAAAATCATCTTTCCAGCTTTAATTTCAATGATGCATTGGGGCAACGATTTTGTGAGAAACATCTTCACCCTTAAATAAAGATTTTCTTAATTCCTTACCTGTGTGCTAATTAGATATCACCTTGTTTTCACATTAAACAGACTTCCACATGAGAAAACAGCAAAGATGCAGTGGCGTTAATGTTTCCTGGTGTCAACCTGTATTATTTCCGTAGATATTGAAATGAGGATGCATCTTGCTGCCTTTCCAATGAAGCAAGTTTAATTTAGTAATAGGTGAAAAACCATCCCTACAAAGATGTTAATCAGATACTTGGCTTTGTGGACACTTTTCAGAGAACAAATTTGTTATCATAAAAATAAAGCCAGAAAATGAAGAGCTGTTTAATCACTCAATTGGATTTTTCTGCCAGCATTTTTCTTTTTCTCTGCAACCCACTGCTAAATTGTGCTTCCTAGCTGATTTTTTATAAAATCACTTAATCAAATCTAACTCTGATTACATCAGAGAAGGCCAGGTACCCTACACCATAAGAGGGGGTTTGCAATTTTGACTTGTCTACTTAAATATCACCAAAATCTGATCACAAGGTCAATTACGTCCCTGGGTGGGATTGAACCACCAACCTTTTGACTAATAGCTGAACACACTAACCGATTGCGCCACAGAGACACTTTGCAAAAAGTCCATACTGACAAAGACTAATAAGCATTCATCTAGAACGTTTCCTAGAAAAACTTTAAAAAGTCAATAATCTGGAGAGTTTTTGTAAGATGTTTCTTCCAGCAACCAATGAAGAAACACATTGGTACTTTCGCATGATGAGTGAGTGCTTCAGGATCTCTTGCACTTACATGTGCAGCAGAGTACTGCAATGGAAGCATGCTGGGCCCATAACCCAGAGGTAGGCAGATTGAAACAATCCTTTGCTATATGCATTTTTTTTTTGTTCATTAAAGTAATCCAAAACTGGGATTGATATTTTAGCTTTTATTTTTACTTAAAGTACAATAACTTTTACCATTTTAATTTGTTTTAATAGTATATTGACAGTATTGTTTTCTTTCAAAAATCCACTTAATTTTCTTTACCCTATTATTAAAATGGTAATTGACAAAAACAAACTACATTGTCACCAGAAGAGCAATACAAAATGTACAAGTGATATATTAAAATCATCTTTCCAGCTTGAATTTCAATGATGCATTGGGGCAACGATTTTGTGAGAAACATCTTCACCCTTAAATAAAGATTTTCTTAATTCCTTACCTGTGTGCTAATTAGATATCACCTTGTTTTCACATTAAACAGACTTCCACATGAGAAAGCAGCAAGGATGCAGTGGCGTTAATGTTTCCTGGTGTCAACCTGTATTATTTCAGTAGATATTGAAATGAGGATGCATCTTGCTGCCTTTCCAATGAAGCAAGTTTAATTTAGTAATAGGTGAAAAACCATCCCTACAAATATGTTAATCAGATACTTGGCTTTGTGGACACTTTTCAGAGAACAAATTAGTTAGCATAAAAATAAAGCCAGAAAATGAAGAGCTGTTTAATCACTCAATTGGATTTTTCTGCCAGCATATTTCTTTTTCTCTGCAACCCACTGCTAAATTGTGCTTCCTAGCTGTTTTTATAAAATCACTGAATCAAATCTAACTCTGATTACATCAGAGAAGGCCAGGTACCCTACACCATAACAGGGGGTTTGAAATTTTGACTTGTCTACTTAAAGATCACCAAAATCTGATAACAAGGTCAATTAAGTCCCTGGGTGGGATTAAACCACCAACCTTTTGGTTAATAGCCTTACACACTAACTGATTGCGCCACAGCGACACTTTGCAAAAGTACATACTGACAAAGGCTAATAAGCATTCATCTAGAACGATTCCTAGAAACATTTTAAAAAGTCAATAATGTGGAGAGTTTTTGTAAGATGTTTCTTCCATCAACCAATGAAGAAACACATTGGTACTTTCCCATGACGAGTGAGTGCTTCAGGATCTCTTGCACTTACATGTGCAGCAGAGTACTGTAATGGAAGCATGCTGGGTCCATAACCCAGAGGTAGGCAGATTGAAACTATCCTCTGCTATATGCATTTTTTTTTGTTAATTAAATTAATCCAAAACTGGGATTGATATTTTTGCTCTTTTATTTTTACTTAAAGTACAATAACTTTTACCATTTTAATTTGTTTTAATAGTATATTGACAGTATTGTTTTCTTTCAAAAATCCAATTAATTTTCTTTACCCGATTATTAAAATGGTAATTGACAAAAACAAACTACATTGTCACCAGAAGAGCAATACAAAATGTACAAGTGATATATTAAAATCATCTTTCCAGCTTGAATTTCAATGATGCATTGGGGCAACGATTTTGTGAGAAACATCTTCACCCTTAAATAAAGATTTTCTTAATTCCTTACCTGTGTGCTAATTAGATATCACCTTGTTTTCACATTAAACAGACTTCCACATGAGAAAACAGCAAAGATGCAGTGGCGTTAATGTTTCCTGGTGTCAACCTGTATTATTTCCGTAGATATTGAAATGAGGATGCATCTTGCTGCCTTTCCAATGAAGCAAGTTTAATTTAGTAATAGGTGAAAAAACATCCCTACAAAGATGTTAATCAGATACTTGGCTTTGTGGACACTTTTCAGAGAACAAATTTGTTATCATAAAAATAAACCCAGAAAATGAAGAGCTGTTTAATCACTCAATTGGATTTTTCTGCCAGCATTTTTCTTTTTCTCTGCAACCCACTGCTAAATTGTGCTTCCTAGCTGTTTTTTTTATAAAATCACTTAATCAAATCTAACTCTGATTACATCAGAGAAGGCCAGGTACCCTACACCATAAGAGGGGGTTTGCAATTTTGACTTGTCTACTTAAATATCACCAAAATCTGATTACAAGGTCAATTACGTCCCTGGGTGGGATTGAACCACCAACCTTTTGATTAATAGCTGAACACACTAACCGATTGCGCCACAGAGACACTTTGCAAAAAGTACATACTGACAAAGATTAATAAGCATTCATCTAGAACGTTTCCTAGAAAAACTTTAAAAAGTCAATAATCTGGAGAGTTTTTGTAAGATGTTTCTTCCAGCAACCAATGAAGAAACACATTGGTACTTTCGCATGATGAGTGAGTGCTTCAGGATCTCTTGCACTTACATGTGCAGCAGAGTACTGCAATGGAAGCATGCTGGGCCCATAACCCAGAGGTAGGCAGATTGAAACTATCCTTTGCTATATGCATTTTTTTTTGTTCATTAAAGTAATCCAAAACTGGGATTGATATTTTAGCTTTTATTTTTACTTAAAGTACAATAACTTTTACCATTTTAATTTGTTTTAGTGCAAAAGGCATATCAACAGTCAGCACTAACTGGTGACATGCCATTTGTACAAGTAAGCCATGTGTGACTAATATATAAACATACTTTATTAAATAACACCTCAAACTATCATACCCTGGATTCAAACCTATAACCTGTTGAATTCTAATCAAACACCCTACCCATGGAGCTACTTGATCCTGCATCTTTTCTAACCTCCAAAAACAGATTCAGTTGCATTTTCCAGCGTGTTTTGTTTGCGCCTTTGCAAATGTCTTACATCGACAAACTTATTTAGTACTATTTTGCAAATAGGGTTACATTGTCGCAACATTGTGTTCCCTAATTGCTTGATTTTTAAAATGCAACAATTGATAAAGACACCTGATAATTGCTCTGTGGAGTCTTATTTTGTGTTTTGTGTTTAGTCTTTAGATCTGAATTTGAATGTACTTGTGAACTAACTTAATTTCCTACTTCTAAATTCATTCCTAAATTCACTACTTACATGAATCCTGTAGTTGGGCATTTTGGGACTTCGATTGTGGGCATTGTTTTGTGTCCAGACCAGCAGCAGGTGGTGTGCATTTGCTGGAAAGGCATCGAAGACCTCCGATATGCTGCATCTCCTGATGTGTGTCTCCCTCAAGTGGCTGTCAGCAAATGCCTGCTAGACACCCCATTCCAAGCTGATTGTGACATCATGGAACATGCATCATAGAACAGGCATGCTAAAACATGGGTCTTCAACCTGCGACCCTCCAGCTGCTGTGGAACTACACATCCCAGCATGCCCTGCCTCAGTTTTAGCATACCTTAATAGCAAAACTGTGGCAGGGCATGCTGGGATGTGTAGTTTCACAGCAGCTGGAGGGCCACAGGATGAAGACCCATGTGCTAGAGCCAAGCCGCAGGTACATTGAATGCTAGCAAGCTGAATATTTAAATCCTTTTTGTTCCGCAGCATTCCAATGCGGAAGATTCCATGGAACCAGAGATCCTTCCATTGAGAAGGACATGCTGCCTGGATGACTACACTGTGCAAATTAAATCACGGAGCCAGTTGGCTTGTGGGTGGCTCTGGTGACTGGGTGGTTGGGTGGGTGGTGTGTCGGAAGTGGAGCGCATGCAAATGATTGTGTATCATCCAGCTAGTGAGAGAGAAAACTCATGCAGGAGTGTGCCTGCTTGTCAGTGGGTTATGCACCTTGCCAGACGTTAAATCTACATAGAGCAGCTGGAGGGGACAAGAGCAGGTTTGCAAAATATAGATAGAAGAGCATATATGCTGGCGCATTCTCCATGATTGTGTCAGCTTATGTTTTGGTGCACTGCACTTTCCTCCACTAAGTTTTAGCCATTTTTGTTAAGCTCAAGTGTAGTTGCTTCTCGGCCTTTTGGCTGTGATCTTGTATCGTGGTTGAAGGGTCTGCTGGAGGGAGGGATTGTTTTCTTCATTGGCGAAAGACCAAAGATATTCCAGGATGGAAGGCTTGGGAACACTATCTGTTTTTCAGTTGTGGAAGAGCACAGAGGTCGGATTGGACTACATTCTATAGTAAAGGATATCTTTCTATTTATTGACCCTCCCCTTATATGTGTCTGTGTTACAATAAAGCTTCGGTTTTGTGAATCCCTCACCCTCTTACACTCCACACCCATAGCCTTATTAACTGTTGTATTATTGTATAGTTTAAATGTATAGTGCAGTTCATGATTTATAGTGTAGGCTGGCCTGTGCTGTAGTTCTGGAACTGTACTATACCGTCAGCATTTGTATTGTGTTTTGGCTGTGCTGCAACACTGTACTTATGTGTGTAATGTTTATGTATGTTTTTTTAATGTCAATAAAAACTGCTTTTTCAAGCCAATATCTGAAAACAATCAATGTTTATCTTTGATGGCAATAAAAGTGGTATGATATTTGATGCTTTTGAAAGGCAATATCTGATATGTCCCCTATCTGGGAACCATATATTAAATGGCTTTTCAGAAAAGGGAGATGGGAGAAGAGCTTTCAGTACTTGTAGGACCGATGCACATAAAGAAGCAAAAAAACATACATAAACATTACACACATAAGTACCGCGTTGCGGCAATGCCAAAACACAATAGAAATGCTGACGGTATAGTACAGTTCAAGAACTACAGCACAGGCCAGCCTACACTATAAATCATGAACTGCACTATACATTTAAACTGTACAATAATACAACAGTTAATAAGGCTATGGGTGTGGAGTGTAAGAGGGTGAGGGAATCACAAGCCCGAAGCTTTATTGAAAGACTGACACATATAAGGGGAGGATTAATAAATAGAAAGACATCCTTTACTATAGAATGTAGTCCAATCCGGTCTTTCAACTCTTCCACAATTGAAAAACGGATAGTGTTCCCAAGCCTTCCATCCTGGAATATCTTTGGTCTTTCGCCAATGAAGAAAGCAATCCCTCCCTCCAGCAGACCCTTCAACCACAATACAAGATCACAGCCAAAAGGCCGAGAAGCAACTACACTTGAGCTTAACAAAAATGGCTAAAACTTAGTGGAGGAAAGTGCAGTGCACCAAAACATAAGCTGACACAATCATGGAGAATGCGCCAGCATATATGCTCTTCTATCTATATTTTGCAAACCTGCTCTTGTCCCCTCCAGCTGCTCTATGTAGATTTAACGTCTGGCAAGGTGCATAACCCACTGACAAGCAGGCACACTCCTGCATGAGTTTTCACTCTCACTAGCTGGATGATACACAATCATTTGCATGTGCTCCACCTCCGACACACCACCCACCCAACCACCCAGTCACCAGAGCCACCCACAAACCAACTGGCTCCGTGATTTAATTTGCACAGTGTAGTCATCCAGGCAGCATGTCCTTCTCAATGGAAGGATCTCTGGTTCCATGGAATCTTCCGCATTGGAATGCTGCGGAACAAAAAGGATTTAAATATTCAGCTTGCTAGCATTCAATGTACCTGCGGCTTGGCTCTAGCACATGGGTCTTCATCCTGTGGCCCTCCAGCTGCTGTGAAACTACACATCCCAGCATGCCCTGCCACAGTTTTGCTATAAGGTATGCTAAAACTGAGGCAGGGCATGCTGGGATGTGTAGTTCCACAGCAGCTGGAGGGTCGCAGGTTGAAGACCCATGTTTTAGCATGCCTGTTCTATGATGCATGTTCCGTGATGTCACAATCAGCTTGGAATGGGGTGTCTAGCAGGCATTTGCTGACAGCCACTTGAGGGAGACACACATCAGGAGATGCAGCATATCGGAGGTCTTCGATGCCTTTCCAGCAAATGCACACCACCTGCTGCTGGTCTGGACACAAAACAATGCCCACAATCGAAGTCCCAAAATGCCCAACTACAGGATTCATGTAAGTAGTGAATTTAGGAATGAATTTAGAAGTAGGAAATTAAGTTAGTTCACAAGTACATTCAAATTCAGATCTAAAGTCTAGGTAGGCCTCACGTCCTGGCAGCCGCCAGCATTTAAAAATGCCTTGATTAGAGGTACGGAATTAAATGTAGATAAGAAGTAGACACAAAATAAGACTCCGCAGAGCAGTTATCAGGTGTTTTTATCAATTGTTGCATTTAAAAAATCAAGCAATTAGGGAACACAATGTTGCAACAATGTAACCCTATTTGCAAAATAGTACTAAATAAGTTTGTCGATGTAAGACATTTGCAAAGGCGCATCCAAAACACGCTGGAAAATGCAACTGAATCTGTTTTTGGAGGCTAGAATAGGAAATGTGCATCGGTCCTACAAGTACTGAAAGCTCTTCTCCCATCTCCCTTTTCTGAAAAGCCATTTAATATATGGTTCCCAGATAGGGGACATATCAGATATTGCCTTTCAAAAGCAGCAAATATCATACCACTTCTATTGCCATCAAAGATAAACATTGATTGTTTTCAGATATTGGATTAAAAAAGCAGTCTTTATTGACATAAAGAAGCAAAAAAACATACATAAACATTACACACATAAGTACTGTGTTGCAGCACAGCCAAAACACAATACAAATGCTGTCGGTATAGTACAGTTCAAGAACTACAGCACAGGTCAGCCTACACTATAAATCATGAACTGCACTATACATTTAAACAATACAATAGTTAATAAGGCTATGGGTGTGGAGTGTAAGAGGGTGACGGAATCACAAGCCCAAAGCTTTATTGAAAGACAGACACATATAAAGGGAGGATTAATAAATACAAAGATACCCTTTACTATAGAATGTAGTCCAATCCGGTCTTTCAACTCTTCCACAACTGAAAAACGGATAGTGTTCCCAAGCCTTCCATCCTGGAATATCTTCAGTCTCTCGCCAATGAAGAAAACAATCCCTCCAGCAGACTCTTCAACCACAATACAATATCACAGCCAAAAGAGCGAGAAGCAACTACACTTGCGTTTAAACAAAATGGCTAAAACTTAGTGGAGGAAAGTGCAGTGCACCAAAACATAAGCTGACACAATCATGGAGAATGCGCCAGCATATATGCTCTTCTGTCTATATTTTCCAAACCTGCTCTTGTCCCCTCCAGTTGCTCCATGTAGATTTGACGTCTGGCAAGGTGCATAACTCACTGACAAGCAGGCACACTCCTACATGAGTTTTCTCTCTCACTAGCTGGATGATACACATTCATTTGCATGTGCTCCACCTCCGACACACCGCCCACCCAACCACCCAGTCACCAGAGCCACCCACAAGCCAACTGGCTCCGTGATTTAATTTGCACAGTGCAGTCATCCAGGCAGCATGTCCTTCTCAATGGAATAATCTCTGGTTCCATGGAATCTTCCGCATTGGAATGCTGCGGAACAAAAAGGATTTAAACATTCAGCTTGCTAGCATTCAATGTACCTGCGGTTTGGTTCTAGCACATGGGTCTTCATCCTGTGGCCCTCCAGCTGCTGTGAAACTACACATCCCAGCATGCCCTGCCACAGTTTTGCTTTTAAGGTATGCTAAAACTGAGGCAGGGCATGCTGGGATATGTAGTTCCACAGCAGCTGGAGGGTCGCAGGTTGAAGACCCATGTTCTAGCATGCCTGTTCTATGATGCATGTTCCGTGATGTCACAATCAGCTTGGAATGGGGTGTCTAGCATGCATTTGCTGACAGCCACTTGAGGCAGACACACATCAGGAGATGCAGCATATCGGAGGTCTTCGATGCCTTTCCAGCAAATGCACACCACCAGCTGCTGGTCTGGACACAAAACAATGCCCACAATTGAAGGCTCAAAATGCCCAACTACAGGATTAATGTAAGTAGTGAATTTAGGAATGAATTTAGAAGTAGGAAATTAAGTTAGTTCACAAGTACATTCAAATTCAGATCTAAAGACTAGGTAGGCCTCACGTCCTGGCAGCACCCAGCATTTAAAAATGCCTTGATTATAGGTAGGGAATTAAATGTAGATAAGAAGTAGACACAAAAGAAGACTCCACAGAGCAATTATCAGGTGTCTTTATCAATTTTTGCATTTAAAAAATCAAGCAATTAGGGAACACAATGTTGCGACAATGTAACCCTATTTGCAAAATAGTACTAAATAAGTTTGTCGATGTAAGACATTTGCAAAGGCGCAAACAAAACACGCTGGAAAATGCAACTGAATCTGTTTTTGGAGGTTAGAATAGATGCAGGATCAAGTAGCTCAATGGGTAGGGTGTTTGATTAGAATTTAACAGGTTTTAGGTTTGAATCCTGGGTATGATAGTTTGAGGTGTTATTTAATAAAGTATGTTTATATATTAGTCACACATGGCTTACTTGTACAAATGGCATGTCACCAGTTAGTGCTGACTGCTGATATGCCATTTACACAAACATGCCATGTGTGACTGTATATGCATTTAAGGAGGGCACCCCTGCAATACCACAAACCATTGAGTGTCAAGTATACTAGATATATCTTCATATCTCATGTGCTTTCTCTGAGACCAATCTTGTTATGCCCCTTCCCCACAAGGCATGCGCCTTTTGTCCATATTGCAAAAATGGGGGGGAGGGCATATAATTCTCTGTCACAGGGCACCAAAAAGTCTAGTTATGGCTCTGGTATGCATTATGTAATCTGGCAGACCATCTCTCCAACACTGGCTGGTTGGAATAGAAATCCGGTTATCTATGTGAGCAAATGACCATCAACGATTTACTCTCAAACACTAAAAAATGGACAAAAATGGTCCCCTAAACAAATTGGTTAAATTTTGGGTTTAACCAATTTGTGTAATGACCATTTTTGACCACTTTTCTAGTGTTTGGGAGCAAATGGTTAATTGACATTTGCTCCTATACATTACCAGATTTTCATTCCAACCATCCAGACTGGATAGATAGCCTGACAGATAATTGTGTAGTGTACGCCCAGGATAACTGTTAGTCATGCTTTATTTTATGACGGCACATAAATGGGTGGACAGATCCAGGGCAAGCACTGCCCACTCATGCATAGTTGTCAACTGATGTGAAGTTCCAGGGGGCAATCTCAGTTATAAAGGGAAGTATCTGGAAATTGTCCCTAGTTAAAAAAAAAAAAAAAATTTGATCAACTCCATTTATTTAGTATGATATCCCAGGTGATAGGATGCCGGCAGTCAGAACAACATACTTTATTAAATAACACATCTCAAACTACCATACCCAGGATTCAAACCTATAACCTGTTGAATTCTAATCAAACACCCTACCTATTGAGCTATTTGATCCTGCATAAAAATTGTGAACATTATATGAAGCTATTGGTACTTTGCAAAAAAAAAGAATCAGCATTACAACGCAGCAGATCCATGCAGTTTGCAGCCACACACTACATGTATCTGCTCAGCCACAATGCTGATTATTTCTTCACAAAGTACAAGGTGAGCTCCAAACAGAATTCTCTAGCTTAGAATTATACCTTTCTTTGCCAAACCTAGAAGTCGGGCCCCCCACCCTGGGATCCCCCAGAGGGAGGCCTGCACCGTCATGCGGCAGGCTTGTCCGTTTTGGAAGCAGGCTGATGGGCAGCCCAGGATTGCTTCAGTCTGGGCTTGGCAGGTCTGGAAACATGAGCTTGCTTTGGGTATGCCTGACCTTGGGTACGCTTTACCTGGAGGATGAAAGGGCCAAGAAAAGTACTTTTAGCCTTCTGCGTGGTAGGAGTCATACTAGGTAGGCAAGCTGTTTTAGCAGTAGCCAGATCAGCTACAATCTTATTGAGGTCTTCTCCAAAAGGAGATTCAACTGAGGCAGCACAAGGGAACTCTCATCTGGGGACAACAACTGCAGGGAGAACACATATTTTCAGATGAACATGGTAGGGCAGAAGGCTGCCTAATACTGAAGCACCCCCAAACAACAAATCAAATGCAACTTACTTGACAGAGATGTGCCTGAGCAACGGCCCTCCCCAGCCCTATCCCAAATCATACTTATTTTGCATAGGAGATACCATGGTCATGAAGATTGTTCTCCCAGGGTTAGGTTCATTCATTGCATTCTGGGTATGCTGACCCCTGTGATTTCCCCAAATGTGGGAAACTCGACTGCATTATTTGTGGTAGTGGGGGACTGTATTTGTGCTTTCCTCTGGTCAGCTCTGGTAAAATTCAGATTTCTTTGTCTCAGATCTTCCTCTAGCCTTGTTCTTCTTTCGAGAGTTCCCTTGTATTGCCTCAGTTGGATCTCCTTCACTTGACAGGGGGGTGCCCGAGCAGCGACCCTCCCCAGCTCTAGCCCAACTCCTACTTACCTGCCAGGTGAGATACTATGATCATGAAGTTGCTTCTCCCAGGGCAAGGCTCACCCATTGCACTCTGGGTGTGCTGCCCCTGCGATTTCCCCAAATGTGGGAAACTTGACTGCATAATTTGAGTTTTCCCTGGTCGGCTCTCATGTAATTCAGATCTCTTTGTCTCAGGTCTCTCTCCAGCCTAGTTTGCTGTCTGGTTCCACTTCTTTTTTCTTGAGCCCCTCCCTTCTATACCCTTGTGCACTATCCTGACTTCTCCTCCCGTCTGCTTACTTTGTGCCTCCCAATGCACAATGCAAACTACGGGTAGTGCTGCAGGGCCCACACCCTTTTACTTGCTTTACAGAGCAGCTCTGGAGCTGTTACAGTGCCCAGCTGCTGCAAAAAATCAGCTTGAATGCTTCAGGGGCTGGGGAATGGCCAACATGAGCCCCACACCGAAGGAGGGTGGGGGTGCTTAATGCGAACTAGGGGTCATCCAAGCACCACAAAAGGCCTCCATGCCCTGCACGCTCCTTTTCTCTTTTCATATGCAGACAAGGGTTGAAGCCAACTTTGACCCACTGCTTGGATGACATCACCATATTCAAATCCATCTGCTGCAGGCCATCCCCCAGGAATGCTTGCACTAGTTGTTGCATTTGGTTTGTTGTTTGGGGGTGCTTCAGTATTAGGCAGCCTTCTGCCACCCCATGTTCATCTGAAAATATGTGTTCTCCCTGCAGTTGTTGTCCCCAGATGAGAGTTCCCTTGTGCTGCCTCAGTTGAATCTCCTTTACTTGACAGAGATGTGCCTGAGCAGCGGCCCTCCCCAGCCCTATCCCAAATCATACTTATTTTGCATAGGAGATACTATTGTCATGAAGATTGTTTTCCCAGGGTGAGGTTCATTCATTGCATTCTGGGTATGCTGACCCCTGTGATTTCCCCAAATGTGGGAAACTCGACTGCATTATTTGTGGTAGTGGTGGACTGTGTTTGTGCTTTCCTCTGGTCAGCTCTGGTAAAGTCAGATTTCTTTGTCTCAGATCTTCCTCTAGCCTTGTTCTTCTTTTGAGAGTTCCCTTGTGCTGCCTCAGTTGGATCTCCTTCACTTGAAAGGTAGTGCCCGAGCAGCGACCCTCCCCAGCTCTAGCCCAACTCCTACTAACCTGCCAGGTGAGATACTATGATCATGAAGGTGCTTCTCCCAGGGCAAGGCTCACCCATTGCACTCTGGGTGTGCTGCCCCTTGCGATTTCCCCAAATGTGGGAAACTTGACTGCATAATTTGTGTTTCCCCTGGACGGCTCTCGTATAATTCAGATCTCTTTGTCTCAGGTCTCTCTCCAGCCTAGTATGCTGTCTGTTTCCACTTCTCTTTTCTTGAGCCCCTCCCTTCTATAACCTTGTGCACTATCCTGACTTCTCCTCCCGTCTGCTTACTTTGTGCCTTCCAATGCACAATGCAAACTACAGGTAGTGCTGCAGGGCCCACACCCTTTTACTTGCCTTACAGAGCAGCTCTGGAGCTGTTACAGTACCCAGCTGCTGCAAGAAATCAGCTTGAATGCTTCAGGGGCTGGGGCATGGCCAACATGAGCCCCACACCGAAGGAGGGTGGGGGTGTTTAATGCGAACTAGGGGTCATCCAAGCGTCGCAAAAGGCCGCCATGCCCTGCATATCCCTTTTCTCTTTTCATAAGCAGACGAGGGTTGAAGCCAACTTTGACCCACTGCTTGGATGATATCACTTGCTGCCTTTCCAATGAAGCAAGTTTAATTTAGTAATAGGTGAAAAACCATCCCTACAAAGGTGTTAATCAGATACTTGGCTTTGTGGACACTTTTCAGAGAACAAATTAGTTAGCATAAAAATAAAGCCAGAAAATGAAGAGCTGTTTAATCACTCAATTGGATTTTTCTGCAAGCGTATTTCTTTTTCTCTGCAACCCACTGCTAAGTTGTGCTTCCTAGCTGTTCTTTTATAAAATCACTTAATCAAATCTAACTCTGATTACATCAGAGAAGGCCAGGTACCCTACACCATAAGAGGGGGTTTGAAATTTTGACTTGTCTACTTAAAGATCACCAAAATCTGATGACAAGGTCAATAACATCCCAGGGTGGGATTGAACCACCAACCCTTTGGTTAATAACCAAACACACTAACCGATTGCACCACCGAGACACTTTGCAAAAGTACATACTGACAAAGGTTAATAAGCATTCATCTAGAACGTTTCCTAGAAAACTTTAAAAAGTCAATAATCTGGAGAGTTTTTGTAAGATGTTTCTTCCATCAACCAATGAAGAAACGCATTGGTACTTTCCCATGATGAGTGAGTGCTTCAGGATCTCTTGCACTTACATGTGCAGCAGAGTACTGCAATGGAAGCATGCTGGGTCCATAGCCCAGAGGTAGGCAGATTGAAACTATCCTCTGCTATATGCGTTTTTTTTTTGTTAATTAAAGTAATCCAAAACTGGGATTGATATTTTTGCTCTTTTATTTTTACTTAAAGTACAATAACTTTTACCATTTTCATTTGTTTTAATAGTATATTGACAGTATTGTTTTCTTTCAAAAATCCACTTAATTTTCTTTACCCGATTATTAAAATGGTAATTGACAAAAACAAACTACATTGTCACCAGAAGAGCAATACAAAATGTACAAGTGATATATTAAAATCATCTTTCCAGCTTGAATTTCAATGATGCATTGGGGCAACGATTTTGTGAGAAACATCTTCACCCTTAAATAAAGATTTTCTTAATTCCTTACCTGTGTGCTAATTAGATATCACCTTGTTTTCACATTAAACAGACTTCCACATGAGAAAGCACAAAGGATGCAGTGGCGTTAATGTTTCCTGGTGTCAACCTGTATTATTTCAGTAGATATTGAAATGAGGATGCATCTTGCTGCCTTTCCAATGAAGCAAGTTTAATTTAGTAATAGGTTAAAAACCATCCCTACAAATGTGTTAATCAGAAACTTGGCTTTGTGGACACTTTTCAGAGAACAAATTTGTTAGCATAAAAATAAAGCCAGAAAATGAAAAGCTGTTTAATCACTCAATTGGATTTTTTTGCCAGCATATTTCTTTTTCTCTGCAACCCACTGCTAAATTGTGCTTCCTAGCTGTTTTTATAAAATCACTGAATCAAATCTAACTCTGATTACATCAGAGAAGGCCAGGTACCCTACACCATAAGAGGGGGTTTGAAATTTTCACTTGTCTACATAAAGATCACCAAAATCTGATAACAAGGTCAATTACGTCCCTGGGTGGGATTGAACCACCAACCTTTTGGTTAATAGCCTTACACAGTAACTGATTGCGCCACAGCAACACTTTGTAAAAGTCCATACTGACAAAGGCTAATAAGCATTCATCTAGAACGATTCCTAGAAACATTTTAAAAAGTCAATAATGTGGAGAGTTTTTGTAAGATGTTTCTTCCATCAACCAATGAAGAAACACATTGGTACTTTCCCATGATGAGTGAGTGCTTCAGGATCTCTTGCACTTACATGTGCAGCAGAGTACTGTAATGGAAGCATGCTGGGTCCATAACCCAGAGGTAGGCAGATTGAAACTATCCTTTGCTATATGCATTTTTTTTTTGTTCATTAAAGTAATCCAAAACTGGGATTGATATTTTAGCTTTTATTTTTACTTAAAGTACAATAACTTTTACCATTTTAATTTGTTTTAGTGCAAATGGCATATCAGCAGTCAGCACTAACTGGTGACATGCCATTTGTACAAGTAAGCCATGTGTGACTAATATATAAACATGCTTTATTAAATAACACCTCAAACTATCATACCCAGGATTCAAACCTATAACCTGTTGAATTCTAATCAAACACCCTACCCATGGAGCTACTTGATCCTGCATCTTTTCTAACCTCCAAAAACAGATTCAGTTGCATTTTCCAGCGTGTTTTGTTTGCGCCTTTGCAAATGTCTTACATCGACAAACTTATTTAGTACTATTTTGCAAATAGGGTTACATTGTCGCAACATTGTGTTCCCTAATTGCTTGATTTTTTAAATGCAACAATTGATAAAGACACCTGATAATTGCTCTGTGGAGTCTTATTTTGTGTTTTGTGTTTAGTCTTTAGATCTGAATTTGAATGTACTTGTGAACTAACTTAATTTCCTACTTCTAAATTCATTCCTAAATTCACTACTTACATGAATCCTGTAGTTGGGCATTTTGGGACTTCGATTGTGGGCATTGTTTTGTGTCCAGACCAGCAGCAGGTGGTGTGCATTTGCTGGAAAGGCATCGAAGACCTCCGATATGCTGCATCTCCTGATGTGTGTCTCCCTCAAGTGGCTGTCAGCAAATGCCTGCTAGACACCCCATTCCAAGCTGATTGTGACATCATGGAACATGCATCATAGAACAGGCATGCTAAAACATGGGTCTTCAACCTGCGACCCTCCAGCTGCTGTGGAACTACACATCCCAGCATGCCCTGCCTCAGTTTTAGCATACCTTAATAGCAAAACTGTGGCAGGGCATGCTGGGATGTGTAGTTTCACAGCAGCTGGAGGGCCACAGGATGAAGACCCATGTGCTAGAGCCAAGCCGCAGGTACATTGAATGCTAGCAAGCTGAATATTTAAATCCTTTTTGTTCCGCAGCATTCCAATGCGGAAGATTCCATGGAACCAGAGATCCTTCCATTGAGAAGGACATGCTGCCTGGATGACTACACTGTGCAAATTAAATCACGGAGCCAGTTGGCTTGTGGGTGGCTCTGGTGACTGGGTGGTTGGGTGGGTGGTGTGTCGGAAGTGGAGCGCATGCAAATGATTGTGTATCATCCAGCTAGTGAGAGAGAAAACTCATGCAGGAGTGTTCCTGCTTGTCAGTGGGTTATGCACCTTGCCAGACGTTAAATCTACATAGAGCAGCTGGAGGGGACAAGAGCAGGTTTGCAAAATATAGATAGAAGAGCATATATGCTGGCGCATTCTCCATGATTGTGTCAGCTTATGTTTTGGTGCACTGCACTTTCCTCCACTAAGTTTTAGCCATTTTTGTTAAGCTCAAGTGTAGTTGCTTCTCGGCCTTTTGGCTGTGATCTTGTATCGTGGTTGAAGGGTCTGCTGGAGGGAGGGATTGTTTTCTTCATTGGCGAAAGACCAAAGATATTCCAGGATGGAAGGCTTGGGAACACTATCTGTTTTTCAGTTGTGGAAGAGCACAGAGGTCGGATTGGACTACATTCTATAGTAAAGGATATCTTTCTATTTATTGACCCTCCCCTTGTATGTGTCTGTGTTACAATAAAGCTTCGGTTTTGTGAATCCCTCACCCTCTTACACTCCACACCCATAGCCTTATTAACTGTTGTATTATTGTATACTTTAAATGTATAGTGCAGTTCATGATTTATAGTGTAGACTGGCCTGTGCTGTAGTTCTTGAACTGTACTATACCGTCAGCATTTGTATTGTGTTTTGGCTGTGCTGCAACACTGTATTTATGTGTGCAATGTTTATGTATGTTTTTTTTTTATGTCAATAAAGACTGCTTTTTCAAGCCAATATCTGAAAACAATCAATGTTTATCTTTGATGGCAATAAAAGTGGTATGATATTTGATGCTTTTGAAATCCAATATCTGATATGTCCCCTATCTGGGAACCATATATTAAATGGCTTTTCAGAAAAGGGAGATGGGAGAAGAGCTTTCATTACTTGTAGGACCGATGCACATAAAGAAGCAAAAAAACATACATAAACATTACACACATAAGTACCGCGTTGCGGCACAGCCAAAACACAATAGAAATGCTGATGGTATAGTACAGTTCAAGAACTACAGCACAGGCCAGCCTACACTATAAATCATGAACTGCACTATACATTTAAACTGTACAATAATACAACAGTTAATAAGGCTATGGGTGTGGAGTGTAAGAGGGTGAGGGAATCACAAGCCCGAAGCTTTATTGAAAGACTGACACATATAAGGGGAGGTTTAATAAATAGAAAGACATCCTTTACTATAGAATGTAGTCCAATCCAACCTCTGTGCTCTTCCACAACTGAAAAACAGATAGTGTTCCCAAGCCTTCCATCCTGGAATATCTTTGGTCTTTCGCCAATGAAGAAAGCAATCCCTCCCTCCAGCAGACCCTTCAACCACAATACAAGATCACAGCCAAAAGGCCGAGAAGCAACTACACTTGAGCTTAACAAAAATGGCTAAAACTTAGTGGAGGAAAGTGCAGTGCACCAAAACATAAGCTGACACAATCATGGAGAATGCGCCAGCATATATGCTCTTCTATCTATATTTTGCAAACATGCTCTTGTCCCCTCCAGCTGCTCTATGTAGATTTAACGTCTGGCAAGGTGCATAACCCACTGACAAGCAGGCACACTCCTGCATGAGTTTTCACTCTCACTAGCTGGATGATACACAATCATTTGCATGTGCTCCACCTCCGACACACCACCCACCCAACCACCCAGTCACCAGAGCCACCCACAAACCAACTGGCTCCGTGATTTAATTTGCACAGTGTAGTCATCCAGGCAGCATGTCCTTCTCAATGGAAGGATCTCTGGTTCCATGGAATCTTCCGCATTGGAATGCTGCGGAACAAAAAGGATTTAAATATTCAGCTTGCTAGCATTCAATGTACCTGCGGCTTGGCTCTAGCACATGGGTCTTCATCCTGTGGCCCTCCAGCTGCTGTGAAACTACACATCCCAGCACGCCCTGCCACAGTTTTGCTATAAGGTATGCTAAAACTGAGGCAGGGCATGCTGGGATGTGTAGTTCCACAGCAGCTGGAGGGTCGCAGGTTGAAGACCCATGTTTTAGCATGCCTGTTCTATGATGCATGTTCCGTGATGTCACAATCAGCTTGGAATGGGGTGTCTAGCAGGCATTTGCTGACAGCCACTTGAGGGAGACACACATCAGGAGATGCAGCATATCGGAGGTCTTTGATGCCTTTCCAGCAAATGCACACCACCTGCTGCTGGTCTGGACACAAAACAATGCCCACAATCGAAGTCCCAAAATGCCCAACTACAGGATTCATGTAAGTAGTGAATTTAGGAATGAATTTAGAAGTAGGAAATTAAGTTAGTTCACAAGTACATTCAAATTCAGATCTAAAGTCTAGGTAGGCCTCACGTCCTGGCAGCCGCCAGCATTTAAAAATGCCTTGATTAGAGGTACGGAATTAAATGTAGATAAGAAGTAGACACAAAATAAGACTCCGCAGAGCAGTTATCAGGTGTTTTTATCAATTGTTGCATTTAAAAAATCAAGCAATTAGGGAACACAATGTTGCAACAATGTAACCCTATTTGCAAAATAGTACTAAATAAGTTTGTCGATGTAAGACATTTGCAAAGGCGCATCCAAAACACGCTGGAAAATGCAACTGAATCTGTTTTTGGAGGCTAGAATAGGAAATGTGCATCGGTCCTACAAGTACTGAAAGCTCTTCTCCCATCTCCCTTTTCTGAAAAGCCATTTAATATATGGTTCCCAGATAGGGGACATATCAGATATTGCCTTTCAAAAGCAGCAAATATCATACCACTTCTATTGCCATCAAAGATAAACATTGATTGTTTTCAGATATTGGATTGAAAAAGCAGTCTTTATTGACATAAAGAAGCAAAAAAACATACATAAACATTACACACATAAGTACTGTGTTGCAGCACAGCCAAAACACAATACAAATGCTGTCGGTATAGTACAGTTCAAGAACTACAGTACAGGTCAGCCTACACTATAAATCATGAACTGCACTATACATTTAAACAATACAATAGTTAATAAGGCTATGGGTGTGGAGTGTAAGAGGGTGACGGAATCACAAGCCCAAAGCTTTATTGAAAGACAGACACATATAAAGGGAGGATTAATAAATACAAAGATACCCTTTACTATAGAATGTAGTCCAATCCGGTCTTTCAACTCTTCCACAACTGAAAAACGGATAGTGTTCCCAAGCCTTCCATCCTGGAATATCTTCAGTCTCTCGCCAATGAAGAAAACAATCCCTCCAGCAGACTCTTCAACCACAATACAATATCACAGCCAAAAGAGCGAGAAGCAACTACACTTGCGTTTAAACAAAATGGCTAAAACTTAGTGGAGGAAAGTGCAGTGCACCAAAACATAAGCTGACACAATCATGGAGAATGCGCCAGCATATATGCTCTTCTGTGTATATTTTCCAAACCTGCTCTTGTCCCCTCCAGTTGCTCCATGTAGATTTGACGTCTGGCAAGGTGCATAACTCACTGACAAGCAGGCACACTCCTGCATGAGTTTTCTCTCTCACTAGCTGGATGATACACATTCATTTGCATGTGCTCCACCTCCGACACACCGCCCACCCAACCACCCAGTCACCAGAGCCACCCACAAGCCAACTGGCTCCGTGATTTAATTTGCACAGTGCAGTCATCCAGGCAGCATGTCCTTCTCAATGGAATAATCTCTGGTTCCATGGAATCTTCCGCATTGGAATGCTGCGGAACAAAAAGGATTTAAACATTCAGCTTGCTAGCATTCAATGTACCTGCGGTTTGGTTCTAGCACATGGGTCTTCATCCTATGGCCCTCCAGCTGCTGTGAAACTACACATCCCAGCATGCCCTGCCACAGTTTTGCTATTAAGGTATGCTAAAACTGAGGCAGGGCATGCTGGGATATGTAGTTCCACAGCAGCTGGAGGGTCGCAGGTTGAAGACCCATGTTCTAGCATGCCTGTTCTATGATGCATGTTCCGTGATGTCACAATCAGCTTGGAATGGGGTGTCTAGCATGCATTTGCTGACAGCCACTTGAGGCAGACACACATCAGGAGATGCAGCATATCGGAGGTCTTCGATGCCTTTCCAGCAAATGCACACCACCAGCTGCTGGTCTGGACACAAAACAATGCCCACAATTGAAGGCTCAAAATGCCCAACTACAGGATTAATGTAAGTAGTGAATTTAGGAATGAGTTTAGAAGTAGGAAATTAAGTTAGTTCACAAGTACATTCAAATTCAGATCTAAAGACTAGGTAGGCCTCACGTCCTGGCAGCACCCAGCATTTAAAAATGCCTTGATTATAGGTAGGGAATTAAATGTAGATAAGAAGTAGACACAAAAGAAGACTCCACAGAGCAATTATCAGGTGTCTTTATCAATTTTTGCATTTAAAAAATCAAGCAATTAGGGAACACAATGTTGCGACAATGTAACCCTATTTGCAAAATAGTACTAAATAAGTTTGTCGATGTAAGACATTTGCAAAGGCGCAAACAAAACACGCTGGAAAATGCAACTGAATCTGTTTTTGGAGGTTAGAATAGATGCAGGATCAAGTAGCTCAATGGGTAGGGTGTTTGATTAGAATTTAACAGGTTATAGGTTTGAATCCTGGGTATGATAGTTTGAGGTGTTATTTAATAAAGTATGTTTATATATTAGTCACACATGGCTTACTTGTACAAATGGCATGTCACCAGTTAGTGCTGACTGCTGATATGCCATTTACACAAACATGCCATGTGTGACTGTATATGCATTTAAGGAGGGCACCCCTGCAATACCACAAACCATTGAGTGTCAAGTATACTAGATATATCTTCATATCTCATGTGCTTTCTCTGAGACCAATCTTGTTATGCCCCTTCCCCACAAGGCATGCGCCTTTTGTCCATATTGCAAAAATGGGGGGGAGGGCATATAATTCTCTGTCACAGGGCACCAAAAAGTCTAGTTATGGCTCTGGTATGCATTATGTAATCTGGCAGACCATCTCTCCAACACTGGCTGGTTGGAATAGAAATCCGGTTATCTATGTGAGCAAATGACCATCAACGATTTACTCTCAAACACTAAAAAATGGACAAAAATGGTCCCCTAAACAAATTGGTTAAATTTTGGGTTTAACCAATTTGTGTAATGACCATTTTTGACCACTTTTCTAGTGTTTGGGAGCAAATGGTTAATTGACATTTGCTCCTATACATTACCAGATTTTCATTCCATCCATCCAGACTGGATAGATAGCCTGACAGATAATTGTGTAGTGTACGCCCAGGATAACTGTTAGTCATGCTTTATTTTATGGCGGCACATAAATGGGTGGACAGATCCAGGGCAAGCACTGCCCACTCATGCATAGTTGTCAACTGATGTGAAGTTCCAGGGGGCAATCTCAGTTATAAAGAGAAGTATCTGGAAATTGTCCCTAGTTAAAAAAAAAAAAAAAATTTTTATCAACTCCATTTATTTAGTATGATATCCCAGGTGATAGGATGCCGGCAGTCAGAACAACATACTTTATTAAATAACACATCTCAAACTACCATACCCAGGATTCAAACCTATAACCTGTTGAATTCTAATCAAACACCCTACCTATTGAGCTATTTGATCCTGCATAAAAATTGTGAACATTATATGAAGCTATTGGTACTTTGCAAAAAAAAAGAATCAGCATTACAACGCAGCAGATCCATGCAGTTTGCAGCCACACACTACATGTATCTGCTCAGCCACAATGCTGATTATTTCTTCACAAAGTACAAGGTGAGCTCCAAACAGAATTCTCTAGCTTAGAATTATACCTTTCTTTGCCAAACCTAGAAGTCGGGCCCCCCACCCTGGGATCCCCCAGAGGGAGGCCTGCACCGTCATGCGGCAGGCTTGTCCGTTTTGGAAGCAGGCTGATGGGCAGCCCAGGATTGCTTCAGTCTGGGCTTGGCAGGTCTGGAAACATGAGCTTGCTTTGGGTATGCCTGACCTTGGGTACGCTTTACCTGGAGGATGAAAGGGCCAAGAAAAGTACTTTTAGCCTTCTGCGTGGTAGGAGTCATACTAGGTAGGCAAGCTGTTTTAGCAGTAGCCAGATCAGCTACAATCTTATTGAGGTCTTCTCCAAAAGGAGATTCAACTGAGGCAGCACAAGGGAACTCTCATCTGGGGACAACAACTGCAGGGAGAACACATATTTTCAGATGAACATGGTAGGGCAGAAGGCTGCCTAATACTGAAGCACCCCCAAACAACAAATCAAATGCAACTTACTTGACAGAGATGTGCCTGAGCAACGGCCCTCCCCAGCCCTATCCCAAATCATACTTATTTTGCATAGGAGATACCATGGTCATGAAGATTGTTCTCCCAGGGTTAGGTTCATTCATTGCATTCTGGGTATGCTGACCCCTGTGATTTCCCCAAATGTGGGAAACTCGACTGCATTATTTGTGGTAGTGGGGGACTGTGTTTGTGCTTTCCTCTGGTCAGCTCTGGTAAAAGTCAGATTTCTTTGTCTCAGATCTTCCTCTAGCCTTTGTCTTCTTTCGAGAGTTCCCTTGTGCTGCCTCAGTTGGATCTCCTTCACTTGACAGGGGGGTGCCCGAGCAGCGACCCTCCCCAGCTCTAGCCCAACTCCTACTTACCTGCCAGGTGAGATACTATGATCATGAAGTTGCTTCTCCCAGGGCAAGGCTCACCCATTGCACTCTGGGTGTGCTGCCCCTGCGATTTCCCCAAATGTGGGAAACTTGACTGCATAATTTGAGTTTTCCCTGGTCGGCTCTCATGTAATTCAGATCTCTTTGTCTCAGGTCTCTCTCCAGCCTAGTTTGCTGTCTGGTTCCACTTCTTTTTTCTTGAGCCCCTCCCTTCTATACCCTTGTGCACTATCCTGACTTCTCCTCCCGTCTGCTTACTTTGTGCCTCCCAATGCACAATGCAAACTACGGGTAGTGCTGCAGGGCCCACACCCTTTTACTTGCTTTACAGAGCAGCTCTGGAGCTGTTACAGTGCCCAGCTGCTGCAAGAAATCAGCTTGAATGCTTCAGGGGCTGGGGAATGGCCAACATGAGCCCCACACCGAAGGAGGGTGGGGGTGCTTAATGCGAACTAGGGGTCATCCAAGCACCACAAAAGGCCTCCATGCCCTGCACGCTCCTTTTCTCTTTTCATATGCAGACGAGGGTTGAAGCCAACTTTGACCCACTGCTTGGATGACATCACCATATTCAAATCCATCTGCTGCAGGCCATCCCCCAGGAATGCTTGCACTAGTTGTTGCATTTGGTTTGTTGTTTGGGGGTGCTTCAGTATTAGGCAGCCTTCTGCCACCTCATGTTCATCTGAAAATATGTGTTCTCCCTGCAGTTGTTGTCCCCAGATGAGAGTTCCCTTGTGCTGCCTCAGTTGAATCTCCTTTACTTGACAGAGATGTGCCTGAGCAACGGCCCTCCCCAGCCCTATCCCAAATCATACTTATTTTGCATAGGAGATACTATTGTCATGAAGATTGTTCTCCCAGGGTGAGGTTCATTCATTGCATTCTGGGTATGCTGACCCCTGTGATTTCCCCAAATGTGGGAAACTCGACTGCATTATTTGTGGTAGTGGTGGACTGTGTTTGTGCTTTCCTCTGGTCAGCTCTGGTAAAAGTCAGATTTCTTTGTCTCAGATCTTCCTCTAGCCTTGTTCTTCTTTTGAGAGTTCCCTTGTGCTGCCTCAGTTGGATCTCCTTCACTTGAAAGGTAGTGCCCGAGCAGCGACCCTCCCCAGCTCTAGCCCAACTCCTACTAACCTGCCAGGTGAGATACTATGATCATGAAGGTGCTTCTCCCAGGGCAAGGCTCACCCATTGCACTCTGGGTGTGCTGCCCCTTGCGATTTCCCCAAATGTGGGAAACTTGACTGCATAATTTGTGTTTCCCCTGGACGGCTCTCGTATAATTCAGATCTCTTTGTCTCAGGTCTCTCTCCAGCCTAGTATGCTGTCTGTTTCCACTTCTCTTTTCTTGAGCCCATCCCTTCTATAACCTTGTGCACTATCCTGACTTCTCCTCCCGTCTGCTTACTTTGTGCCTTCCAATGCACAATGCAAACTACAGGTAGTGCTGCAGGGCCCACACCCTTTTACTTGCCTTACAGAGCAGCTCTGGAGCTGTTACAGTACCCAGCTGCTGCAAGAAATCAGCTTGAATGCTTTAGGGGCTGGGGCATGGCCAACATAAGCCCCACACCGAAGGAGGGTGGGGGTGTTTAATGCGAACTAGGGGTCATCCAAGCGTCGCAAAAGGCCGCCATGCCCTGCATATCCCTTTTCTCTTTTCATAAGCAGACGAGGGATGAAGCCAACTTTGACCCACTGCTTGGATGACATCACTTGCTGCCTTTCCAATGAAGCAAGTTTAATTTAGTAATAGGTGAAAAACCATCCCTACAAAGATGTTAATCAGATACTTGGCTTTGTGGACACTTTTCAGAGAACAAATTTGTTAGCATAAAAATAAAGCCAGAAAATGAAGAGCTGTTTAATCACTCAATTGGATTTTTCTGCAAGCGTATTTCTTTTTCTCTGCAACCCACTGCTAAGTTGTGCTTCCTAGCTGTTCTTTTATAAAATCACTTAATCAAATCTAACTCTGATTACATCAGAGAAGGCCAGGTACCCTACACCATAAGAGGGGGTTTGAAATTTTGACTTGTCTACTTAAAGATCACCAAAATCTGATAAGAAGGTAAATTACGTCCCTGGGTAGGATTGAACCACCAACCTTTTGGTTAATAACCGAACACGCTAACTGATTGCGCCACAGAGACACATTGCAAAATTATATACTGACAAAGGCTAATAAGCATTCATCTAGAACGTTTCCTAGAAAAACTTTAAAAAGTCAATAATCTGGAGAGTTTTTGTAAGATGTTTCTTCCAT
Source organism: Pseudophryne corroboree (assembly GCF_028390025.1). Taxonomy (NCBI): domain Eukaryota; kingdom Metazoa; phylum Chordata; class Amphibia; order Anura; family Myobatrachidae; genus Pseudophryne; species Pseudophryne corroboree. The sequence goes on from NW_026968921.1 coordinate 300,252, forward strand.
CAACCAATGAAGAAACACATTGGTACTTTCCCATGATGAGTGAGTGCTTCAGGATCTCTTGCACTTACATGTGCAGCAGAGTACTGCAATGGAAGCATGCTGGGCCCATAACCCAGAGGTAGGCAGATTGAAACTATCCTCTGCTATATGCATTTTTTTTTGTTAATTAAAGTAATCCAAAACTGGGATTGATATTTTTGCTCTTTTATTTTTACTTAAAGTACAATAACTTTTATTATTTTAATTTGTTTTAATAGTATATTGACAGTATTGTTTTCTTTCAAAAATCCACTTAATTTTCTTTACCCTATTATTCAAATGGTAATTGACAAAAACAAACTACATTGTCACCAGAAGAGCAATACAAAATGTACAAGTGATATATTAAAATCATCTTTCCAGCTTGAATTTCAATGATGCATTGGGGCAACGATTTTGTGAGAAACCTCTTCACCCTTAAATAAAGATTTTCTTAATTCCTTACCTGTGTGCTAATTAGATATCACCTTGTTTTCACATTAAACAGACTTCCACATGAGAAAGCAGCAAGGATGCAGTGGCGTTAATGTTTCCTGGTGTCAACCTGTATTATTTCAGTAGATATTGAAATGAGGATGCATATTGCTGCCTTTCCAATGAAGCATGTTTAATTTAGTAATAGGTGAAAAACCATCCCTACAAAGGTGTTAATCAGATACTTGGCTTTGTGGACTCTTTTCAGAGAACAAATTTGTTAGCATAAAAATAAAGCCAGAAAATGAAGAGCTGTTTAATCACTCAATTGGATTTTTCTGCCAGCATATTTCTTTTTCTCTGCAACCCACTGCTAAATTGTGTTTCCTAGCTGTTTTTTTTCATAAAATCACTTAATCAAATCTAACTGATTACATCAGAGTAGGCCAGGTACCCTACACCATAAGAGAGGGTTTGAAATTTTGACTTGTCTACTTAAATATCACCAAAATCTGATCACAAGGTCAATTACGTCCCTGGGTGGGATTGAACCACCAACTTTTTGGTTAATAGCCGTACACACTAACTGATTGCGCTACAGCGACACTTTGTGAAAGTACATACTGACAAAGGCTAATAAGCATTCATCTAGAACGTTTCCTAGAAAAACTTTAAATAGTCAATAATCTGGAGAGTTTTTGTAAGATGTTTCTTCCATCAACCAATGAAGAAACACATTGGTACTTTCCCATGATGAGTGAGTGCTTCAGGATCTCTTGCACTTACATGTGCAGCAGAGTACTGTAATGGAAGCATGCTGGGTCCATAACCCAGAGGTAGGCAGATTGAAATTATCCTCTGCTATATGCATTTTTTTTGTTAATTAAAGTAATCCAAAACTGGGATTGATATTTTTGCTCTTTTTATTTTACTTAAAGTACAATAACTTTTACCTTTTTAATTTGTTTTAATAGTATATAGACAGTATTGTTTTCTTTCAAAAATCCACTTAATTTTCTTTACCCGATTATTAAAATGGTAATTGACAAAAACAAACTACATTGTCACCAGAAGAGCAATACAAAATGTACAAGTGATATATTAAAATCATCTTTCCAGCTTGAATTTCAATGATGCATTGGGGCAACGATTTTGTGAGAAACATCTTACCCTTAAATAAAGATTTTCTTAATTCCTTACCTGTGTGCTAATTAGATATCACCTTGTTTTCACATTAAACAGACTTCCACATGAGAAAGCAGCAAGGATGCAGTGGCGTTAATGTTTCCTGGTGTCAACCTGTATTATTTCAGTAGATATTGAAATGAGGATGCATCTTGCTGCCTTTCCAATGAAGCAAGTTTAATTTAGTAATAGGTGAAAAACCATCCCTACAAAGATGTTAATCCGATACTTGGCTTTGTGGACACTTTTCAGAGAACAAATTAGTTAGCATAAAAATAAAGCCAGAAAATGAAGAGCTGTTTAATCACTCAATTGGATTTTTCTGCCAGCATATTTCATTTTCTCTGCAAACCACTGCTAAATTGTGCTTCCTAGCTGTTTTTTGATAAAATCACTTAATCAAATCTAACTCTGATTACATCAGAGTAGGCCAGGTACCCTACACCATAAGAGGGGGTTTGAAATTTTGACTTGTCTACTTAAAGATCACCAAAATCTGATGACAAGGTCAATAACATCCCTGGGTGGGATTGAACCACCAACCCTTTGGTTAATAACCAAACACACTAACCGATTACACCACAGAGACACTTTGCAAAAGTACATACTGACAAAGGCTAATAAGCATTCATCTAGAACGTTTCCTAGAAAACTTTAAAAAGTCAATAATCTGGAGAGTTTTTGTAAGATGTTTCTTCCATCAACCAATGAAGAAACGCATTGGTACTTTCCCATGATGAGTGAGTGCTTCAGGATCTCTTGCACTTACATGTGCAGCAGAGTACTGCAATGGAAGCATGCTGGGCCCCTTAACCCAGAGGTAGGCAGATTGAAACTATCCTCTGCTATATGCATTTTTTTTTTGTTAATTAAAGTAATCCAAAACTGGGATTGATATTTTTGCTCTTTTATTTTTACTTAAAGTACAATAACTTTTACCATTTTAATTTGTTTTAATAGTATATTGACAGTATTGTTTTCTTTCAAAAATCCACTTAATTTTCTTTACCCTATTATTAAAATGGTAATTGACAAAAACAAACTACATTGTCACCAGAAGAGCAATACAAAATGTACAAGTGATATATTAAAATCATCTTTCCAGCTTGAATTTCAATGATGCATTGGGGCAACGATTTTGTGAGAAACATCTTCACCCTTAAATAAAGATTTTCTTAATTCCTTACCTGTGTGCTAATTAGATATCACCTTGTTTTCACATTAAACAGACTTCCACATGAGAAAGCAGCAAGGATGCAGTGGCGTTAATGTTTCCTGGTGTCAACCTGTATTATTTCAGTAGATATTGAAATGAGGATGCATCTTGCTGCCTTTCCAATGAAGCAAGTTTAATTTAGTAATAGGTGAAAAACCATCCCTACAAAGATGTTAATCAGATACTTGGCTTTGTGGACACTTTTCAGAGAACAAATTTGTTAGCATAAAAATAAAGCCAGAAAATGAAGAGCTGTTTAATCACTCAATTGGATTTTTTTGCCAGCATATTTCTTTTTCTCTGCAAACCACTGCTAAATTGTGCTTCCTAGCTGTTTTTATAAAATCACTGAATCAAATCTAACTCTGATTACATCAGAGAAGGCCAGGTACCCTACACCATAACAGGGGTATTTGAAATTTTGACTTGTCTACTTAAAGATCACCAAAATCTGATAACAAGGTCAATTACATCCCTGGGTGGGATTGAACCACCAACCTTTTGGTTAATAGCCGTACACACTAACTGATTGCGCCACAGCGACACTTTGCAAAAGTACATACTGACAAAGGCTAATAAGCATTCATCTAGAACGTTTCCTAGAAAAACTTTAAATAGTCAATAATCTGGAGAGTTTTTGTAAGATGTTTCTTCCATCAACCAATGAAGAAACACATTGGTACTTTCCCATGATGAGTGAGTACTTCAGGATCTCTTGCAATTACATGTGCAGCAGAGTACTGTAATGGAAGCATGCTGGGTCCATAGCCCAGAGGTAGGCAGATTGAAACTATCCTCTGCTAAATGCGTTTTTTTTTGTTAATTAAAGTAATCCAAAACTGGGATTGATATTTTTGCTCTTTTATTTTTACTTAAAGTACAATAACTTTTACCATTTTCATTTGTTTTAATAGTATATTGACAGTATTGTTTTCTTTCAAAAATCCACTTAATTTTCTTTACCCGATTATTAAAATGGTAATTGACAAAAACAAACTACATTGTCACCAGAAGAGCAATACAAAATGTACAAGTGATATATTAAAATCATCTTTCCAGCTTGAATTTCAATGATGCATTGGGGCAACGATTTTGTGAGAAACATCTTCACCCTTAAATAAAGATTTTCTTAATTCCTTACCTGTGTGCTAATTAGATATCACCTTGTTTTCACATTAAACAGACTTCCACATGAGAAAGCAGCAAGGATGCAGTGGCGTTAATGTTTCCTGGTGTCAACCTGTATTATTTCAGTAGATATTCAAATGAGGATGCATCTTGCTGCCTTTCCAATGAAGCAAGTTTAATTTAGTAATAGGTGAAAAACCATCCCTACAAAGGTGTTAATCAGAAACTTGGCTTTGTGGACACTTTTCAGAGAACAAATTTGTTAGCATAAAAATAAAGCCAGAAAATGAAGAGCTGTTTAATCACTCAATTGGATTTTTTTGCCAGCATATTTCTTTTTCTCTGCAACCCACTGCTAAATTGTGCTTCCTAGCTGTTTTTATAAAATCACTGAATCAAATCTAACTCTGATTACATCAGAGAAGGTCAGGTACCCTACACCATAAGAGGGGGTTTGAAATTTTGACTTGTCTACATAAAGATCATCAAAATCTGATAACAAGGTCAATTACGTCCCTGGGTGGGATTGAACCACCAACCTTTTGGTTAATAGCCTTACACAGTAACTGATTGCGCCACAGCAACACTTTGCAAAAGTCCTTACTGACAAAGGCTAATAAGCATTCATCTAGAACGATTCCTAGAAACATTTTAAAAAGTCAATAATGTGGAGAGTTTTTGTAAGATGTTTCTTCCATCAACCAATGAAGAAACACATTGGTACTTTCCCATGATGAGTGAGTGCTTCAGGATCTCTTGCACTTACATGTGCAGCAGAGTACTGTAATGGAAGCATGCTGGGTCCATAACCCAGAGGTAGGCAGATTGAAACTATCCTCTGCTATATGCATTTTTTTTTGTTAATTAAAGTAATCCAAAACTGGGATTGATATTTTTGCTCTTTTATTTTTACTTAAAGTACAATAACTTTTACCATTTTAATTTGTTTTAATAGTATATTGACAGTATTGTTTTCTTTCAAAAATCCAATTAATTTTCTTTACCCGATTATTAAAATGGTAATTGACAAAAACAAACTACATTGTCACCAGAAGAGCAATACAAAATGTACAAATGATATTAAAATCATCTTTCCAGCTTGAATTTCAATGATGCATTGGGGCAACAATTTTGTGAGAAACATCTTCACCCTTAAATAAAGATTTTCTTAATTCCTTACCTGTGTGCTAATTAGATATCACCTTGTTTTCACATTAAACAGACTTCCACATGAGAAAGCAGCAAGGATGCAGTGGCGTTAATGTTTCCTGGTGTCAACCTGTATTATTTCAGTAGATATTGAAATGAGGATGCATCTTGCTGCCTTTCCAATGAAGCAAGTTTAATTTAGTAATAGGTGAAAAACCATCCCTACAAAGATGTTAATCAGATACTTGGCTTTGTGGACACTTTTCAGAGAACAAATTTGTTAGCATAAAAATAAAGCCAGAAAATGAAGAGCTGTTTAATCACTCAATTGGATTTTTTTGCCAGCATATTTATTTTTCTCTGCAAACCACTGCTAAATTGTGCTTCCTAGCTGTTTTTATAAAATCACTGAATCAAATCTAACTCTGATTACATCAGAGAAGGCCAGGTACCCTACACCATAACAGGGGTTTTTGAAATTTTGACTTGTCTACTTAAAGATCACCAAAATCTGATAACAAGGTCAATTACATCCCTGGGTGGGATTGAACCACCAACCTTTTGGTTAATAGCCGTACACACTAACTGATTGCGCCACAGCGACACTTTGCAAAAGTACATACTGACAAAGGCTAATAAGCATTCATCTAGAACATTTCCTAGAAAAACTTTAAATAGTCAATAATCTGGAGAGTTTTTGTAAGATGTTTCTTCCATCAACCAATGAAGAAACACATTGGTACTTTCCCATGATGAGTAAGTACTTCAGGATCTCTTGCAATTACATGTGCAGCAGAGTACTGTAATGGAAGCATGCTGGGTCCATAGCCCAGAGGTAGGCAGATTGAAACTATCCTCTGCTATATGCGTTTTTTTTTGTTAATTAAAGTAATCCAAAACTGGGATTGATATTTTTGCTCTTTTATTTTTACTTAAAGTACAATAACTTTTACCATTTTCATTTGTTTTAATAGTATATTGACAGTATTGTTTTCTTTCAAAAATCCACTTAATTTTCTTTACCCGATTATTAAAATGGTAATTGACAAAAACAAACTACATTGTCACCAGAAGAGCAATACAAAATGTACAAGTGTTATATTAAAATCATCTTTCCAGCTTGAATTTCAATGATGCATTGGGGCAACGATTTTGTGAGAAACATCTTCACCCTTAAATAAAGATTTTCTTAATTCCTTACCTGTGTGCTAATTAGATATCACCTTGTTTTCACATTAAACAGACTTCCACATGAGAAAGCAGCAAGGATGCAGTGGCGTTAATGTTTCCTGGTATCAACCTGTATTATTTCAGTAGATATTCAAATGAGGATGCATCTTGCTGCCTTTCCAATGAAGCAAGTTTAATTTAGTAATAGGTGAAAAACCATCCCTACAAAGGTGTTAATCAGAAACTTGGCTTTGTGGACACTTTTCAGAGAACAAATTTGTTAGCATAAAAATAAAGCCAGAAAATGAAGAGCTGTTTAATCACTCAATTGGATTTTTTTGCCAGCATATTTCTTTTTCTCTGCAACCCACTGCTAAATTGTGCTTCCTAGCTGTTTTTATAAAATCACTGAATCAAATCTAACTCTGATTACATCAGAGAAGGCCAGGTACCCTACACCATAAGAGGGGGTTTGAAATTTTGACTTGTCTACATAAAGATCACCAAAATCTGATAACAAGGTCAATTACGTCCCTGGGTGGGATTGAACCACCAACCTTTTGGTTAATAGTCTTACACAGTAACTGATTGCGCCACAGCAACACTTTGCGAAAGTCCATACTAACAAAGGCTAATAAGCATTCATCTAGAACGATTCCTAGAAACATTTTAAAAAGTCAATAATGTGGAGAGTTTTTGTAAGATGTTTCTTCCATCAACCAATGAAGAAACACATTGGTACTTTCCCATGATGAGTGAGTGCTTCAGGATCTCTTGCACTTACATGTGCAGCAGAGTACTGTAATGGAAGCATGCTGGGTCCATAACCCAGAGGTAGGCAGATTGAAACTATCCTCTGCTATATGCATTTTTTTTGTTAATTAAAGTAATCCAAAACTGGGATTGATATTTTTGCTCTTTTATTTTTACTTAAAGTACAATAACTTTTACCATTTTAATTTGTTTTAATAGTATATTGACAGTATTGTTTTCTTTCAAAAATCCAATTAATTTTCTTTACCCGATTATTAAAATGGTAATTGACAAAAACAAACTACATTGTCACCAGAAGAGCAATACAAAATGTACAAATGATATATTAAAATCATCTTTCCAGCTTGAATTTCAATGATGCATTGGGGCAACGATTTTGTGAGAAACATCTTCACCCTTAAATAAAGATTTTCTTAATTCCTTACCTGTGTGCTAATTAGATATCACCTTGTTTTCACATTAAACAGACTTCCACATGAGAAAGCAGCAAGGATGCAGTGGCGTTAATGTTTCCTGGTGTCAACCTGTATTATTTCAGTAGATATTGAAATGAGGATGCATCTTGCTGCCTTTCCAATGAAGCAAGTGTAATTTAGTAATAGGTGAAAAACCATCCCTACAAAGATGTTAATCAGATACTTGGCTTTGTGGACACTTTTCAGAGAACAAATTTGTTAGCATAAAAATAAAGCCAGAAAATGAAGAGCTGTTTAATCACTCAATTGGATTTTTTTGCCAGCATATTTCTTTTTCTCTGCAAACCACTGCTAAATTGTGCTTCCTAGCTGTTTTTATAAAATCACTGAATCAAATCTAACTCTGATTACATCAGAGAAGGCCAGGTACCCTACACCATAACAGGGGTTTTTGAAATTTTGACTTGTCTACTTAAAGATCACCAAAATCTGATAACAAGGTCAATTACATCCCTGGGTGGGATTGAACCACCAACCTTTTGGTTAATAGCCGTACATACTAACTGATTGCGCCACAGCGACACTTTGCAAAAGTACATACTGACAAAGGCTAATAAGCATTCATCTAGAACGTTTCCTAGAAAAACTTTAAATAGTCAATAATCTGGAGAGTTTTTGTAAGATGTTTCTTCCATCAACCAATGAAGAAACACATTGGTACTTTCCCATGATGAGTAAGTACTTCAGGATCTCTTGCAATTACATGTGCAGCAGAGTACTGTAATGGAAGCATGCTGGGTCCATAGCCCAGAGGTAGGCAGATTGAAACTATCCTCTGCTATATGCGTTTTTTTTTGTTAATTAAAGTAATCCAAAACTGGGATTGATATTTTTGCTCTTTTATTTTTACTTAAAGTACAATAACTTTTACCATTTTCATTTGTTTTAATAGTATATTGACAGTATTGTTTTCTTTCAAAAATCCACTTAATTTTCTTTACCCGATTATTAAAATGGTAATTGACAAAAACAAACTACATTGTCACCAGAAGAGCAATACAAAATGTACAAGTGTTATATTAAAATCATCTTTCCAGCTTGAATTTCAATGATGCATTGGGGCAACGATTTTGTGAGAAACATCTTCACCCTTAAATAAAGATTTTCTTAATTCCTTACCTGTGTGCTAATTAGATATCACCTTGTTTTCACATTAAACAGACTTCCACATGAGAAAGCAGCAAGGATGCAGTGGCGTTAATGTTTCCTGGTGTCAACCTGTATTATTTCAGTAGATATTCAAATGAGGATGCATCTTGCTGCCTTTCCAATGAAGCAAGTTTAATTTAGTAATAGGTGAAAAACCATCCCTACAAAGGTGTTAATCAGAAACTTGGCTTTGTGGACACTTTTCAGAGAACAAATTTGTTAGCATAAAAATAAAGCCAGAAAATGAAGAGCTGTTTAATCACTCAATTGGATTTTTTTGCCAGCATATTTCTTTTTCTCTGCAACCCACTGCTAAATTGTGCTTCCTAGCTGTTTTTATAAAATCACTGAATCAAATCTAACTCTGATTACATCAGAGAAGGCCAGGTACCCTACACCATAAGAGGGGGTTTGAAATTTTGACTTGTCTACATAAAGATCACCAAAATCTGATAACAAGGTCAATTACGTCCCTGGGTGGGATTGAACCACCAACCTTTTGGTTAATAGCCGTACACACTAACTGATTGCGCCACAGCGACACTTTGCGAAAGTCCATACTGACAAAGGCTAATAAGCATTCATCTAGAACGATTCCTAGAAACATTTTAAAAAGTCAATAATGTGGAGAGTTTTTGTAAGATGTTTCTTCCATCAACCAATGAAGAAACACATTGGTACTTTCCCATGATGAGTGAGTGCTTCAGGATCTCTTGCACTTACATGTGCAGCAGAGTACTGTAATGGAAGCATGCTGGGTCCATAACCCAGAGGTAGGCAGATTGAAACTATCCTCTGCTATATGCATTTTTTTTGTTAATTAAAGTAATCCAAAACTGGGATTGATATTTTTGCTCTTTTATTTTTACTTAAAGTACAATAACTTTTACCATTTTAATTTGTTTTAATAGTATATTGACAGTATTGTTTTCTTTCAAAAATCCAATTAATTTTCTTTACCCGATTATTAAAATGGTAATTGACAAAAACAAACTACATTGTCACCAGAAGAGCAATACAAAATGTACAAATGATATATTAAAATCATCTTTCCAGCTTGAATTTCAATGATGCATTGGGGCAACGATTTTGTGAGAAACATCTTCACCCTTAAATAAAGATTTTCTTAATTCCTTACCTGTGTGCTAATTAGATATCACCTTGTTTTCACATTAAACAGACTTCCACATGAGAAAGCAGCAAGGATGCAGTGGCGTTAATGTTTCCTGGTGTCAACCTGTATTATTTCAGTAGATATTGAAATGAGGATGCATCTTGCTGCCTTTCCAATGAAGCAAGTTTAATTTAGTAATAGGTGAAAAACCATCCCTACAAAGATGTTAATCAGATACTTGGCTTTGTGGACACTTTTCAGAGAACAAATTTGTTAGCATAAAAATAAAGCCAGAAAATGAAGAGCTATTTAATCACTCAATTGGATTTTTTTGCCAGCATATTTCTTTTTCTCTGCAACCCACTGCTAAATTGTGCTTCCTAGCTGTTTTTATAAAATCACTGAATCAAATCTAACTCTGATTACATCAGAGAAGGCCAGGTACCCTACACCATAACAGGGGTTTTCGAAATTTTGACTTGTCTACATAAAGATCACCAAAATCTGATAACAAGGTCAATTACATCCCTGGGTGGGATTGAACCACCAACCTTTTGGTTAATAGCCTTACACAGTAACTGATTGCGCCACAGCAACACTTTGCAAAAGTCCATACTGACAAAGGCTAATAAGCATTCATCTAGAACGATTCCTAGAAACATTTTAAAAAGTCAATAATGTGGAGAGTTTTTGTAAGATGTTTCTTCCATCAACCAATGAAGAAACACATTGGTACTTTCCCATGATGAGTGAGTGCTTCAGGATCTCTTGCACTTACATGTGCAGCAGAGGACTGTAATGGAAGCATGCTGGGTCCATAACCCAGAGGTAGGCAGATTGAAACTATCCTCTGCTATATGCATTTTTTTTTTGTTAATTAAAGTAATCCAAAACTGGTATTGATATTTTTGCTCTTTTATTTTTACTTAAAGTACAATAACTTTTACCATTTTAATTTGTTTTAATAGTATATTGACAGTATTGTTTTCTTTCAAAAATCCACTTAATTTTCTTTACCCTATTATTAAAATGGTAATTGACAAAAACAAACTACATTGTCACCAGAAGAGCAATACAAAATGTACAAGTGATATATTAAAATCATCTTTCCAGCTTGAATTTCAATGATGCATTGGGGCAACGATTTTGTGAGAAACATCTTCACCCTTAAATAAAGATTTTCTTAATTCCTTACCTGTGTGCTAATTAGATATCACCTTGTTTTCACATTAAACAGACTTCCACATGAGAAAGCAGCAAGGATGCAGTGGCGTTAATGTTTCCTGGTGTCAACCTGTATTATTTCAGTAGATATTGAAATGAGGATGCATCTTGCTGCCTTTCCAATGAAGCAAGTTTAATTTAGTAATAGGTGAAAAACCATCCCTACAAAGATGTTAATCAGATACTTGGCTTTGTGGACACTTTTCAGAGAACAAATTTGTTAGCATAAAAATAAAGCCAGAAAATGAAGAGCTGTTTAATCACTCAATTGGATTTTTTTGCCAGCATATTTCTTTTTCTCTGCAAACCACTGCTAAATTGTGCTTCCTAGCTGTTTTTATAAAATCACTGAATCAAATCTAACTCTGATTACATCAGAGAAGGCCAGGTACCCTACACCATAACAGAGGTTTTTGAAATTTTGACTTGTCTACTTAAAGATCACCAAAATCTGATAACAAGGTCAATTACATCCCTGGGTGGGATTGAACCACCAACCTTTTGGTTAATAGCCGTACACACTAACTGATTGCGCCACAGCGACACTTTGCAAAAGTACATACTGACAAAGGCTAATAAGCATTCATCTAGAACGTTTCCTAGAAAAACTTTAAGTAGTCAATAATCTGGAGAGTTTTTGTAAGATGTTTCTTCCATCAACCAATGAAGAAACACATTGGTACTTTCCCATGATGAGTGAGTACTTCAGGATCTCTTGCAATTACATGTGCAGCAGAGTACTGTAATGGAAGCATGCTGGGTCCATAGCCCAGAGGTAGGCAGATTGAAACTATCCTCTGCTATATGCGTTTTTTTTTTGTTAATTAAAGTAATCCAAAACTGGGATTGATATTTTTGCTCTTTTATTTTTACTTAAAGTACAATAACTTTTACCATTTTCATTTGTTTTAATAGTATATTGACAGTATTGTTTTCTTTCAAAAATCCACTTAATTTTCTTTACCCGATTATTAAAATGGTAATTGACAAAAACAAACTACATTGTCACCAGAAGAGCAATACAAAATGTACAAGTGATATATTAAAATCATCTTTCCAGCTTGAATTTCAATGATGCATTGGGGCAACGATTTTGTGAGAAACATCTTCACCCTTAAATAAAGATTTTCTTAATTCCTTACCTGTGTGCTAATTAGATATCACCTTGTTTTCACATTAAACAGACTTCCACATGAGAAAGCAGCAAGGATGCAGTGGCGTTAATGTTTCCTGGTGTCAACCTGTATTATTTCAGTAGATATTCAAATGAGGATGCATCTTGCTGCCTTTCCAATGAAGCAAGTTTAATTTAGTAATAGGTGAAAAACCATCCCTACAAAGGTGTTAATCAGAAACTTGGCTTTGTGGACACTTTTCAGAGAACAAATTTGTTAGCATAAAAATAAAGCCAGAAAATGAAGAGCTGTTTAATCACTCAATTGGATTTTTTTGCCAGCATATTTCTTTTTCTCTGCAACCCACTGCTAAATTGTGCTTCCTAGCTGTTTTTATAAAATCACTGAATCAAATCTAACTCTGATTACATCAGAGAAGGCCAGGTACCCTACACCATAAGAGGGGGTTTGAAATTTTGACTTGTCTACATAAAGATCACCAAAATCTGCTAACAAGGTCAATTACGTCCCTGGGTGGGATTGAACCACCAACCTTTTGGTTAATAGCCTTACACAGTAACTGATTGCGCCACAGCAACACTTTGCAAAAGTCCATACTGACAAAGGCTAATAAGCATTCATCTAGAACGATTCCTAGAAACATTTTAAAAAGTCAATAATGTGGAGAGTTTTTGTAAGATGTTTCTTCCATCAACCAATGAAGAAACACATTGGTACTTTCCCATGATGAGTGAGTGCTTCAGGATCTCTTGCACTTACATGTGCAGCAGAGTACTGTAATGGAAGCATGCTGGGTCCATAACCCAGAGGTAGGCAGATTGAAACTATCCTCTGCTATATGCATTTTTTTTTGTTAATTAAAGTAATCCAAAACTGGGATTGATATTTTTGCTCTTTTATTTTTACTTAAAGTACAATAACTTTTACCATTTTAATTTGTTTTAATAGTATATTGACAGTATTGTTTTCTTTCAAAAATCCAATTAATTTTCTTTACCCGATTATTAAAATGGTAATTGACAAAAACAAACTACATTGTCACCAGAAGAGCAATACAAAATGTACAAATGATATATTAAAATTATCTTTCCAGCTTGAATTTCAATGATGCATTGGGGCAACGATTTTGTGAGAAACATCTTACCCTTAAATAAAGATTTTCTTAATTCCTTACCTGTGTGCTAATTAGATATCACCTTGTTTTCACATTAAACAGACTTCCACATGAGAAAGCAGCAAGGATACAGTGGCGTTAATGTTTCCTGGTGTCAACCTGTATTATTTCAGTAGATATTGAAATGAGGATGCATCTTGCTGCCTTTCCAATGAAGCAAGTTTAATTTAGTAATAGGTGAAAAACCATCCCTACAAAGATGTTAATCCGATACTTGGCTTTGTGGACACTTTTCAGAGAACAAATTAGTTAGCATAATAATAAAGCCAGAAAATGAAGAGCTGTTTAATCACTCAATTGGATTTTTCTGCCAGCATATTTCATTTTCTCTGCAAACCACTGCTAAATTGTGCTTCCTAGCTGTTTTTTGATAAAATCACTTAATCAAATCTAACTCTGATTACATCAGAGTAGGCCAGGTACCCTACACCATAAGAGGGGGTTTGAAATTTTGACTTGTCTACTTAAAGATCACCAAAATCTGATGACAAGGTCAATAACATCCCTGGGTGGGATTGAACCACCAACCCTTTGGTTAATAACCAAACACACTAACCGATTGCACCACAGAGACACTTTGCAAAAGTACATACTGACAAAGGCTAATAAGCATTCATCTAGAACGTTTCCTAGAAAACTTTAAAAAGTCAATAATCTGGAGAGTTTTTGTAAGATGTTTCTTCCATCAACCAATGAAGAAACGCATTGGTACTTTCCCATGATGAGTGAGTGCTTCAGGTTCTCTTGCACTTACATGTGCAGCAGAGTACTGCAATGGAAGCATGCTGGGCCCCTTAACCCAGAGGTAGGCAGATTGAAACTATCCTCTGCTATATGCATTTTTTTTTGTTAATTAAAGTAATCCAAAACTGGGATTGATATTTTTGCTCTTTTATTTTTACTTAAAGTACAATAACTTTTACCATTTTAATTTGTTTTAATAGTATATTGACAGTATTGTTTTCTTTCAAAAATCCACTTAATTTTCTTTACCCTATTATTAAAATGGTAATTGACAAAAACAAACTACATTGTCACCAGAAGAGCAATACAAAATGTACAAGTGATATATTAAAATCATCTTTCCAGCTTGAATTTCAATGATGCATTGGGGCAACGATTTTGTGAGAAACATCTTCACCCTTAAATAAAGATTTTCTTAATTCCTTACCTGTGTGCTAATTAGATATCACCTTGTTTTCACATTAAACAGACTTCCACATGAGAAAGCAGCAAGGATGCAGTGGCGTTAATGTTTCCTGGTGTCAACCTGTATTATTTCAGTAGATATTGAAATGAGGATGCATCTTGCTGCCTTTCCAATGAAGCAAGTTTAATTTAGTAATAGGTGAAAAACCATCCCTACAAAGATGTTAATCAGATACTTGGCTTTGTGGACACTTTTCAGAGAACAAATTTGTTAGCATAAAAATAAAGCCAGAAAATGAAGAGCTGTTTAAACACTCAATTGGATTTTTTTGCCAGCATATTTCTTTTTCTCTGCAAACCACTGCTAAATTGTGCTTCCTAGCTGTTTTTATAAAATCACTGAATCAAATCTAACTCTGATTACATCAGAGAAGGCCAGGTACCCAACACCATAACAGGGGTTTTTGAAATTTTGACTTGTCTACTTAAAGATCACCAAAATCTGATAACAAGGTCAATTACATCCCTGGGTGGTATTGAACCACCAACCTTTTGGTTAATAGCCGTACACACTAACTGATTGCGCCACAGCGACACTTTGCAAAAGTACATACTGACAAAGGCTAATAAGCATTCATCTAGAACGTTTCCTAGAAAAACTTTAAGTAGTCAATAATCTGGAGAGTTTTTGTAAGATGTTTCTTCCATCAACCAATGAAGAAACACATTGGTACTTTCCCATGATGAGTGAGTACTTCAGGATCTCTTGCAATTACATGTGCAGCAGAGTACTGTAATGGAAGCATGCTGGGTCCATAGCCCAGAGGTAGGCAGATTGAAACTATCCTCTGCTATATGTGTTTTTTTTTGTTAATTAAAGTAATCCAAAACTGGGATTGATATTTTTGCTCTTTTATTTTTACTTAAAGTACAATAACTTTTACCATTTTCATTTGTTTTAATAGTATATTGACAGTATTGTTTCCTTTCAAAAATCCACTTAATTTTCTTTACCCGATTATTAAAATGGTAATTGACAAAAACAAACTACATTGTCACCAGAAGAGCAATACAAAATGTACAAGTGATATATTAAAATAATCTTTCCAGCTTGAATTTCAATGATGCATTGGGGCAACGATTTTGTGAGAAACATCTTCACCCTTAAATAAAGATTTTCTTAATTCCTTACCTGTGTGCTAATTAGATATCACCTTGTTTTCACATTAAACAGACTTCCACATGAGAAAGCAGCAAGGATGCAGTGGCGTTAATGTTTCCTGGTGTCAACCTGTATTATTTCAGTAGATATTCAAATGAGGATGCATCTTGCAGCCTTTCCAATGAAGCAAGTTTAATTTAGTAATAGGTGAAAAACCATCCCTACAAAGGTGTTAATCAGAAACTTGGCTTTGTGGACACTTTTCAGAGAACAAATTGGTTAGCATAAAAATAAAGCCAGAAAATGAAGAGCTGTTTAATCACTCAATTGGATTTTTTTGCCAGCATATTTCTTTTTCTCTGCAACCCACTGCTAAATTGTGCTTCCTAGCTGTTTTTATAAAATCACTGAATCAAATCTAACTCTGATTACATCAGAGAAGGCCAGGTACCCTACACCATAAGAGGGGGTTTGAAATTTTGACTTGTCTACATAAAGATCACCAAAATCTGATAACAAGGTCAATTACGTCCCTGGGTGGGATTGAACCACCAACCTTTTGGTTATTAGCCTTACACAGTAACTGATTGCGCCACAGCAACACTTTGCAAAAGTCCATACTGACAAAGGCTAATAAGCATTCATCTAGAACGATTCCTAGAAACATTTTAAAAAGTCAATAATGTGGAGAGTTTTTGTAAGATGTTTCTTCCATCAACCAATGAAGAAACACATTGGTACTTTCCCATGATGAGTGAGTGCTTCAGGATCTCTTGCACTTACATGTGCAGCAGAGTACTGTAATGGAAGCATGCTGGGTCCATAACCCAGAGGTAGGCAGATTGAAACTATCCTCTGCTATATGCATTTTTTTTTGTTAATTAAAGTAATCCAAAACTGGGATTGATATTTTTGCTCTTTTATTTTTACTTAAAGTACAATAACTTTTACCATTTTAATTTGTTTTAATAGTATATTGACAGTATTGTTTTCTTTCAAAAATCCAATTAATTTTCTTTACCCGATTATTAAAATGGTAATTGACAAAAACAAACTACATTGTCACCAGAAGAGCAATACAAAATGTACAAATGATATATTAAAATCATCTTTCCAGCTTGAATTTCAATGATGCATTGGGGCAACGATTTTGTGAGAAACATCTTCACCCTTAAATAAAGATTTTCTTAATTCCTTACCTGTGTGCTAATTAGATATCACCTTGTTTTCACATTAAACAGACTTCCACATGAGAAAGCAGCAAGGATGCAGTGGCGTTAATGTTTCCTGGTGTCAACCTGTATTATTTCAGTAGATATTGAAATGAGGATGCACCTTGCTGCCTTTCCAATGAAGCAAGTTTAATTTAGTAATAGGTGAAAAACCATCCCTACAAAGATGTTAATCAGATACTTGGCTTTGTGGACACTTTTCAGAGAACAAATTTGTTAGCATAAAAATAAAGCCAGAAAATGAAGAGCTATTTAATCACTCAATTGGATTTTTTTGCCAGCATATTTCTTTTTCTCTGCAACCCACTGCTAAATTGTGCTTCCTAGCTGTTTTTATAAAATCACTGAATCAAATCTAACTCTGATTACATCAGAGAAGGCCAGGTACCCTACACCATAACAGGGGTTTTCGAAATTTTGACTTGTCTACATAAAGATCACCAAAATCTGATAACAAGGTCAATTACGTCCCTGGGTGGGATTGAACCACCAACCTTTTGGTTAATAGCCTTACGCAGTAACTGATTGCACCACAGCAACACTTTGCAAAAGTCCATACTGACAAAGGCTAATAAGCATTCATCTAGAACGATTCCTAGAAACATTTTAAAAAGTCAATAATGTGGAGAGTTTTTGTAAGATGTTTCTTCCATCAACCAATGAAGAAACACATTGGTACTTTCCCATGATGAGTGAGTGCTTCAGGATCTCTTGCACTTACATGTGCAGCAGAGTACTGTAATGGAAGCATGCTGGGTCCATAACCCAGAGGTAGGCAGATTGAAACTATCCTCTGCTATATGCATTTTTTTTTGTTAATTAAAGTAATCCAAAACTGGGATTGATATTTTTGCTCTTTTATTTTTACTTAAAGTACAATAACTTTTACCATTTTAATTTGTTTTAATAGTATATTGACAGTATTGTTTTCTTTCAAAAATCCACTTAATTTTCTTTACCCGATTATTAAAATGGTAATTGACAAAAACAAACTACATTATCACCAGAAGAGCAATATAAAATGTTCAAGTAATATATTAAAATCATCTTTCCAGCTTGGATTTCAATGATGCATTGGGGCAACGATTTTGTGAGAAACATCTTCACCCTTAAATAAAGATTTTCTTAATTCCTTACCTGTGTGCTAATTAGAGATCACCTTGTTTTCACATTAAACAGACTTCCACATGAGAAAACAGCAAAGATGCAGTGGCGTTAATGTTTCATGGTGTCAACCTGTATTATTTCCGTAGATATTGAAATGAGGATACATCTTGCTGCCTTTCCAATGAAGCAAGTTTAATTTAGTAATAGGTGAAAAACCATCCCTACAAAGATGTTAATCAGATACTTGGCTTTGTGGACACTTTTCAGAGAACAAATTTGTTATCATAAAAATAAAGCCAGAAAATGAAGAGCTGTTTAATCACTCAATTGGATTTTTCTGCCAGCATTTTTCTTTTTCTCTGCAACCCACTGCTAAATTGTGCTTCCTAGCTGTTTTTTTTATAAAATCACTTAATTAAATCTAACTCTGATTACATCAGAGAAGGCCAGGTACCCTACACCATAAGAGGGGGTTTGCAATTTTGACTTGTCTACTTAAATATCACCAAAATCTGATCACAAGGTCAATCACGTCCCTGGGTGGGATTGAACCACCAACCTTTTGATTAATAGCTGAACACACTAACCGATTGCGCCACAGAGACACTTTGCAGAAAGTAAATACTGACAAAGACTAATAAGCATTCATCTAGAACGTTTCCTAGAAAAACTTTAAAAAGTCAATAATCTGGAGAGTTTTTGTAAGATGTTTCTTCCAGCAACCAATGAAGAAACACATTGGTACTTTCGCATGATGAGTGAGTGCTTCAGGATCTCTTGCACTTACATGTGCAGCAGAGTACTGTAATGGAAGCATGCTGGGTCCATAACCCAGAGGTAGGCAGATTGAAACTATCCTTTGCTATATGCATTTTTTTTTGTTCATTAAAGTAATCCAAAACTGGGATTGATATTTTAGCTTTTATTTTTACTTAAAGTACAATAACTTTTACCATTTTAATTTGTTTTAATAGTATATTGACAGTATTGTTTTCTTTCAAAAATCCACTTAATTTTCTTTACCCGATTATTAAAATGGTAATTGACAAAAACAAACTACATTGTCACCAGAAGAGCAATACAAAATGTACAAGTGATGTATTAAAATCATCTTTCCAGCTTGAATTTCAATGATGCATTGGGGCAACTATTTTGTGAGAAACATCTTCACCCTTAAATAAAGATTTTCTTAATTCCTTACCTGTGTGCTAATTAGATATCACCTTGTTTTCACATTAAACAGACTTCCACATGAGAAAGCAGCAAGGATGCAGTGGCGTTAATGTTTCCTGGTGTCAACCTGTATTATTTCAGTAGATATTGAAATGAGGATGCATCTTGCTGCCTTTCCAATGAAGCAAGTTTAATTTAGTAATAGGTGAAAAACCATTCCTACAAAGATGTTAATCAGATATTTGGCTTTGTGGACACTTTTCAGAGTACAAATTTGTTAGCATAAAAGTAAAGCCAGAAAATGAAGAGCTGTTTAATCACTCAATTGGATTTTTTTGCCAGCATATTTCTTTTTCTCTGCAAACCACTGCTAAATTGTGCTTCCTAGCTGTTTTTATAAAATCACTGAATCAAATCTAACTCTGATTACATCAGAGAAGGCCAGGTACCCTACACCATAACAGGGTTTTTTGAAATTTTGACTTGTCTACTTAAAGATCACCAAAATCTGATAACAAGGTCAATTACGTCCCTGGGTGGGATTGAACCACCAACCTTTTGGTTATTAGCCTTACACAGTAACTGATTGCGCCACAGCGACACTTTGCAAAAGTACATACTGACAAAGGCTGATAAGCATTCATCTAGAACGTTTCCAAGAAAAACTTTAAATAGTCAATAATCTGGAGAGTTTTTGTAAGATGTTTCTTCCATCAACCAATGAAGAAACACATTGGTACTTTCCCATGATGAGTGAGTGCTTCAGGATCTCTTGCAATTACATGTGCAGCAGAGTACTGTAATGGAAGCATGCTGGGTCCATAGCCCAGAGGTAGGCAGATTGAAACTATCCTCTGCTATATGCATTTTTTTTTGTTAATTAAAGTAATCCAAAACTGGGATTGATATTTTTGCTCTTTTATTTTTACTTAAAGTACAATAACTTTTACCATTTTAATTTGTTTTAATAGTATATTGACAGTATTGTTTTCTTTCAAAAATCCACTTAATTTTCTTTACCCGATTATTAAAATGGTAATTGACAAAAATAAACTGATGAGGATACTACTGCAGTCTTTGTTTCGTCTGTACCCGCTGAAAGAGCAGCAAAAGGTGGAGATCTTGATGGGACAGTTGAAAGGGCTTGCACTTAGAGAGGTTACTTCCTGGCCTACTGAAGAGAAGAAGACTGTGGACCAGATCCTCAACAGGCTTGCTACCACATTTGACACAAGGACAGTGTCAGAACTTAAAATGCACTTCTTTGCTCGAAAGCAACAACCAGGAGAGTCACTACGGGGCTATGCCCTCAGCTTGCAGGAAGCACTCAGAGATGTTCAGCAAGCAGATCCTGAGCAAGTGCATGACAAAGAGAAAATGTTATTGGACCAGTTCACTGAAGGTGCAAGGGGCGAATTTGTAAAACTCAGCTGCGACTATTGAGATTGCAGAAGCCTGGAAGCACATTCCTGGATTTTAAAGAGGCTGCGATTAAAGTTCTAGGCTCCAGTCTTACTTCAGGGGCTGTTCCACAAGAGTCTATTCCAGAGATGCCACGGTATCAAGAGAATTCTGATGCCCAGGAGTCAAGTTTTAAAGGAGCTACTTACCCACCTACAGTAAAAGGAGTGACAGTGCCATGTTCAAAGACATGCATATTTGACTCTTCTAGTGAGTTACGAAGTCTGCTGGCTGAACTGACACGTGGTGTGACAGAGATGCGCAGAGACCTGCAGATTCTGAAGAGACAGCAGGCACTGCTCCATGAAGAAATGGAATGGTGCCAGGAGAGGAGACCACTGAACAGTTCCCAATGGGACCTACATAGAAACAGGGAGACACTTTTTTCCAACCACTTTGCCTCCCAAAGGCGACCCATTTTTCAAAGCTGTGAAGGAAGCGGACAAATTAAGAGAGAATTTGAGCAGCCAGATCATTTAAACTCCAAATTCATGTGGTTAACCCGTTATGTTAGCCAAAGCCCGGTGGTTCAAGTTTGCATCAATGGAGTCTCAATGCCCGCTCTCTTAGACACTGGATCACAAGTGACCACAATACAAGCAACACAGTTTGAGCAGCATTGGACTGAGGAACAGATGTTTCCGTCAACTTCCACATTGATAAACCCGATTGCAAGCAATGGGCACTGCATCCCTTGCAAAGGATACTCGGAAGCTGAAATTCAAATCGGACGAACAGTGCTACCACAGCAAGGCTTCATCATCACCACTGCCCAAGATGATGGATTGCCTCCAGTGATAGTGGGCATGAATGTGTTGCGGAACTGCTGTGAGGAGCTCGTAGCAGCACTCCAAGGAGAGTTTCAAACTGACAAGCTCCAGGAGAAACAAGGCCTTCAACCTGGGATAGCCAAACAAAAGGGAAGAATGATAACAGAATTATCTGTAAGAGAGGAACATGAAAAAAATAAGGCTAGCCAAATAATGATAGAAATGCCCATCTCCAGTGTCCAGATTATCCGAAAGAATGCTTCAATGTTAGGCATGAATAATATAGCATCCAGTTCTAGAAACTGTGAGCAACCTATTCAAGGAACCAGTTTTGACCACCTGCAAGATAAAAGTCAGATGATAAGACACCTCAAAGCCTTACTGAAGATTGGGAAATACCTGACCAAGCGACAAAGGCAAGAATCCTCGCCAGAACTCCTGAAGTTGTTGAGACAGCGAGAAAGGCTGTTTGAAGAGAAAGGACAGTTGGTTCGATGTAGTGTGGATCCTAATACTCATTATAGGATCAGTCAACTTGTAATTCCAAGACAAAGTGCTTGTTATGTGCTTGAAGAATATCACGACAAGTCAGGTCACCCTGGGTGCAAAAGGATGGAAACAAGCATCTGGAAAAAGTTCTTTTGGGTTGAAATGAGGGAAGACATCAAGAGATGGTGCCGAAACTGTCCAACCTGTTCTGTAAGAAGAACCTTGCTGCCTCTTTCTCTCCAGAATCCATTGTCCCAAACCAGCTGTGATACTGAATCCCAAGATGGAATGGAAGAGGCTCATAAAATGTATTTACAGCAGACTAAGGTGGTTTGTCACCGACAAGGAGGCAAGAAGACTAGGGCTTGCAAAACAGAAAACCACCATAGTCAGCTGCAGTTTTGTACAGCATGTCCCAAAGACAGTTTAGAAAGAGTTCAATACTCATCCATGGCAGGGGGGTTGAGGTTTCCTAGACAAACTTTTCAAGACCATATACTGTCCAGATTTCAACCGATTGCTCCAGGAGCATGTGTTAATGTACTATAGCACAAAAGGAATTATACCTATCAGATACTGATGTTAAAAATGTTGATAAATGTTAATGTTTCAGACATAATCTGTGTTCACTAATGAATGTGACTGGATATAGTGAGAAGTTTATATAGGGATAAAACCAAAATGCGTGAGGACACGCATGTTTTTGGGGGGGGCACGTGTGATATCCCATAACAACAAGGACATTTTTGACAACAGTGTAGTTGCCTGTGCCATTTTAAATAAAGTTTATTTAAAAGAAAATTGAACAGCAGTTTGAGAAGTCAGTTGGAGCCATGGTGAGGAAAGAGCTGGCGACGCCATTACGCAGAGATGAGCAGCTGAGAGAGGGGAGACAAATAAGCTGAAAATTGCATGAGAGAGTAAGCAGTAGTGCAAAATACAGCAGTGGAAGTGCAGCAATTAACAAGTAAGAACGCCATGACACTCTCAGCCAAGAGAGTGCACAGCAAGTGTCAGAGACAGGAGAGTATAAAGCCTTTATACCAATGCTGACTGGCCTACATCTGAGGGGAAACTGCCTCAGAAACATCTATTGACTGGGTGAGATAAATCCATATTTATACTGAAACCTACTCCACTGCAAAGGACATTATCCTATATTTACTATACCTATGCAGCGATTTACATGGGAAGCAGCTCCAGTTTGTTTTAAACAATCATCTTTACTACACAGAGCTACAATATTTTGTTCACAGCTAAAGAAGACAATAGCTGCATATAACTATGTAACAACATAACCGGGCCCCAACGTGCACATAGAGACTCCCTGCAGTGACACCAATGTTATCTGGGACTTAAATATTGTCTGCATAAGTTGATTTCTATTACTAAGCAACATAGTATTAATCTCAGATTTAGTTATATTACCATTTGTGTAATGACTTAAAGTGTATATGGTGTCTGTGTTTAAGTTGCTTGAATCAAATCTTTCCCTTCCCTACTGTAATCAGTTCCTTTTCTGAGTTATGTGGTAAACCATTTATTCTTTCATACAAAGCCCTGCCTGCCTTTCTTTGTGTCTGGGGAAACCTTGCCTCTCTGCCAGGAATAGAGAAGAGCTGCTGCTGAAGGAGGAATAGTCCATCAAGGTATCCCTGACCTGTTCCACATAGTTTACACACTTGTTATACCGGGGTGTTACATTGTGTGTGACTGACCTTAGGAAGAAACCGGAGCCTCCGCTGCAGTGACCCAGCAACCAGGGCACGGGAGTATACAGTGCCGCTGGGAGTGATGAAGCTGCAGTAAAGATGTCTATTAGACCTAGCCTGCTGCAGCCCTTGTAGATTCTCATAAAAAAAGTTCTTCTTTTCTTGTCAAAATTAATAGCTAAGAATAGGCTGCTTGAGGCAGGCCCCTGTTAAGTGGCCTGCTACTGAAGGCAACAACTACAAACTGAGCTCCCTGTTCATGGAAGCGGGGTTATAGAGGAGAATGCGCTGAGCATCTTGGGAACAGTCAAAAGCTTTGAGCCGGTTGGTGCCTCAGATCAAGATCCTACTCTACACCCCAATGTGAATCCTTGTGGAGTCCAGTGTACCCCACAGAAGAAATTAATGTGTCACACCCATTGGCAGCAACCTTAGAATAGCTGCTGACGGGCACAATTGAGAAAGGAAGGGGGGGGGGACATTTGAATCCAGCACATAGATGCAATTCAAATATGTAATTTGAACCTTCCTATTTTAAAATATAATGGATGAACCTCACCCTGTGAGAACAATCTTCATGATATAGAGATCTCATATGCAAAATAAGTATGAGTTGGGATAGGGCTGGGGAGGGTGGCTGCTCGGGCAGCCCCTCCCCCGTCAAGTTAAGGAGATTCAACTGAGGAAGCACAAGGGAACTCTCGTCTGGGGACAACAACTGCAGGGAGACCACATCTTTTCAGATGAACATGGGAGGGCGGAAGGCTGCCTAATACTGAAGCACCATCAAATATCAAACCATATGCAATAACTAGTACAAGTATTCCTGGGGGAAGGTCTGCAGGAGACGAATTTGCATACGGTGATGTCATCCAAGCAGTGGGCCAAAGTTGGCTGGAACCCTCATCTGCATATGAAAAGAGAAAAGGGTTATGCAGGGCTTGGCGGCCTTTTGCGGCGCTTGGATGACCCCTAGTTCGCATTAAACACCTCCACCCTCCTTCGGTGTGGGGCTCATGTTGGCCATGCCCCATCCCATGAAGCATTGAGCATTGAGAGCCGACCAGGGGAAACACAAATTATGCAGTCAAGTTTCCCACATTTGGGGAAATCGCAGGGGCAGCACAGCCAGAGTGCAATGGGTGAGCCTTGCCCTGGGAGAAGCACCTTCAAGATCATAGTATCTCACCTGGCAGGTAAGTAGGAGTTGGGCTAGAGCTGGGGAGGGTCGCTGCTCGGGCACCCCCCTGTCAAGTGAAGGAGATCCAACTGAGGCAGCACAATGGAACTCTCGAAAGAAGAACAAGGCTAGAGGAAGATCTGAGACAAAGAAATCTGACTTTTACCAGAGCTGACCAGCGGAAAACACAAACACAGTCCCCCACTACCACAAATAATGCAGGCGAGTTTCCCACATTTGGGGAAATCACAGGGGTCAGCATACCCAGAATGCAATGAATGAACCTCACCCTGGGTGAACAATCTTCATGACCATGGTGTCTCCTATGCAAAATAAGTATGATTTGGGATAGGGCTGGGGAGGGCCGCTGCTCAGGCACATCTCTGTCAAGTAAAGTTAATTCAACTGAGGCAGCACAAGGGAACTCTCATCTGGGGACAACAACTGCAGGGAGAACACATATTTTCAGATGAACATGGGAGGGCAGAAGGCTGCCTAATACTGAAGCACCCCCAAACAACAAACCAAATGCAACAACTAGTGCAAGCATTCCTGGGGGAAGGCCTGCAGCAGATGGATTTGCATATGGTGATGTTATCCAAGCAGTGGGTCAAAGTTGGCTTCAACCCTCATCTGCATATGAAAAGAGAAAAGGGGCGTGCAGGGCATGGCGGCCTTTTGCGCTGCTTGGATGACCCCTAGATCGCATTAAACACCCCCACCCTCCTTTGGTGTGGGGCTCATGTTGGCCATGCCCCATCCCATGAAGCATTCAAGCTGATTTCTTGCAGCAGCTGGGCACTGTAACAGCTCCAGAGCTGCTCTGTAAGGCAAGTAAAAGGGTGTGGGCCCTGCAGCACTACCTGTAGTTTGCATTGTGCATTGGAAGGCACAAAGTAAGCAGACGGGAGGAGAAGTCAGGATAGTGCACAAGGGTATAGAAGGGAGGGGCTCAAGAAAAGAGAAGTGGAAACAGACAGCAAACTAGGCTGGAGAGAGACCTGAGACAAAGAGATCTGAATTATACGAGAGCCGACCAGGGGAAACACAAATTATGCAGTCAAGTTTCCCACATTTGGGGAAATTGCAGGGGCAGCACACCCAGAGTGCAATGGGTGAGCCTTGCCCTGGGAGAAGCACCTTCATGATCATAGTATCTCACCTGGCAGGTAAGTAGGAGTTGGGCTAGAGCTGGGGAGGGTCGCTGCTCGGACACCCCCCTGTCAAGTGAAGGAGATCCAACTGAGGCAGCACAAAGGAACTCTCGAAAGAAGAACAAGGCTAGAGGAAGATCTGAGACAAAGAAATCTGACTTTTACCAGAGCTGACCAGAGGAAAGCACAAACACAGTCCACCACTACCACAAATAATGCAGTCGAGTTTCCCACATTTGGGGAAATCACAGGGGTCAGCATACCCAGAGTGCAATGAATGAACCGCACCCTGGGAGAACAATCTTCATAACAATGGTATCTCCTATGCAAAATAAGTATGATTTGGGATATGGCTGGGGAGGGCCGCTGCTCAGGCACATCTCTGTCAAGTAAAGGAGATTCAACTGAGGCAGCACAAGGGAACTCTCATCTGGGGACAACAACTGCAGGGAGAACACATATTTTCAGATGAACATGGGAGGACAGAAGGCTGCCTAATACTGAAGCACCCCCAAACAACAAACCAAATGCAACAACTAGTGCAAGCATTCCTGGGGGAAGGCCTGCAGCAGATAGATTTGCATATGGTGATGTCATCCAAGCAGTGGGTCAAAGTTGGCTTCAACCCTCGTCTGCATATGAAAAGAGAAAAGGGGCGTGCAGGGCATGGTGGCCTTTTGCGGCACTTGGCTGACCCCTAGTTTGCATTAAACACCTCCACCCTCCTTCGGTGTGGGGCTCATGTTGGCTATGCCCCAGCCCCTGAAGCATTCAAGCTGATTTCTTGCAGCAGCTGGGCACTGTAACAGCTCCAGAGCTGCTCTGTAAGGCAAGTAAAAGGTTGTGGGCCCTGCAGCACTACCTGTAGTTCGCATTGTGCGTTGGAAGGCACAAAGTAAGCAGAAAGGAGGAGAAGTCAGGATAGTGCGCAAGGGCATAGAAGGGAGCTGCTGAAGAAAAGAGAAGTGGAAACAGACAGCAAACTAGGCTGGAGAGAGACCTGAGACAAAGAGATCTGAATTATACGAGACCTGACCAGGGGAAACACAAATTATGCAGTCAAGTTTCCCACATTTGGGGAAATCGCAGGAGCAGCACACCCAGAGTGCAATGGGTGAGCCTTGCCCTGGGAGAAGCACCTTCATGATCATAGTATCTCACCTGGCAGGTAAGTAGGAGTTGGGCTAGAGCTGGGGAGGGTCGCTGCTCGGGCACCCCCCTGTCAAGTGAAGGAGATCCAACTGAGGCAGCACAAAGGAACTCTCGAAAGAAGAACAAGGCTAGAGGAAGATCTGAGACAAAGAAATCTGACTTTTACCAGAGCTGACCAGAGGAAAGCACAAACACAGTCCACCACTACCACAAATAATGCAGTCGAGTTTCCCACATTTGGGGAAATCACAGGGGTCAGCATACCCAGAGTGCAATGAATGAACCGCACCCTGGGAGAACAATCTTCATAACAATGGTATCTCCTATGCAAAATAAGTATGATTTGGGATATGGCTGGGGAGGGCCGCTGCTCAGGCACATCTCTGTCAAGTAAAGGAGATTCAACTGAGGCAGCACAAGGGAACTCTCATCTGGGGACAACAACTGCAGGGAGAACACATATTTTCAGATGAACATGGGAGGGCAGAAGGCTGCCTAATACTGAAGCACCCCCAAACAACAAACCAAATGCAACAACTAGTGCAAGCATTCCTGGGGGAAGGCCTGCAGCAGATAGATTTGCATATGGTGATGTCATCCAAGCAGTGGGTCAAAGTTGGCTTCAACCCTCGTCTGCATATGAAAAGAGAAAAGGGGCGTGCAGGGCATGGTGGCCTTTTGCGGCACTTGGCTGACCCCTAGTTTGCATTAAACACCTCCACCCTCCTTCGGTGTAGGGCTCATGTTGGCTATGCCCCAGCCCCTGAAGCATTCAAGCTGATTTCTTGCAGCAGCTGGGCACTGTAACAGCTCCAGAGCTGCTCTGTAAGGCAAGTAAAAGGGTGTGGGCCCTGCAGCACTACCTGTAGTTCGCATTGTGCGTTGGAAGGCACAAAGTAAGCAGAAAGGAGGAGAAGTCAGGATAGTGCGCAAGGGCATAGAAGGGAGCGGCTCAAGAAAAGAGAAGTGGAAACAGACAGCAAACTAGGCTGGAGAGAGACCTGAGACAAAGAGATCTGAATTATACGAGACCTGACCAGGGGAAACACAAATTATGCAGTCAAGTTTCCCACATTTGGGGAAATCGCAGGGGCAGCACACCCAGAGTGCAATGGGTGAGCCTTGCCCTGGGAGAAGCACCTTCATGATCATAGTATCTCACCTGGCAGGTAAGTAGGAGTTGGGCTAGAGCTGGGGAGGGTCGCTGCTCGGGCACCCCCCTGTCAAGTGAAGGAGATCCAACTGAGGCAGCACAAGGAAACTCTCGAAAGAAGAACAAGGCTAGAGGAAGATCTGAAACAAAGAAATCTGACTTTTACCAGAGATCAGAGGAAAACACAAA
The DNA here is from genome assembly GCF_028390025.1 of Pseudophryne corroboree. Lineage (NCBI taxonomy): Eukaryota > Metazoa > Chordata > Amphibia > Anura > Myobatrachidae > Pseudophryne > Pseudophryne corroboree. The sequence goes on from NW_026968921.1 coordinate 328,683, forward strand.
CACAGTCCCCCACTACCAACAAATAAAGCAGTCGCGTTTCCCACATTTGGGGAAATCACAGGGGTCAGCATACCCAGAATGCAATGAATGAACCTCACCCTGGGAGAGTAATCTTCATGACCATGGTATCTCCTATGCAAAATAAGTATGATTTGGGATAGGGCTGGGGAGGGCCGCTGCTCATGCACATCTCTGTCAAGTAAAGGAGATTCAACTGAGGCAGCACAAGGGAACTCTCATCTGGGGACAACAACTGCAGGGAGAACACATATTTTCAGATGAACATGGGAGGGCAGAAGGCTGCCTAATACTGAAGCACCCCCAAACAACAAACCAAATGCAACAACTAGTGCAAGCATTCCTGGGGGAAGTTCTGCAGAAGACGGATTTGCATACGGTGATGTCATCCAAGCAGTGGGTCAAAGTTGGCTTCAACCCTCATCTGCATATGAAAAGAGAAAAGGGGCGTGCAGGGCATGGCGGCCTTTTGCGGTGCTTGGATGACCCCTAGTTCGCATTAAACACCCCACCCTCCTTTGGTGTGGGGCTCATGTTGGCCATGCCCCATCCCCTGAAGCATTCAAGCTGATTTATTGCAGCAGCTGGGCACTGTAACAGCTCCAGAGCTGCTCTGAACGGCAAGTAAAAGGGTGTGGGCCCTGCAGCACTACCTGTAGTTTGCATTGTGCATTGGAAGGCACAAAGTAAGCAGACGGGAGAAGTCAGGATAGTGCGCAAGGGCATAGAAGGGAGCGGCTCAAGAAAAGAGAAGTTGAAACAGACAGCAAACTAGGCTGGAGAGAGACCTGAGACAAAGAGATCTGAATTATACGAGAGCCGACCAGGGGAAACACAAATTATGCAGTCAAGTTTCCCACATTTGGGGAAATCGCAGGAGCAGCACACCCAGAGTGCAATGGGTGAGCCTTGCCCTGGGAGAAGCACCTACATGATCATAGTATCTCACCTGCCAGGTAAGTAGAAGTTGGGCTAGAGCTGGGGAGGGTCGCTGCTCGGGTACCCCCCTGTCAAGTGAAGGAGATCCAACTGAGGCAGCACAAGGGAACTCTCGAAAGAAGAACAAGGCTAAAGGAAGATCTGAGACAAAGAAATCTGACTTTTACCAGAGCTGACCAGAGGAAAGCACAAACACAGTCCCCCACTACCACAAATAAAGCAGTCGAGTTTCCCACATTTGGGGAAATCACAGGGGTCAGCATACCCAGAATGCAATGAATGAACCTCACCGTGGGAGAACAATCTTCATGACCATGGTATCTCCTATGCAAAATAAGTATGATTTGGGATAGGGCTGGGGAGGGCCGCTGCTCAGGCACATCTCTGTCAAGTAAAGGAGATTCAACTGAGGCAGCACAAGGGAACTCTCATCTGGGGACAACAACTGCAGGGAGAACACATATTTTCAGATGAACATGGGAGGGCAGAAGGCTGCCTAATACTGAAGCACCCCCAAACAACAAACCAAATGCAACAACTAGTGCAAGCATTCCTGGGGGAAGGCCTGCAGCAGATGGATTTGCATACGGTGATGTCATCCAAGCAGTGGGTCAAAGTTGGCTTCAACCCTCGTCTGCATATGAAAAGAGAAAAGGGGCGTGCAGGGCATGGCGGCCTTTTGCGGCGCTTGGATGACCCCTAGTTCGCATTAAACACCTCCACCCTCCTTCGGTGTGGGGCTCATGTTGGCTATGCCCCAGCCCCTGAAGCATTCAAGCTGATTTCTTGCAGCAGCTGGGCACTGTAACAGCTCCAGAGCTGCTCTGTACGGCAAGTAAAAGGGTGTGGGCCCTGCAGCACTACCTGTAGTTTGCATTGTGCATTGGAAGGCACAAAGTAAGCAGACAGGAGGAGAAGTCAGGATAGTGCACAAGGGTATAAAAGGGAGGGGCTCATGAAAAAAGAAGTGGAAACAGACAGCAAACTAGGCTGGAGAGAGACCTGAGACAAAGAGATCTGAATTATACGAGAGCCGACCAGGGGAAACACAAATTATGCAGTCAAGCTTCCCACATTTGGGGAAATCATAGTGCAATGGGTGAGCCTTGCCCTGGGAGAAGCACCTTCATGATCATAGTATCTCACCTGGCAGGTAAGTAGGAGTTGGGCTAGAGCTGGGGAGGGTCGCTGCTCGGGCACCCCTCTGTCAAGTGAAAGAGATCCAACTGAGGCAGCACAAGGAAACTCTCGAAAGAAGAACAAGGCTAGAGGAAGATCTGAGACAAATAAATCTGACTTTTACCAGAGCTGACCAGAGGAAAGCACAAACACAGTCCCCCACTACCACAAATAATGCAGTCGAGTTTCCCACATTTTGGAAATCACAGGGGTCAGCATACCCAGAATGCAATGAATGAACCGCACCCTGGGAGAACAATCTTCATGACCATGGTATCTCCTATGCAAAATAAGTATGATTTGGGATAGGGCTGGGGAGGGCCGCTGCTCAGGCACATCTCTGTCAAGTAAAGGAGATTCAACTGAGGCAGCACAAGGGAACTCTCATCTGGGGACAACAACTGCAGGGAGAACACATATTTTCAGATGAACATGGGAGGGCAGAAGGCTGCCTAATACTGAAGCACCCCCAAACAACAAACCAAATGCAACAACTAGTGCAAGCATTCCTGGGGGAAGGCCTGCAGCAGATGGATTTGCATACGGTGATGTCATCCAAGCAGTGGGTCAAAGTTGGCTTCAACCCTCGTCTGCATATGAAAAGAGAAAAGGGGCGTGCAGGGCATGGCGGCCTTTTGCGGCGCTTGGATGACCCCTAGTTCACATTAAACACCTCCACCCTCCTTCGGTGTGGGGCTCATGTTGGCTGTGCCCCAGCCCCTAAAGCATTCGAGCTGATTTCTTGCAGTAGCTGGGCACTGTAACAGCTCCAGAGCTGCTCTGTACGGCAAGTAAAAGGGTGTGGGCCCTACAGCACTACCTGTAGTTTGCATTGTGCATTGGAAGGCACAAAGTAAGCAGACAGGAGGAGAAGTCAGGATAGTGCACAAGGGTATAAAAGGGAGGGGCTCATGAAAAAAGAAGTGGAAACAGACAGCAAACTAGGCTGGAGAGAGACCTGAGACAAAGAGATCTGAATTATACGAGAGCCGACCAGGGGAAACACAAATTATGCAGTCAAGCTTCCCACATTTGGGGAAATCGCAGGGGCACCACACCCAGAGTGCAATGGGTGAGCCTTGCCCTGGGAGAAGCACCTTCATGATCATAGTATCTCACCTGGCAAGTAAGTAGGAGTTGGGCTAGAGCTGGGGAGGGTCGCTGCTCGGGCACCCCCCTGTCAAGTGAAAGAGATCCAACTGAGGCAGCACAAGGGAACTCTCGAAAGAAGAACAAGGCTAGAGGAAGATCTGAGACAAATAAATCTGACTTTTACCAGAGCTGTCCAGAGGAAAGCACAAACACAGTCCCCCACTACCACAAATAATGCAGTTGAGTTTCCCACATTTGGGGAAATCACAGGGGTCAGCATACCCAGAATGCAATGAATGAACCTCACCCTGGGAGAACAATCTTCATGACCATGGTATCGCCTATGCAAAATAAGTATGATTTGGGATAGGGCTGGGGAGGGCCGCTGCTCAGGCACATCTCTGTTAAGTAAAGGAGATTCAACTGAGGCAGCACAAGGGAACTCTCATCTGGGGACAACAACTGCAGGGAGAACACATATTTTCAGATAAACATGGGAGGGCAGAAGGCAGCCTAATACTGAAGCACCCCCAAACAACAAACCAAATGCAACAACTAGTACAAGCATTCCTGGGGGAAGGCCTGCAGCAGATGGATTTGCATATGGTGATGTCATCCAAGCAGTGGGTCAAAGTTGGCTTCAACCCTCGTCTGCATATGAAAAGAGAAAAGGGGCGTGCAGGGCATGGCGGCCTTTTGCGGCGCTTGGATGACCCCTAGTTCGCATTAAACACCTCCACCCTCCTTCGGTGTGGGGCTCATGTTGGCTATGCCCCAGCCCCTGAAGCATTCAAGCTGATTTCTTGCAGCAGCTGGGCACTGTAACAGCTCCAGAGCTGCTCTAAACGGCAAGTAAAAGGGTGTGGGCCCTGCAGCACTACCTGTAGTTTGCATTGTGCATTGGAAGGCACAAAGTAAGCAGACGGGAGAAGTCAGGATAGTGCGCAAGGGCATAGAAGGGAGCGGCTCAAGAAAAGAGAAGTTGAAACAGACAGCAAACTAGGCTGGAGAGAGACCTGAGACAAAGAGATCTGAATTATACGAGAGCCGACCAGGGGAAACACAAATTATGCAGTCAAGTTTCCCACATTTGGGGAAATCGCAGGAGCAGCACACCCAGAGTGCAATGGGTGAGCCTTGCCCTGGGAGAAGCACCTACATGATCATAGTATCTCACCTGCCAGGTAAGTAGAAGTTGGGCTAGAGCTGGGGAGGGTCGCTGCTCGGGTACCCCCCTGTCAAGTGAAGGAGATTCAACTGAGGCAGCACAAGGGAACTCTCGAAAGAAGAACAAGGCTAGAGGAAGATCTGAGACAAATAAATCTGACTTTTACCAGAGCTGACCAGAGGAAAGCACAAACACAGTCCCCCACTACCACAAATAATGCAGTCGAGTTTCCCACATTTGGGGAAATCACAGGGGTCAGCATACCCAGAATGCAATGAATGAACCTCACCCTGGGAGAACAATCTTCATGACCATGGTATCTCCTATGCAAAATAAGTATGATTTGGGATAGGGCTGGGGAGGGCCGCTGCTCAGGCACATCTCTGTCAAGTAAAGGAGATTCAACTGAGGCAGCACAAGGGAACTCTCATCTGGGGACAACAACTGCAGGGAGAACACATATTTTCAGATGAACATGGGAGGGCAGAAGGCTGCCTAATAATGAAGCACCCCCAAACAACAAACCAAATGCAACAACTAGTGCAAGCATTCCTGGGGGAAGGCCTGCAGCAGATGGATTTGCATACGGTGATGTCATCCAAGCAGTGGGTCAAAGTTGGCTTCAACCCTCGTCTGCATATGAAAAGAGAAAAGGGGCGTGCAGGGCATAGCGGCCTTTTGCGGCGCTTGGATGACCCCTAGTTCGCATTAAACACCTCCACCCTCCTTCGGTGTGGGGCTCATGTTGGCTATGCCCCAGCCCCTGAAGCATTCAAGCTGATTTCTTGCAGCAGCTGGGCACTGTAACAGCTCCAGAGCTGCTCTGTACGGCAAGTAAAAGGGTGTGGGCCCTGCAGCACTACCAGTAGTTTGCATTGTGCATTGGAAGGCACAAAGTAAGCAGACAAGAGGAGAAGTCAGGATAGTGCACAAGGGTATAAAAGGGAGGGGCTCATGAAAAAAGAAGTGGAAACAGACAGCAAACTAGGCTGGAGAGAGACCTGAGACAAAGAGATCTGAATTATACGAGAGCCGACCAGGGGAAACACAAATTATGCAGTCAAGCTTCCCACATTTGGGGAAATCGCAGGGGCACCACACCCAGAGTGCAATGGGTGAGCCTTGCCCTGGGAGAAGCACCTTCATGATCATAGTATCTCACCTGGCAGGTAAGTAGGAGTTGGGCTAGAGCTGGGGAGGGTCGCTACTCGGGCACCCCCCTGTCAAGTGAAAGAGATCCAACTGAGGCAGCACAAGGGAACTCTCGAAAGAAGAACAAGGCTAGAGGAAGATCTGAGACAAATAAATCTGACTTTTACCAGAGCTGACCAGAGGAAAGCACAAACACAGTCCCCCACTACCACAAATAATGCAGTCGAGTTTCCCACATTTGGGGAAATCACAGGGGTCAGCATACCCAGAATGCAATGAATGAACCTCACCCTGGGAGAACAATCTTCATGACCATGGTATCGCCTATGCAAAATAAGTATGATTTGGGATAGGGCTGGGGAGGGCCGCTGCTCAGGCACATCTCTGTCAAGTAAAGGAGATTCAGCTGAGGCAGCACAAGGGAACTCTCATCTGGGGACAACAACTGCAGGGAGAACACATATTTTCATATAAAAATCTTGGTCATGCTCTGGTTTCTCTTCAGAACGAACAAATCTTTCGCCTCTTACTAAAGATTTCCGTGGAGAGGAGCAAAACCGAGTTTTATCTCAATTTTTGCATGCCCCATCTTTTTGGGGTTTCTTTTACCGGTTTAAAGATAGAATGAGTGTGCTTTAATGTAAGCTCATTTGCATAGAAATGACAGTAAATGTTTATTTATGTTCAAACAGAACTTTCTTGACCATGCTACTTGCTTTAAAGATCTGGGAGCACATGGAATACAGTACAAACCATGCTTATAGCAAGGAGAAGCCAGGTGAGAAATCTGCTTTCTTTCAAATTGGGCGCTCACTTTGATCTGAATGAGGACTGCTGGCATGGCACTCAGGCGACAGGTGGAATCTTGGTCATGCTCTGGTTTCTCTTCAGAACGAACAAATCTTTCGCCTTTTACTAAAGATTTCCGTGGAGAGGAGCAAAACTGAGTTTTATCTCAATTTTTGCATGCCCCATATCATACCTCCCAACTGTCCCGATTTTCGCGGGACAGTCCCGTTTTTTGGGGACTGTCCCGCTGTCCCACCTGCGGGCCGCAGTGTCCCGCGGTGGGGAGGACAATTGGGAGGCTCTGTCTGACGCTGCCCTGCTTAGCAGAGCAGCGGTGAATAGACGCTGTGCGCATGCGCACAGCGTCTATTCACTGAAGTCAGAGGGAGAGGTGGCATGCCAGCGGCTCACAGAGCGCTGGGCATGCCCGCTCAGTGCCGAAAACGGGGGCGTGACTCGCGATCGCGGGTCCTCCCGCGAAGCCACGCCCCCTTTTACTTAGGCCACACCCTTTTTGGGAGCGCGCGCGACTTCGCCGCGCGTGTGTCCCTCTTTGCGAGCCGACAAAGTTGGGAGGTATGCCCATATTATTGGGGTTTCTTTTATCAGTTTAAAGACAGAACGAGTTTGCTTTCTTGTTAGCTTTAATGTAAGTTTATTTGCATAACAATGACAGTAAATGTTTGTTTCTTTTCAAACAGAACTTTCTTGACCATGCTACTTGCTTGAAAGATCTGGGAGCACATGGAAAACAGTACAAACCATGCAGTATCACAAGAGCCTTTATTTGATCTTTCATGAAGATAGAGCAGAATTGAGGACACGTCAACAATTTCTGCCGAAGGTGGTTCATCTTTCCACATGGTGCCTTTGGCCACTGACACCTTCGTTGAGTCAAAGTCTCTGGCTGTGGTCAGAACTTTGAAAATTTATGTCACCAGAACGGTTCAGATTAGGAAAACAGAGGCTCTGTTTGTCCTGTATGCTCCCAACAGGATTGGGTGTCCTGCTTCCATGTAGACCATTATGCGCTGGATCTGTGGTAAGATTCAGCATGCTCATTCCATGGCAGGATTGCCGTTACTGAATTAGGTGAAGACCCATTCTACTAGAAAGGTGGGTTCATCCTGGGCAGCTGGTCGGGGAGTCTTGGCATTGCAACTTTGCCGAGCAGCTATTTAGTAAACACTTTTGCTAAGTTTTACAAGTTTGATACCTTGGCCGATGATAACTTCAAGTTGGGTCATTCGGTGCTGCAGAGTCGTACGCACTCTTCCACCCGTTCAAGAGCTTTGGTATAACCCCATGGTTCTTAATGTGACCCCAGCATCCTCTAGGTCGTATGAGAAAATAGGATTTTAATACCTACCGGTAAATCCTTTTCTCTTAGTCTGTAGAGGATGCTGGGCACCCGTCCCAGTCCATACTGTGTCTGCAGTTATTACTTGTGGTTATACACATGTTGTGTTATGGTTCTGGTCAGCTTTTTGCTGCAATTGTTCATGCCGTTGGCTTGTGTTCTGTTGAATGCCACGTTCTGCGGCATGCTTAAGGTGTGAGCTGGTAAGATGCTCACCTTAGTTTAACAATAAATCCTTTCCTCGAAATGTCCGTCTCCATGGGCACAGTTCCTATAACTGGAGTCTGGAGGAGGGGCATAGAGGGAGGAGCCAGTTCACACCCTTTGATAGTCTTAAAGTGCCCATGTCTCTTGCGGATCCCGTCTATACCCTATGGTTCTTAATGTGACCCCAGCATCCTCTACGGACTAAGAGAAAAGGATGCCCTTGCGCACTATCCTGACTTCTCCTCCCGTCTGCTTACTTTGTGCCTTCCAACGCACAATGCAAACTACAGGTGGTGCTGCAGGGCCCACACCCTTTTACTTGCCTTACAGAACAGCTCTGGAGCTGTTACAGTGCCCAGCTGCTGCAAGAAATCAGCTTGAATGCTTCAGGGGATGGGGCATGGCCAACATGAGCCCCACACCAAAGGAGGGTGGGGGTGTTTAATGAGAACTAGGGGTCATCCAAGCACTGCAAAAGGCCGCCATGCCCTGCACGCCCCTTTTCTCTTTTCATATGCAGATGAGGGTTCCAGCCAACTTTGGCCCACTGCTTGAATAACATCACTGTATGCAAATCCGTCTGCTGCAGACCTTCCCCCAGGAAGGCTTGTACTAGATGTTGCATATGGTTTGATATTTGATGGTGCTTCAGTATTAGGCAGCCTTCCGCCCTCCCATGTTCATCTGAAAAGATGTGGTCTCCCTGCAG